>NC_092351.1:30785597-31099237 GCF_963676685.1 Mytilus edulis | reverse complement strand
CGCCGTTTAATTCAGGAGAGTTCCGAAATTTTGCAGATAACATGGGTTTTAAGCACCGCAAAATAACTCCGTTATGGCCTCGCGCTAACGCGGAAAGTGAAAGATTTATGAGAACTATAGGAAAAGCAATTCGTGCAGCTCAAACGGAACATCGTAGTTGGAAGCAAGAAATACACACATTTCTTCGCAATTATAGAGCAACACCACACTCAACAACTAACGTGTCCCCGGCAGAACTTTTATTTGGAAGGAAAATCAATACAAAAATGCCGAACTTTTCAACAAATGACCAAGCCGACAGTGACGTTCGAAAAGAAGACCACAAGAACAAAAATAAAATGAAATTATACTTCGAGAAAAAACATTCAGTAAAAGTACCTGATTTTACAGTAGGAGATACCGTACTAGTTAAACAGGAAAAGAAAGATAAACTATCTACCCCGTACAATCCTCAACCATTAACAATTAAGAATAAAAAGGGTAGTATGATTACGGCAACGAACGAACAACAAAAAGATATAACTCGAAATTCGTCACACTTCAAAAAGGTTGGGAAATCTAAGATAATGACTGATGAGGAAATAGAAGAAATCATTGATGATGACATTATACCAAACACACCATTAAGAAGATCATCACGAGAAAAACAAACACCGAAACATCTCGATGATTATGTGCGTTTTACAGGCATAATAATCCTGTGCTCTTTCTGATGTATCAGTTAGGTTTGATGTTGATTTATATGTTTGTGAATTTATGATACAAATCGATTTTGTGGAATTTACTATTCACACTCGTAATGATAGCCTTATCAGATTGATCAGACGATCCATTAATTATATTGACATTACAGTACGCGTACCAGATAATTTACATTTATCACAGACTATAAAGTTCTAATTTTCAATTGATACAATTTTATGCATCTTATCACTTAATTTGTTTACACAGACAGTTAAAGATTTTATGACTACACAGACAGTAATATAATTAATTAAAGTAGAACTTTAATCTGAGAAAAGAAGAGATGTAATATTGTAACTTTCATTCATTCATAAATATCTATACAGTTCAGAGTTCACGCACGTGTTGTGTTGATGGACATAGCAGATAAGGTCGCGTCGTATTGCTTTATGTATTTGTGTTGATTACTTAGCTCTAGCATTATATTAAAGTATGTTAATCAGTACACATGGCTTGTCTCTTAGTTAATATATATAGGCTACAAACGTTACAATGGTGATTGAAATGAGGAAAGGGGGGTGGGGGTGGTGATCAGGTATTTTGGGGGGAAGAAGGAAGGAAGGGTGAGTCCCTCGGGGGTAATCCCCACCTCCTTCAATTTGAGAATATGCTATTATCTTGTAAACGGTTTAGATCCCCACCCCTAAACCATATATATATTCTTGAATGGGACAATAAAATGAATCAATTAAAATTAAAGGGAAGTCCCTGGGGGGTCACCCTACCCCATTCAATTTGAGAATGTGCTATTATCTTGTAAACGGTTTAGATTCCCACCCCTAAACAATATATATTCTTGAATGGGACTATAAAACAAATCAATTAAAATTAAAGGTTAGTCCCTGGGGGTCACCCATCCCCGTTCAATTTGAGAATGTGCTATTATCTTGTAAACGGTCCAGATCCCCACCCCTAAACCATATATATTCTTGAATGGGACGATAAAACAAATCAATTAAAATTAAAAGGAAGTCCCTGGGGGTAACCCTGTCCCGTTCAATTTGAGAATGTGCTATTATCCTGTAAACGGTCAAGATCCCCATATATATTCTTGTATGGAACAATAAAACACATCAAATGAAATATAGGGAGAGTCCATGGGGGGTCACCCCCACCCTCACATGTTTGAAAAACTTTTAAATGGTTGAGATCCCCAGTGGTTAAGTGAAAAAAATTCCGGATCACAGGGGGAGGATTCTAGGGGTTGGAACTTCAACTTGGAACCCCTCCTTTTTTTTGGACACTCAATGCATTTGAATGGGAACATATAGTTGGAACCACCCCACCTAAATCTTGGGTTGGGAACAGAGAACCCCCTTTATAAAATGGCTGGATCCATCCAGGCATACCATCTAGCTAGCTATTAAGGCTTTAAAAATATGAAATAAATCAAACAAGGAAATTAACGGTGTAGGCAACTGTTTTGAATTTTTAAAAAAACCTTTATTAACAATGTTAAATTTTGTGTGCATTTATTTTTGCTTATTTTCAATAACAAATAAATAATGGACAGAATTGTGTGATTGATTATTGTAATTTCTGAAAAATCTGCATACATGTTATAAAATGGGAAGTAGAAACTGGGAATTTGTCAAAGAGACAACAACACAACCAAAGAGCAGACAACGACCGAAGGTCACCTATGGGTCTTCAATGCAGTGAGGAAATTTTGGCACTGGTCTTCAGCTCATAAATATGTCTCAGAAATGAGAATGATATACAGCTCTCATTTGCATTAATAAAAACCTCACAATATGTTCTGAATATCAGAATATACAGTATTGCAAGATACTCTCATATTGTACACATGGAGCTGAGAAACTGTAAAATTAATCATGCTAATTTAACATTTAAGTCCTCGGAATCAATCTTAATATGCATACTGTTGTACAAAGGAATATAAGTATGCAAAAGATATATGGTCTTCAAAAATAAGAGTATCAATGCTATTAATTTATGACAAGATCTTAATCAAGTAATTATTTTGGTTTGTTTAAATATTTAGGAGGTTAGTATGACCTCCTTTTTTGTGATGATGTTTTCCTTTTAAGCTGGGAAAAATTGTTTGTATCAACAAAAATAAAAACACAAAGTTAATCTAGAATTATGTTTTTATCATTTTTTTTATGTTTAGATCATGTTGATTGTCAGCAAGATGAAAAGAAAAAAAAATATGCAGCTCAAAAGTCAAAATGTGGATAAGCTGAGGTTCAAGGTCCTACTTTTGCAGATTTTCATATTTTGCATGAATGAATTTAAAGTTTATACCATGGACAGCAGAGAAAGAAAAAAAAAACTTTTCAATTTTGCTGCTTCTGAAGGATAAATGTAAAACATCTTGTTTTTGGTAAGTTTTATGCTCTGTTTTAATAGTGTTTGTGCATTCATCTGTCCAGTCCTTCCTCTAAATTGTATCCTCTTTAATTTCAGTAAGTAGCCTTTGGATTTACCTATATATACTCAAAATTTAGTACTAATATTAAGGGATTTTAGCATGATATCCTGTCGAATGCTTGTTAATCATGTTTATGTTCCAGAACATATGAGTATTTAGACTACGCGTACGTCTGCCCAATTTTAAGAAGTTGGTCAAGTTTATTAGAAACAAATATACATTACAGATCAACATAACTGAAATCTTTAATAGATTAATACAAAAAGTTTAATTGCAGTAGAAATAAAAATACATGTTTGGTTGAGCTATGGTATTAGACAGTACAAGTACCGGGTATACTCAAATGGTCTGATTGTATGCATATGGTCGGACTGTAAGAGTATACTTATATGTTTCGGACCGTAAACGTACGGTCCAAATACTTATATGGTCTGGAACATTTATACATGTCTTAAAATTAGTATCTGACAAACACGTTAGTGTTTGTGAACTTGGTAATAAGTTATTCGATGGAAATATAATGTTTTCAGATTATAAAAATAAAAAATATCCCATATTTACTTTTAATAAAGAAGAAGATTATTGATGTATGTATAACTGTAAAATGAGACAGCAAGCCAACAACTCAAAAAATAAGTATAAAACAATATATTTTTATGTATCAATGTTATAATTTCCAATATGTCCGAAGATTTCAAGGTATTTTTACATTGAAATAAAACACAAATTGAACTCTGTCAGAACTTCAAAAGCTTAAAGATATATTGTTTCTGTTGTCTGCATTTTGTATAATATATTGAAATTCTAGTGAATAATGGAATATGTTATTATAATTGCCTAAAGTTTTAACATTGATCTTTATATATGATATATATAACTTGGGAAAATACCCAAATGTTATGAAGCAGAATAAATTAATTGATTATTATATACCGGTAGTATTAGAATAGGAAGATGTGGTATATTGCTAATTTGACAACTCTCCATCAGAGACCAAAGGATGTAAGAGGTTGGCAACTGATTACATTGGACAACCTTTAACAATCAGTAAAATCCATACCGCATAGCTATTTTTATTAAAAATCCTATTATTGCTACATGTATGCAAAAATTTTTATATAATACTTCAGATTTTATTGGTTCTTTTTCAGAAGGATTGAAATTCATCATCTAGAATAAATGGAGAAAAAATAGAAACAAGACCAGAATAAATTCAAAGACAAAAGTTGGATCAGCTATTATTTTCATCACTCAGTCAATGATTTGAAGTTCTTTTAAATACCAAAGATATATTGTAACCACAATAATGTCAATGTTCTGTGCGCTGAATGACCAAAAAGTGGACTATGAGATCACACAATGCTGGATGATAAGAAACTATAAATGTTTTGTGTGGAGGGATATTGTGAAAAAAATAGATTTACTTAAATAGCTACTGTAAATTCAAGAATTATTGTGAGGTTTTATATTTGCAAAAATTGCAACACAGATGTAAACGCAATAATTTAAACTCCCATTTAGAAATATTTTATATGAATTAAACTGATCTCAAAATCGTAAAAAATTAAAATCTCATATTAGTCTTAAATGACAAAAATCCAATAATAAATGCACACAATAATTTCTGAATTTACAGTACTAGTATGTTCAGCCTTATATTAGAGTTTTTCATTGATTTCAAATGGTAAATAATAGTGTTTCAAGAAAGTATTCTATATTTCATAAATAAACATATATTGATACTTAGTTACATTATCTACTTTGTTGTTTAAAAGTTTAGTTTTGAACAGTTATAGAACAATATGTTGAATTAACATTTCCAAAGAAAAAAGATATTCAATTAAAAAGATTCATCTTATAACAATTTACTACCAAATAGAATACATTGTAACATACACATTACTGTATATTTATATCTATATAGTTATAATTTGAATCCCATAGGATTTTATTTTGTCCCATGGGATATTAAAAATCCCATGGGATTTTTTTTGTCCCATGGGACAACAAATATCCCATGGGACTACAATTATCCCATGGGACTACAATTATCCCATGGGACCAAAAAAAATCCCATGGGATTTAACCAAAATCCCATGGGATAATGGTAAATCCCATGGGATTTTGCCCTGTCCCATGGGATATTGAAAATCCCATGTTTTTATAAATCAAATAGAAAAATAAATATAATAGTAACAGTAGAAAACCAATGAAATTATTGAATCCCATGTAATTCCGCACATTTTGGTTATATACATGACACTGTAGCTCTTATTTGAGGCGGCGGCGGATTTGCAAATGAGTGTTTTGCAAATTTAAAGTGTCCAGTGTAATTCGGTTTCTTTTATCAACGTGATTGAATAAAAAAAATAATACATACAGACTTCGTCCCCATTCACAGGTTATGCCTGCCTCATATTATATTTTTACCAAAGCATTTTATTTGTTAAAATTAGATTTATGCTTGAAACTTTGAAACATTTTGGATTACTACATGAATCATTTAATATGTGGGTTAAAACAATGTAAACACACGTTCTGAGAGAAAATGTTCTGTGTTGATAATATGGTCCTGACTGGTGCTGGTGATGACTGAAAATTACAAACAAAGACAAAAATGATGATTTTTTTTACGTTTTCTAGAATAAAAATAAAACAGCCGAGATATTTTATTTTTATTTCTTAAGGTTTCATATGCAAACAATTAAAATTGTGACCCTCTAAACTGGTTCAGTAAGCGTAACAGAAAAAAAAACTCATTTTAAGAAAATCTAGATCTGAAAAAGTTAAACAAAAAACTGCTGTAGTCCGCTTTCTATACCAAAATCCACAAAATTGTTTTATGAAAAACCTTTGCAATTATTAAAATTGTGAATTTCTCAGTTTAGACATGTCCTGATTCTGTGCTGATGGATCATGTCATTGTGCTAATGGGTGCTGGTGATTTTTGGCTAAAAGTTTGTTCTATTTGAAACAAACGTTAGAAAATCAAGAAAATTGGACAAAGAATTGTATACAATCGGCTTTGTGACTCCTACTTTTACTTTTGTGCATCCGTTTCGCTGTGTAATAAGCGTTTCAAATAATCGTAACTTACATGTATATAACATAAAAGGCAATCAGATTATTTTATTTGAGATATGAAAATATGAAAATATTAAATGCACTTAAATAAATGATTCTCGACATAATATGCTAACAAAAACAGTTTAAAAGATGTTTAGGTAAAGCGGCAATTATAACGACAATAAATGTTTGAAAGGCTTATTTCAGCTAAATAAACGATGTTAGATGATGTAGGTGACATAATTATGTAGTTTTTTTTTTTTTTAATATTTTATAAAATCATGTGAATGATGTTGTTAGAAAACATTTTTATAATAGTATTCATAAAACATTTAAATGATGTTTTGAAAAATATCCTGGACATGTTATGGAAAATATTTTGAAAATATTTTTTATCGCCATACCTATTAACGGGATTTTACGGAAGCGTATTAGCGCCACACATTATTTTTCCTATGGAGCATTTCTCTTCAACACGGAGCATTGGCTCACACTGAACAACAAACTTTAAAGGTCCCCAAAAACGATATCCATGTTTCTACTAGTATATATATTACAAAGAAAATTGAGTAAATTGAGGTTATACCTAAGAAAAAAATCAACCCTGGTAATATAGCTATAACCGAATATAAATATACTTCCAAAGTAAGCTCTCGTTTGAGAACTGTGTAAAGTAGGTTAGATTTAAACAAGCTACCCTTTGGCAATAAATGTATAGAATGAAGATGTTTTATTAATAAAATTATGTTCTCTCTATTCAAATTGCTACATTGTGTACCCAAGCATCTTAAAAATACTTCATTATATTGAAATGAAAATTCAATGACTTTCTATCAAAGAATCTTGATCATATTCTGAGATAAAAAAAAAAAATGTTTCCTTTTCAATTATTCATTTTAAAGCAGACAGATCATTTTGTCTATTTGACTTGGAGGTTGGTTTCACAATTGTATGACATTATTTTTGATCTTTCAATTTTAATATGACTATATACTAAACTATATCTATTTTCTTGTTAAATTATATACTTTTCTGATGCACAAATCAGTCTTCATTTATGTATAATTGCACTTCAATTATTCCATTATTCCTATGCATATTTATTATAATGATTTGGTCTTGTATGTATGTTCCTTTTTTTATCCACTAGTAAATCATTTTTTATCCACTAGTAAATCACATCCGAAATGAATGACAGACGGACATATATACAAAACTTAATGAATAATTGAAATCAAGATATTTGCGTTATAACGCAAATGTTTGCGTTATATCGCAAAGGTTTGCGTTACAACGCAAATGTTTGCATTATAACGCAAAAGGTTTGCGTTATATCGCAAAGGTTTGCTAAGGTTTGCGTTATATAACGCAAACATAGGAAGAAAAATAAAAAAAAATGTGTGGCGCTAATATACGCTTCCGTAGGATTTTGATATTTACACAACATGATTGTTCAAAATGTTTTTAATACATACACAACATGTTTTTGTGTTAACTGGGTTATAAAACACAATTGTTTTAAATGTTACCATGCATCATTTTTATGTAAAAGACAAACGATTAAAAAGTATTAAAGGCACATTTTTTTTTATTTTTTTTTTTTGTAAAGTCTTATATAAAATGAATATTCATTACAGAGAAAAATAATTCACAGGTCTTTGTGTCATATTCATGAAAACCGTCATTTCTGAAAATACCTAGCATGTGGAATTTCCAAACTATAAATAGATTGGATTTCCACATGTTCTTAAAATAGGCGTCATCGGTATATAAATAACGCATATATTCATACACACATTTCGTCATTGTTGAGCAAATAAGGGGAATGATACATCTTCATTCTTGTGTTGAAAGATTGATCCCTTCCTGAGAAGTATACAGGTAAAGACTAAAAGGTAAGCGATTAAATTTCATCATGTGACAGATCAATAAAATAAATTGGCGAATTTTCAGTACGTCTTAAAGGGGGTCTCATTGGGGCGGGGTTCCGATCCCGCATCCTGTTTACTGTTTTGTCAGATTCCCGTATCCTGCTTACACTATGTACAAAAGCAATTCTCATTTTTAGCTCACCTGGCCCAAAGGGAAGGGCCAGATGAGCTTTTCTCATCACTTGGCGTCCGGCGTCCGCGCGCGTCGTTAACTTTTACAAAAATCTTCATCTCTGAAACTACACGGCCAAATTTAACCATACTTGGCCGCAATCATCATTTGGGTATCTAGTTTTAAAAAATGTGTCTGGTGACCCGCCCAACCAACTTAGCTGGCTGCCATGGCTAAAAATAGAATATAGGGGTAAAATGTATATTTTGGCATATAATTCTGAAATCAAAGCATTAAGAGCAAATCTGAAAAAGGGGTAAAATGGTTTATCACGTCAAGATCTATTTGTCCTGTAATTTTCAGATGAATCGGACGACCGGTTGTTGGGATGCTGCCCCTGAATTGGTAACTTTAAGGAAATTTTGCCATTTCGGTTATTATCTTGAATATTATTATAGATAGAGATAAACTGTAAACAGCAGTAATGTAAGATCTACAAATAAGTCAACATGACCAAAATGGTCAGTTGACCCCTTAAGGAGTTATTGCCCTTTATAGTAATTTTTTATCAATTTTTCGTCAATTTTTGTAATCTTCTACAAACAATCTTCTCCTCTAAAACTGATGGGCCAAATTTAACCAAACTTAGCCAATATCATTATTAGGGCGTATAGTTTGAAAAATGTGTTCGGTGACCCAGCTAACCAACCAAGATGGCCGCCATGGCTAAAAATAGAACATAGGGTAAAATGTAGATTTTAACGTATAACTTTGGAACCAAAGCATTTAGAGCAAACCTTAAACAGGGTTAAATTGTTTGTCAAGTCTTTATCTATCTGCCCTGACATTTTCAGATGAATTGGACAACTTGTTGTTGGGCTGCTACATTTGTAACCCTAAAATTGGTAATTTTTAAGGAGAAATTGCCATTTTTGGTTATTATTTTGAATACTATTATAGATAGATATAAACTGTAAACAGCAATATTGTTCAGCAAAGTGAGATCTACAAATAAGTCAAACATAACCAATTTGACCCCTTGATCCTGTCTATATGCTGTTATCAACACATTTATTAAGTCTACATGGTTAAAATATTTAGCACGAACACATTGTTTACCGTTGAATCAGTTTTGTACAGAATGAATATGTAAGAGACTCGTATTTGTCAAATGTGTTCATGCAAATCTGAGGAGTCCGTATAATACTTAAAGTTTGTTCTCGAATTTTTTGAATATTATCCTATCATTTGCCTATACGAAATAAGTATTTTGTCGATATAAATGAGTACCAAATTACTAATTTCCTCCGACATTTGCTTTACTGAGTTACCGTCCACTGACAAAAAAAAACATACTGCTAGGATGTTTATTTTTTTTAGTGGACGGTAACTCTGTAAAGCAAGTGTGACAGCTAGGTGAATATTTTTATACGACCGCAAAAATTTTATTTTTTCGTCGTAGATTGCTATCACGTTGGCGTCGTCGTCGTCGTCTTGCGTTGTCTTGCGTCGTCTTGCGTCGCCGTCGTCCGAATACTTTTAGTTTTCGCACTCTAACTTTACTAAAAGTAAATAGAAATCGATGAAATTTTGACAATAGGTTTATGACCACAAAAGAAAGGTTAGGATTGATTTTGAGAGTTTTGGTCCCATTATTTTAGGAATTAGGGGCCAAAAAGGGCTCAAATAAGCATTTTCTTGGTTTTCGCACTATAACTAGTTTAAGTGAATAGAAATCTATGAAATTTTGACAAAAGGTTTATGACCACAAAAGGAAGGTTGGGATTGATTTTGGGAGTTTTAATTCTTACAGTTTAGAAATTAGGGGCAAAAAAAGGGCCCAAATACGCATTATTCTTGGTTTTCGCGCAATAACTTTAGTATAAGTAAATAGAATCAGTGAAATTTAAACACAAGGTTTATGACTACAAAAGGAAGGTTGGGATTGATATTGGGAGTTGAGGTCCCAACAGTTTAGGAATTAGGGGCAAAAAACGGGCCCAATTAAGCATTATTCTTGGTTTTCGCACCATAACTTAAGTATAAGTAAATAGAAATCTATGAAATTTAAACACAAGGTTTATGACCATAAAAGGAAGGTTAGGTTTGATTTTGGGAGTTTTGGTCCCAACAGTTTAGGAATAAGGGGCCCAAAGGGTCCCAAATTAAACTTTGTTTAAATTCATCAAAAATTGAATAATTGGGGTTCTTTGATATGCTAAATCTAACTGTGTATGTAGATTCTTAATTTTTGGTCCCATTTTCAAATTGGTCTACATTAAGGTCCAAAGGTCCAAAATAAAACTTAGTTTGATTTTAACAAAAATTGAATTCTTGGGGTTCTTTAATATGTTGAATCTAAAAATGTACTTAGATTTTTGATTATTGGCCCAGTTTTGAAGTTGGTCCAAATCGGGGTCCAAAATTAAACTTTGTTTGATTTCATCAAAATTTGAATAATTGAGGTTCTTTGATATGCCAAATCTAACTGTGTATGTAGATTCTTAGTTTATGGTCCCGTTTCAAATTGGTCTACATTAAAGTTCAAAGGGTCCAAAATTAAACTAAATTGGATTTTAACAAAAATTGAATTATTGGGCTTTTTTGATATGCTGAATCTAAACATGTACTTAGATTTTTGTTTATGGGCCCAGTTTTCAAGTTGGTTCAAATCAGGATCCAAAATTTTTATATTAAGTATTGTGCAATAGCAAGAAATTTTCAATTGCACAGTATTCAGCAATAGCAAGAAATCTTCAATTGCACAGTATTGTGCAATAGCGAGAAATTTTCAATTGCTCAGTATTGCGCAATAGCAAGAAATCTTCAATTGCACAGTATTGTGCAATAGCAAATATTTTCAATTGCACAGTATTGCGCAATAGCCAGAAATATCTAATTGCACAATATTCTCATTTCAGATTTCATAAATAAAAATACAATTTCTTTAATCATTATTTTGAGAGGATTAATATTCAACAGCATAGTGAATTGCTCAAAGGCAAAAAAAAAATTAAGTTCATTAGACCACATTCATTCTGTGTCAGAAACCTATGCTGTGTCAACAATTTAATCACAATCCAAATTTAGAGCTGTATCCAGCTTGAATGTTGTGTCCATACTTGCCCCAACCGTTCAGGGTTCAACCTCTGCGGTCGTATAAAGCCGCGCCCTGCGGAGCATCTGGTTATAAGGTAGATTCAAATGTTTGTAAACATATTGACACTTCTAGTGAAAAGATGTTGAGTGAAATGTACACTTACAGATGTTCGATTTAAGAAAGTTATTAAAGCTAAGTTACGTGTGCAACTTAATTGAGTTGATCTCTAAACAAGCTAAATGCTGAGAATTTATATTAATATAATGCTCATTGCTGTTATATTTTACATGAATGTTGACTTGTTTAAAAAAAAACATGATTTTTAACTATGATATTGTCCTATCGTATGTGTATTTTATTTCATTGTACATTATTATCGACTCTTTATCGACTCCTAGGAGTCGAGATTAAGAATTGAACGATGGACAGTTAGTTCGTGAATTTTTCTTGCTACCTGATTGGAAGAAATTACGAGACGTGAATAATCAAAGTTTATCGATTGGTTAGGACAATCCAAACCCAGTAAATGTCCTTCAATCCCGTAGAGTATCGGATTTGTCCTCTCTATTTTAGCAATTAGATTTTGCCTGGCCATTAATCATGCATATTCATGATATTGGTACACAGGTAACTTTTATCTATAAATAGTCGAATCTTCTGGAGTTTTGTAAACAACAATGTTAAACGATATATATACTACTTCATAACGTGTGACATCACGTGAGTGGTAGAAAATTTTGATTGATGCACGTGGCTATTCTAGTAAATGAATTAATCTACAAAGCGAGAGCACTTTCCATTTTCATCAGCTAAGAGTCGAATAGCCCTTTTTGAAAGGCTAATGCTTGTTCATTGTAAATGCCCTTAGACGCATGTGTAGGTACCCTGTCTGAATTGCCCCCGTTATAAAGGGATCGTTTCTTAATGAATATAATGACAACTATATCATATACTCTGTAAAATGTGCAATTTCTTGCTGGAAGACAACAGAAGAAAAATCATATACATTTTACATATGATAGCTCCTTAAGGGTAACAAGGTACTGTATCTGTATCTTAGCAGTTTGGCCCACACAAAGTGCAACGCTGCTATCAGCAACATGATTGACAAAACGATATGCATGTACCAGGATATAGAGTATCGTAGAACATTTAATTTAAAAATTCTTTCATTGGAAAACATAATTGATAATGTATACAAACAAATATATAACATAACGAAATATGGAAAACAAAAATGTGTCAATCTATGTTTTAATAATACTTGAAAAATCATAAATGGAAACATTACTTGGCATACGTCGGTAAGTTAACATCATAAAATTGAGAATGGAAATGGGGAATGTGTCAAAGAGACAACAACCCGACCAAATGAAAAACAACAGCAGAGGGCCACCAACAGTTCTTCAATGTAGCGAGAAATTCCCGCACCCGGAGGCGTCTTTCAGCTGGCCCCTAAACAAATATATACTAGTCCAGTGATAATGAACGCCATACTAATCAGTATGTTAATGGTTTTCTAAACCTGAAGAAGATCTATACACAAACCACATTTTACATGTTATGTATGCACCCCCCTCCCCCCCACCACCAATAATACAGGTAAATATTATATGTATATAGTAGATCTATATTGAAAAGGGACTGTTTTGAAGTGTGTTATTTTGGTCCTCAATGCTCTTCTTCAATTTCGTACTTTATTTCGCCTTTTAACATTTTTATCTGAACGTCACTGATGAGTCTTATGTAGACGAAACGCTCGTCTCGTGTAAATGTAAAATTTCAATCCTCGTAACTATGATGACTTTATATATGACATAGTTATGACAGTATTGTATTACCGTATACTCTATTCGCTTTTTAATTTTTAGGCAGTAAAGCTGCCTTATGCGAGCACCCTAGATTTGTGTTCTACTCAATAAATGCTGATATATACGTGCCATTGTTATTATCTAGCTAGACATTATGTTATTTATAACTAATTGAACAGTCTTTTCATACTTTTAATTCTGCATTATAAAAAATATGACCAAATAAGCCATTTAATTTAAATGATCGTCGAATCATCCAAAAGTTTTGAAGTATCACATAGGAAGAAGAGCTCATTAGGAATCCTTTAATATGTAGTTTATTATCTACTGAACTTTTGGCTAAGATGTCAAAGAATAAATGTATGAAATATCTAATCGCCGAAAATCGAAACAAGAAGTTTAGATTTCCCAAATGGCAAAAGTCGTAGTAATATATTGTTTGTCGTCAATACGTAGTCAACTACGTCAGAAGTCTATTAAAATAAGTTCAACTGTTCATGCTGTTGGCGGCACTTTTAAATTAGAAGACGAAATTTTCGTATCTTTACAATTTGGAGGCAGCGGTTCAAATGAGCGGTGGTCCGAGGTCCGCGACCTTCCACTTTTGCAGTCGGAATTTCGACTTGGTTACTAGCTAAGCCCGACATGCCCGACAAACTTTCAATTTGAAAGAAAATAAATAATAACTTTGCAAACCTTTTAACCAAAGTCTCAAAATCAAATAAACGAACCAAAACTTATTTTCATCTTTATTATTCATGACAGCCATGTTCATTTTGTTCAACCGCTAGCTTTATACAGAAAATCGCCGACAAATAATGTGTAAATTCGAGTAAAATCGTATCTCACTGACAAAAACCAGTGAGAAGACAATTACAAAATCGAATCCGATTCCGTAGGCGGAGAAGGGTAATTCCGATTTTTGACAATCAGCTATTAAAAAATCCAGACAGGTGACAAATAACATGTATTCATTTTACCAAATTGCTCGTTATATCCTCAGGATGTTTTGTCCGTTTTGACTGAAGCGATACGAAAACTCAATATGAGAGTTATTTCCCCTTCTGTTTTAGACATAAGGATAATATATTACTTTTTAGCATAAATGGTAAGTTATTGAGACCTAAGATAAATTGATTTGAGGTCCTTGGTTCTTTAGATGAAATTGTGGCCAAGGTCAAAGGTCAAGGTCATATTCTAAATTTTGACTTTTCCTTGTTATTTGATCGCCTCTGTCACCTTTATAAAGATATATAATGTAAAAGAAACAGTGCAAAACGATGCATAATTGTGATTAAGATATGATACATTAAGTCTGAAACAAATCAATGACATCTTATAGGAGTTAATGTCCGTGTAATGATTCAATTTAAGGTTAATTGATTATTACTCCAACTTGGAACATGATTAAGCCAACGAATCTTTCTGTTGGTTGACATATAACCTTGAAAATTATCAATAGGAAGTGACCTTGAGTGAACAAGCAGAAACCATTTTTGCACTTATTTCATGGAAAAGTATCAAGAAACTATATATATTTAAAATCTGCATATATTACCCCGGAGGTTACCTTCAATAAATCGATTACAGACAAAAGTATATAAAAACCATATATGTTTTTAATCAGTGTGAACAATTCTATCATGTGAGACCGTAAGTGACTCTTTTAAACCGGAAGTTGATAATTAAATCCTTTATTTCAGGACAAATAACATAGTAACTGTTTCAAATTTTTTGACAATTAAAAAAATATTTCAGTCTCATTGAAATATATTAATCACAGTTTATTCCAAATTAAAGTTGTCATATAGTACAGTCAAAATATTCCGATCTGCCCTTTTTTAGAACATCAAAAGTCAATACGATCGTTTTAAGGTCTATTTCGTCTACCCCACAAAATTTTGTTTAAGGCAATACAATGTTGTCTTACGTAAATGGAACGAACAGAACAAACAAACAGGTACATGTAACATCACAGATATTTATAAACATGAAACCGGTTTTCATATAGGTATTAACCATGCGTTTAATTTATATGGTATTTTAATCAGCTTATTTGTTAGATTATATTAAGTTTAATCATAATCTCAATATGAAAAGGTAATCAATTATCATAAAAATATGTAACAAAACCCGAAATAATTTCACAGATCATAAAATTTGGGATGATAATTATCTTCATCAAAAAGGAAAAGGTAAGTGAAATACATAGTATAGTCCGTTTGACTTCTATAAATCTTCAGAAAATGATTCTTAAAAATTCATTCTTCATGTGTTTTATTGTATAATATAAACGAACTCTGACTATAAGTATCATAATTCTGAACCATTATCAAAAAAGTTGCTCATTAGGTCTCTATGTTACTTTATTTTTTTCTAATATGAAATACTCAATGGAGTAAGTAGGAGTTAGTATGAATAGTGTAACAACCTTCCATTCAAAACAAAAACATGAGACATATGCTGTAAACCTGTTTCATTGTACCATGTGACTTTACTCTTAAAAAATAAGGTCGGGTTCTTTGATATACTAATTATATTGATATACTTAAAATTTTGGATTTTGGATATTGGATCAAAGTAGGTGAATGTTCAATTTCAAATTGTTCAGTTCTATTAAGGTTTCATTTTGGGCCACACACCAATCATGTGTCAAATATTCAATAACAATCCAAATTGAGAGCTGTTTTAGCTTAAATGTTGGGTCCATAGTTGCTCAACTGTTCATGGTTCTACCTCTGCAGGAAAACCGTGTTGCTGTCACTCTCACAGCCTTTTGTTTCTTTGAGTTATCGAAAATATTTTAATACGACCGCAAATTTTGAAAAAATTTTCGTCGTATATTGCTATCACGTTGGCGTCGGCGTCGTCGTCGTCGTCCGGCGTCCGAATACTTTTAGTTTTCGCACTCTAACTTCAGTAAAAGTGAATGGAAATCTATGAAATTTTAACACAAGGTTTATGACCACAAAAGGAAGGTTGGTATTGATTTTGGGAGTTTTGGTCCCAAAATTTTAGGAATTAGGGGCCAAAAAGGGCCTAAATAAGCATTTTCTTGGTTTTCGCACTATAACTTTAGTTTAAGTTAATAGAAATCTATGAAATTTTGACACAAGGTTTATGACCACCAAAGAACGGTTGGGATTGATTTTGGGAGTTTTGGTCTCAACAGTTTAGGAATTAGGGGCCAAAAAAGGGCCCAAAATAAGCATTATTCTTGGTTTTCGCACAATAACATTAGTTTAAGTAAATAGAAATCAATGAAATTTAAACACAATGTTAATGACTACAAAAGGAAGGTTGGTATTGATTTTGGGAGTTAAGGTCCCAACAGTTTAGGAATTAGGGGCCAAAAAGGGACCCAAATAAGCATTTTTCTTGGTTTTCGCACCATAACGTTAGTATAAGTAAATAGAAATCTATGAAATTTAAACACAAGGTTTATGACCATAAAAGAAAGGTTGGGTTTGATTTTGGGAGTTTTGGTCCCAACATAATAAGGGGCCCAAAGGGTCCAAAATTAAACTTTTGTTTGATTTCATCAAAATTGAATAATTGGGGTTCTTTGATATGCTGAATCTAACTGTCATGACTGTGTATGTAGATTCTTAACTTTTGGTCCCGTTTTCAAATTGGTCTACATTAAGGTCCAAAGGGTCCAAAATTAAACTTAGTTTGATTTTGACAAAAAATGAATCAGTTAGGTTCTTTGATATGCTGAATCTAAAAATGTACTTAGATTCTTGATTATTGGCCCAGTTTTCAAGTTGGTCCAAATCGGGGTCCAAAATTAAACTTTGTTTGATTTCATCAAAAATTTAATAAATGGGGTTCTTTGATATACCAAATCTAACTGTGTATGTAGATTCTTCATTTTTGGTCCTGTTTTCAAATTGGTCTACACTAAAGTCCAAAGGGTCCAAAATTAAACTTAGTCTGATTTTAACAAAAATTGAAATCTTGAAGTTCTTTGATATGCTGAATCCAAAAATGTACTTAGATTTTTTATTATGGGCCCAGTTTTCAAGTTGGTCCAAATCAGGATCTAAAATTATTATATTAAGTATTGTGCAATAGCAAGTCTTTTCAATTGCACAGTATTGCGCAATGGCAAGAAATATCTAATTGCACAATATTGTGAAATATCAAATTTTTTTTTAATTAGAGTTATCTTTCTTTGTCCAGAATAGTAAGCAAGAAATATCTAATTGCAAAATATTGTGCAATAGCAAGATTTTTTTTTAATTGGAGTTATCTTTCTTTGTCCAGAATCAACTTAAATCTTTGTTATATACAATATACAATGTATATTCACTTTTTACTACCAACTGATAAATTAAAATAATCTTTACCATTCAGTGATAACAAGCAGTTTTTTTACATCTTAATATTTTATGATGTATTTAAATGAGTAGTTATTGTTGCAAACTCCATTAGAAATTTTAATTGAGATTAGTTTTGGAATAAGGGAAAGGGGGATGTGATTAAAAAAATTGGGTTCAATTTTTCTCATTTGAAATTTCATAAATAAAAAAGAAAATTTCTTCAAACATTTTTTTGAGAGGATTAATATTCAACAGCATAGTGAATTGCTCTAAGAGAAACAAAAATTTTAAGTTCATTAGAACACATTCATTCTGTGTCAGAAACCTATGCTGTGTCAACTATTTAATCACAATCCAAATTTAGAGCTGAATCCAGCTTGAATGTTGTGTCCATACTTGCCCTAACCGTTCAGGGTTCAACCTCTGCGGTCGTATAAAGCTACGCCCTGCGGAGCATCTGGTTTTATATTTTAATCGAAAACAAATATCATGCCCCCTCAGAAGGGTCAGTTCCTAAAATATAATAAAGAAAACAAAACCCGCAAATGAACCGACTAAGAGGATTAAGTTCGTTTGTACGACGTTTAACCTTCAAAACTACAACTACGGTAAACAAAATGTGTGGTATCTAAATACAAATTGTCACAGCTTGGGTGCTTGCAATGCATGTCCTTATGTTTTCTTACGTTTTGTCGTAGATAACTTCTCGTATTTGTGCTGAATCATTATCTCTCTCAATTTGACGCCACTGCTGTACTAAAATTTTAAGAAGACGCACACCACATACCCATGGACGGTTGGACCCATTGCTTTCTGTAAAAAAGGTTCAATATATAGCATATGTTGGGGTTTCGGTCAATATATTGTTTTTATACAACCGCAAAAATTGAAAAAATTTTGGTCGTATATTGGTATCACGTTTGCGTCGTCGTCGTCGTCGTCGTCGTAGTCCGAAGACTTTTGGTTTACGCACTATAACTTTAGTTTAAGTAAATAGAAATCTATGAAATTTAAACACAAGGTTTATGACCACAAAAGGAAGATTGGGATTGATTTTGGAAGTTTTGGTCTCAACAGTTTAGGAATTAGGGGCCAAAAAGGGCCCAAATAAGCATTTTCTTGGTTTTCGCACTATAACTTTAGTTTAAGTTAATAGAGATCTATGAAATTTTGACACAAGGTTTATGACCACAAAAGGAAGGTTCGGATTGATTTTGGGAGTTTTGGTCCCAACAGTTTAGGAATAAGGGGCCAAAAAAGGGCCCAAATAAGCAAACTATTTTTGGGTTTTCGCACAATAACTTTAGTATTAGTTAATAGAAATCAATGAAATTTAAACACAATGTTTATGAACACAAAAGGAAGGTTGGGATGGATTTTGGGAGTTGAAATCTCAACAGTTTAGGAATTAGGGGCCAAAAAGGGCCCAAATAAGCTTTTTCTTGGTTTTCGCACTATAACTTTAGTTTAAGTAAATAGAAATCTATGAAATTTTGACACAAGGTTTATGATCACTAAAGGAAGGTTGGGATAGATTTTGGGAGTTTTGGTCCCAACAGTTTAGGAATATGGGGCCAAAAAAGGGCCTAAATAAGCAAAATATTTTTGGTTTTCGCACAATAACTTTAGTATAAGTTAATAGAAATCAATGAAATTTAAACATAAGGTTTATGAACACAAAAGGAAGGTTGGGATCCCAACAGTTTAGGAATTAGGGGCCAAAAAGGGGCCCAAATAAGCATCTTTCTTGGTTTTCGCACCATAACTTAAGTGTAAGTAAATAGAAATCTATGAAATTTAAACACAAGGTTTATTACCATAAAAGGACGGTTGGGATTGATTTTGGGAGTTTTTCGTCCCAACAGTTTAGGATTTAGGGGCCCAAAGGGTCCAAAATCAAACTTTGTTTAAATTCATCAAAAATTGAATAAGTGGGGTTCTTTGATATGCCGAATCTAACTGTGTATGTAGATTCTTAATTTTTGGTCCCATTTTCAAATTGGTCTACATTAAGGTCCAAAGGGTCCAAAATTAAACTAAGTTTGATTTTATCAAAAATCGAATTCTTGGGGTTCTTTGATATGCTGAATCGAAAGATGTACTTAGATTTTTATATGACCGCAATAATTGAACAAATTTTGGTCGTATATTGGTATCACGTTGGCGTCGTCGTCGTCCGTCGTCGTCATCGTCCGAAGACATTTGGTTTTCGCACTCTAACTTAAGTAAAAGTAAATAGAAATCTATGAAATTTTAACACAAAGTTTATGACCACAAAAGGAAGGTTGGTATTGATTTTGGGAGTTTAAGACCCAACAGTTTAGGAATTAGGGGCCAAAAACAGGTCCCAAAATAAGCATTTTCCTTGGTTTTTGCACAATAACTTTACTAGTATAAGTTAATAGAAATCTATGAACTTTTATCACAAGGTTTATGACCACAAAAGGAAGGCTGGGATTGATTTTGGGAGTTTTTGTCCCAACGAATTAGGGGTCAAAAGGGTCCAAAATCAAACTTTGTTTGAATTCATCAAAAAATTGAATAATTGGGGTTCTTTGTTATACCGAATCTAACCGTATATTTAGATTATTAATTTTTGGTTCCGTTTTCAAATTGGTCTACATTAAGGTCTAAAGGGTCCAAAATTAAATTTTAAACTTAGTTTGATTTTAACAAAAATTGAATTCTTGGGGTTCTTTGATATGCTGAATCTAAACATGTACTTAGATTTTTTTTATTATGGGCCCAGTTTTCAAGTTGGTCCAAATCGGGGTCCAAAATTAAACTTTGTTTGATTTTAACAAAAATTCATTATATGGGGTTCTTCAATATGCTGAATCTAACCATGTATTTAGATTTTTAATATTTAGGACCAGTTATCAAATTGGTCCACATTGAGGTCTAAAGGGTCAAAAATTGAACTTTATTTGATTTCATCAAAAATTGAATTCTTGTGGTTCTTTGATATGATGAATCTAACCATGTATTTAGATTTTGGATATTGGAATACCACAAAGGGATGGTAAGAATTGTCTTTGGGAGTTATGGCTCAAACCGTTAAGGAATAAGGTCCAGATAATGGTTTCCAGGTTAATGGACAATTACTTAAGTACAAATTAAACATAATTTAAAAGCAGTGTAAGGTTGGTAATTGAAACTCATTTTAATAGCTCACCTAAGCTGCTCTAAATTTATGTATTTTGGAAATTTGCCAAAAACTTTGTTATTTATAAATTCCATTGGAAATTTGCCAAAAACTTTGTTATTTATAAATTCCATTGGAAAATTGCCAAAAACTTTGTTGTTTGTAAATTCCATTAGAAATTTGCCAAAAACTTTGTTGTTTATAAATTCCATTGGAAATTTGCAAAAAAAATTTAGTTTAATGAACTTCACTGGAAATTTGCCAATATAAAATGTTGCATTGGAGTTATCTTTCTTTGTCCAGAATAGTAGTTAAATCAACTTAAATCATGACTGTATGACATTTTATATTTTATGATGTATTTAAATGAGTAGTTTTTGTTGAAAACTCCATTAGAAATTTGAATTGAGATCATTTTTGGAATAAGGGAAAGGGGGAGGGGGGGGGGGGGGTAGTGGGGTTCAATTTTTCTTATTTCAGATTTCAGAAATGAAAAACAAAATTTCTTCAAATATCAAACGATTAATATTCAACAGCATAGTGAATTGCTCAAAAGCAAAAAAAAACATTTTAAATTCATTAGACCACATTCACTCTGTGTCAGGAACCTATGCTGTGTCAACTATTTAATCACAATCCAAATTAAGAGCTGTATCCAGTTTGAATGTTGTGTCCATACTAGCCCCAACCGTTCAGGGTTCGACCTCTGCGGTCGTATAAAGCTGCGCCCTGCGGAGCATCTGGTTTAAGTCCAATGTTGCATTTTTTTTTCAAGATGTTTATTTATGACTTACAATTTCTTTCATCTACTTCATTTCAACATCGATGGCTAGTTGTTTCATTGGCTATCATACTGCATCTCCTCATTTATATATAGCTAAACAAAAGTTATGTCATTCAAAATAAATTGCTAATATATTAAAAGTCAGAATATTAATTTTTGGAATTTTTCAAAGGCAGTTTTCTTTGTGTTTCTAAAGATATGCTAACAGCTTGAAATACTTTTGAAAAACAATGTGTGTTTATTTTTATTTTTTTAAATTAAATTATTTGGGGTCACATTAGTCAAAAGTTGCTTATTCTGTCATAATAACTTCCAGCAAGGAATGATATGCAGCCAAATGTCATTGGTGTAATGATAAATATACTGTAATGCTTGAGTTAGCTCCCCTTGAACATAACAATAAACATACATAACAAAACCTCATGAATATCCTTGGTTTTGACAGTACTATAACTGTAATACTATTTGAGTTCTTGCACATATAGTGTTTGGTTTTGTTTGGTTTTATTTTTTAATTATCTCCCTTTACTGTCCATCTACTGTTTTCAATAAATATTATGCGTTACACTTGCTACATTAGTTTGTTTTTCAATCCCATGTTTTATTCCATTAGGTAGACCCATAATTTTCGCACTAAAATCTGGAAAATTTATGTAAAATAATACAGCTATTAAGAGTGAGGCTTGAACTTATTGGATCTGCCCCTGATTTCCTTAAACTATTGTTATCCAAATGAGATATCAAGTTTTAAGAAAAATGATACTTTGCAACTGGAGAATGAATATAAAGGAAAGAATATTACAAGAAAAGCTTAGAACTTGGCAAAATAATTTAGCTACTAATTAAGTGCAGTACACTCAGTTTAAGTAGTAAGACATGGAAGTACTTGATATATAATGTCACTAACATAATGATAATAGTCATATCACAATTAGAATATATTTTTTTATGAGACACTCGTTTTTGTAAATAATTCACTCTATTCTATTTAACCATCTTATTCTTTTGAATCTATTGGATGACCATTTTGATTTTTGTTTTAATTTTAGAATTTTGAAATTTAGAAAATTAGTTTTTCAGTTTTGGATGAGACTATAAGTGCATTATTAAAGTTGCCTTTCTTTGGACCCCTAACATACATAGACAATATCATGTCATTGTCAAGGTTTGCCCTGATAGAATTGTGACCCAACATTTTATTACAGATGTCAATGTTCATGTTATAGTATACATGTATTGTAGGAATTAGGTTGGATTTTATTTATTCTAAGTTCATATAACTTGTAACAGGTATGTGTTCTAAGAATACTATAGTTTGTTTACATTAATTTACTAAATAGAAAAAGAGTATTTGATATGATTGTTGATGAAAAAGGCAATCCACTAAAGGTCATGCTCAAGAGAAGAGATGTAATTAATATTATTTTAAACAGAAACTTCAACAATGATCAATAAGACCCACACTTAATAGTGTTCTGTTTTGATATTTTAGACTATATGTTAGAATATGAAACATTACATAGATTTTTTATGCCCCTGCCTTTGCAGATTGAGCATTTAGTTTTACCCTTGTCTGTCAATACCTATGTTACTGTAAGTTTGGGTGGCATCAGTATTTTACCATTCTAGAGTTATGCCTCTTTACAAATAAAAACTGTGAATTTATCATTTCCATTCTCTATATTTTTAGTTTGCCTTAAACAAATGTTATGAAACTTATGTGCAATGCTTATTACTACAAAACACAGATCAAGTTAGAAATTTTGTGTCCTTACTTTTACTTTCTAGAGTTATGAAGCTTATACACAATGCTTATTTCCATAAAACTCAAATCAAGTACAAATTTGGGTAGTGTCACTTTCACCATTCTAACGTTATGTGATATGCAAGCAGGGGTATCATCTGTGTCACATGGACACATTCCCCATTCATTTATTACATTTTCAGACAAAAATTTAAAAAAAAGAGTGGTTCATGAGGAAATTTTTACGTGACAGATTTATAGCTCAGTATGTTTACACTTATTACACAAATTCTACGAATTGAATGAACCTTTGAAGTGTCTTTATATGAACAGAGCAATATATTTCACTAGTTAAGGGCATTGCAGTTTCAATCATAAATGTTCAAGGCTAACTAAGATGAGGTTCCTCACTTATTTAGAAGGAACAATGGGATGTTCCATTAAAGGTATTAAAGTATAACCTTCCTTGTACAAGACCAGCATGCTGAGCTTGGTTTTCTACATTTGTAACAGTCTGGCTGCACACAAAGACAGTTTCCTTGGCAAAAGACATAAATCTGATTCTGAGCCAACCATTTTTTGCTTGTACTCTATCTAATCATGGTTTAATGAAAAACAACGAATCTTTTGTTTTCTTTGGCAAATGGCATATGTACCCTACAATTTTAAGAACAAAATCTACTAAAGGACCACTCATGCGCTACTCAAGATCTAGAGGAAAATTGTTTTTTTTTTGCTTATCTGTTTTAATCCTTGTAACTTCTCTAGATCAAGAACTCAACAATTTCATGTAAACTCCAAAATAAAAATTAAAAACAAAAATTTCTGAAAGCCCTGGGAATCACCAAAATTTTGAAATACTTGTTGATATTTAGACTGTGACACAATTAGAACCAAGTTGAAATTATCCTTTCATTTGGATAGGCTGATGATTGTCTTTGGCTTGATCAACTTGAGGTGGAACAAATAAGAACTCAAAATGAGCATTTATCTCATTAATAACTCTTCAGTAAAAGAGTATTTGCAACAATTATTTAGGGGGTCTCAAGTGACCCTTTCTGGCTTTTCTCAATGAATCCTATTTTTCAGTTGCAGTCAAATCTCCATCACCTATCAATGCTGAATATCTACATTTTCTATAACGTAGTTTATTGATGTATTATTTATTATTTTTTATTCCCCGTCTTGAAATAATTAGCAATGGACATAGAGTAAATAACAATCAATCATTTCCCTTCTATTCATTCTCTACTTTGCATTCTATTTATTCTCCCATCTTTACCTCTAAATGTTTCCGATAATAGTAACATGTCGACATGCATTACATGATATAACAGTTTTTGTCATGATAGCTGATAAGATTCCTTGAATCAATTCTCGTCTGGTGAAAAAATAATAGCTCGGTATGTGTTAAAAATAATCTTGAGTTACCTCCCTTAAATTGGCTGGACATTAGGATTTTTTTCTGGCATTCTCTGTAATTTATATGAAGTAGCATATTTACCTGACGATATCAGGAATTTGGTATTTAGTCAAATCTTAACCGGAAATTGTGATTCTAAAATTTATTAAATGTAAACAACATGTCGAAATATTTAGGCTTGAAATAAATATATTTTTGGATAATTAAGTTAATGCAAGCACACGAGGTGTATAGTGTCTTATACGATTACAGGTTTGTTATGTTTAACAACCATATAATATCAGTGTGTAAACACGTTAATTATGAGCTTTGAAAGTCAAGTAGTTCGAGCATTTTTCTGAGTAAGTGTTAAAAAATCTCAAACAAATATTCTTTACTGTGGTTAGCATTCATTAGTCGTCAGTATCTATAGGTTAACAACTTGTGGTTATATTGATAATTTAGAATCTTCCTTGAAGGTGGCGCGCGAATTCGCAGCTAAATAACTCGATTGATGTGTCATTTGTATACAAGAGTTATATTTCTTTGAACTATGAGTCTATGTTTAATTTCATAAAGTCAATATGTTGATTGTCTACCTTGAACAAGGTAACTTATAAATATAGTTTTTATACGACCGCAAAATTTGAAAAAAATTTCGTCGTATATTGCTATCACGTTGGCGTCGTCGTCTGCGTCGTCGTCGTCGTCTGCGTCGTCGTCGTCGTCCGAATACTTTTAGTTTTCGCACTCTAACTTCAGTAAAAGTGAATGGAAATCTATGAAATTTTAACACAAGGTTTATGACCACAAAAGGAAGGTTGGTATTGATTTTGGGAGTTTTGGTCCCAACATTTTAGGATTTAGGGGCCAAAAAGGGCCCAAATAAGCTTTTTCTTGGTTTTCGCACTATAACTTTAGTTTAAGTTAATAGAAATCTATGAAATTTTGACACAAGGTTTATGACCACAAAAGAACGGTTGGGATTGATTTTGGGAGTTTTGGTTTCAACAGTTTAGGAATTGGGGGCCAAACAAGGGCCCAAATAAGCATTATTCTTGGTTTTCGCACAATAACTTTAGTTTAAGTTAATAGAAATCAATGACATTTAAACACAATGTTAATGACTACAAAAGGAAGGTTGGTATTGATTTTGGGAGTTTAGATCCCAACAGTTTAGGAATAAGGGGCCAAAAAGGGACCCAAATAAGCATTTTTCTTGGTTTTCGCACCATAACGTTAGTATAAGTAAATAGAAATCTATGAAATTTAAACACAAGGTTTATGACCATAAAAGGAAGGTTGGTATTGATTTTGGGAGTTTTGGTCCCAACAGAATAAGGGGCCCAAAGGGTCCAAAATTAAACTTTGTTTGATTTCATCAAAATTGAATAATTGGGGTTCTTTGATATGCCGAATCTAACTGTCATGACTGTGTATGTAGATTCTTAACTTTTGGTCCCATTTTCAAATTGGTCTACATTAAGGTCCGAAGGGTCCAAAATTAAACTTAGTTTGATTTTGACAAAAAATGAATCAGTTAGGTTCTTTGATATGCTGAATCTAAAAATGTACTTAGATTCTTCATTATTGGCCCAGTTTTCAATTTGGTCCAAATCGGGGTCCAAAATTAAACTTTGTTTGATTTCATCAAAAATTGAATAAATAGGTTCTTTGATATACCAAATCTAACTGTGTATGTAGATTCTTCATTTTTGGTCCTGTCTTCAAATTGGTCTACACTAAAGTCCAAAGGGTCCAAAATTAAACTTAGTCTGATTTTAACAAAAATTGAAATCTTGGGGTTCTTTGATATGCTGAATCCAAAAATGTACTTAGATTTTTTATTATGGGCCCAGTTTTCAAGTTGGTCCAAATCAGGATCTAAAATTATTATATTAAGTATTGTGCAATAGCAAGTCTTTTCAATTGCAAAGTATTACGCAATGGCAAGAAATATCTAATTGCACAATATTGTGAAATAGCAAAAAAAAATTAATTAGAGTTATCTTTCTTTGTCCAGAATAGTAAGCAAGAAATATCTAATTGCAAAATATTGTGCAATAGCAAGATTTTTTTTTAATTGGAGTTATCTTTCTTTGTCCAGAATCAACTTAAATCTTTGTTATATACAATATACAATGTATATTCACTTTTTACTACCAACTGATAATTCAAAATAATCTTT
Source organism: Mytilus edulis (assembly GCF_963676685.1). Classification (NCBI taxonomy): domain Eukaryota; kingdom Metazoa; phylum Mollusca; class Bivalvia; order Mytilida; family Mytilidae; genus Mytilus; species Mytilus edulis. Next base: position 31,072,490 of record NC_092351.1, on the reverse strand, counting down.
ACCATTCAGTGATAACAAGCAGTTTTTTTACATCTTAATATTTTATGATGTATTTAAATGAGTAGTTATTGTTGCAAACTCCATTAGAAATTTTAATTGAGATTAGTTTTGGAATAAGGGAAAGGGGGATGTGATTAAAAAAATTGGGTTCAATTTTTCTCATTTGGAATTTCATAAATAAAAAAGAAAATTTCTTCAAACATTTTTTTGAGAGGATTAATATTCAACAGCATAGTGAATTGCTCTAAGAGAAAACAAAAAAAAATTAAGTTCATTAGAACACATTCATTCTGTGTCAGAAACCTATGCTGTGTCAACTATTTAATCACAATCCAAATTTAGAGCTGAATCCAGCTTGAATGTTGTGTCCATACTTGCCCCAACCGTTCAGGGTTCAACCTCTGCGGTCGTATAAAGCTACGCCCTGCGGAGCATCTGGTTTTTATTGAATTTAAAATCGTTACAAAATCTGTAATGTACTAGATACTCGTATTTTGCATTAGTTTATCAAAGACATTTATGTATATCTATAATTTCTTTTATTTGTTTTGAAATGTTTGAAATTAATATATACCAATATAAAGAATTATTTTGTTATCTTATAAATATTTTTTTGTTATCTGTAAGTAATCATACCGCGTTTATATATAATACGTAAATAATAAGCAAGGTCAAATCTGCCTTCATCATCACGAACATTCTTAGAGCGATGAGACAAATTGCTCTAAATCACAGATCACAGGCACTCGTTACAGAATAAAACTTTCCTTTGCTATACCTTAATATACCATTAAGGTATATAGGGGGGAATATTCTGAAACAAGTATCTATGTCACAGAAAAAGCATCTTCCCAGTATTCATAGTATTCATGAAATTGCTCTTTATTAAAGCCATATCCTGGAAATTATTAAAAAACCCACTTTTTTCCTACTTTTAATTTGGGGTACAATATGCCGGTGAAAAACATTAATTGTGCTGTCAAGAATACACTGTTTCAAGTTGTGGTATGCATCAAAAACTGTCCAACAGCATTAGTCATTCTACTCGTAAAGGCATTTGTTTCTAAGATCGGTATGGTGTATACCATTATGCCAGAACTCAAATGAAGCAGAAAGCTGATGTAACTTATCTGCTTTACTCGATCCCTTAAGACAAATACATGAAAGAAGTGTAATAACGCCTAACACAAACACAAAACAGTACACCATAGCCACCATTTTATTCCAGAAGCTTCTAACTGATGCCGAATGCTAGAGTGTAAAATTGTAATTGGGACCTACCCAAAACAATTAGAACTTTTCTGAAAAAGACTATAAATGAAAACAGAACTATATCATCTTCCTATAATGATTGAATGTTAGGAAAATTGACCAGAGTTATCTTACTTTAATCACAGAGAGGGGAAATCAAACAATTTTTAATTTAAGCCTAATTAACATTAAAAAAATTTCCATTAACAAATAAAGTTACCTTATTGAAATATAAGGACTTTGTTAGCTAAATCTATTAATTTTATTAGATATTATGAAATTTTATGACAATAGAGAAACATGCTATATGTAGGTCAAGGTACGTGTACTTCTGATGAAAGCTAATTACCCATCCAACACCTGTGATTCTGTTGATAGATTCCTACGGTAAACTTCTAAATCGCTACATTTATCTTTTGGCAACAGTTTGCATTTAACATGTTTCTGTGAGTTTTTGTGAGCAGTACATCTTGATAGATGTGTTAACCTTGTATTGGTACTAAAACTGGTCTTTTAAAATAATTTTAATCAGGATGCTTGTTGAAGTAGGTTAGTGTTTAGCTTTAAAATGTGTTTTTTTTTTCTTTGGGTCATTGGAATTATCAAAATTAACATTTAGTTTTGATGCTGTATGCAAATATTTAAAGTAGATTATAATTATTGTTTTGATAGCTTTTTCATCAATTCAAAAAGTAACTCTATGGCAGCCTGTTTATAAATGCATTTTGATATTGCATTATATACATACTTAAAAACTAATAGCTAATGAACCGTGCTGTAATTTAACAGAGTTCTTTAATTTAGATGCATACAAAAATTTAGTCTTGTGGGACATTTGAATATTTCAAATTTTTATATCAGTCAAATTTTCTAGCCTGACACTTTTCAATAAATTATTGCTAAATTTTGTTCAACATCAAGTTTTTTGTGGCGGTCATGTGATATGTTGTTTTTTATAATCTTTTTTTTTATACGACCGCAAAAATTACAAATGTCTTTGGTCGTATATTGGTATGACGTTGGCGTCGTCGTCGTCGTCGTCGTCCGAAGACATTTGTTTTTTGGACTATAACTTTAGTATAAGTATATAGAAGTCTATGAAATTAAACACAAGGTTTAGGACCATAAAAGGAAGGTTGGGATTGATTTTGGGAGTTTTGGTCCCAACGTTGAGTTTAGGAATTAGGGGCCAAAAAGGGCCCAAATAAGCATTTTTCTTGGTTTTCGCGCAATAACTTTAGTATAAGTAACCAGAAATCTATGAAATTTTAACATAAGGTTAATGTCCTCAAAAGGAAGTTTGGGATTGATTTTGGGAGTTTTGGTCCCAACAGTTTAGGAATAAGGGGCCAATAAAAGGTCCCAAATTAGCATTTTTCTTGGTTTTTGCACAATAAATTTAGTATAAGTAAATAGAAATCTATGAAATTTAAACACAAGGTTTATGACCACAAAAGAAAGGTTGGGATTGATTTTGGGAGTTTTGGTCCCAACAGTTTAGGAATTAGGGGCCAAAAAGGGCCCAAATAAGCATTTTTCTTGGTTTTCGCACAATAACTTTAGTATAAGTAAACAGAAATCTATGAAATTTTATCACAAGGTTTATGACCACATAAGGAAGGTTGGGAATGATTTTGGGAGTTTTGGTCCCAACAGTTTAGGAATTAGGGGCCAAAAGGGGCCAAAATAAAACTTTGTTTGATTTCATCAAAAAATGAATTATTCAGGTTCTTTGATATGCCAAATCTAACCGTGTATTTAGATTCTTAATTTTTGGTCCTGTTTTCAAATTGGTCTACATTTAGGTCCAAAGGGTCCAAAATTAAACTTAGTTTGATTTAACAAAAAATGAATTCCTGGGGTTCTTTGATATGCTGAATCTAAACATGTACTTAAATTTTTGATTATGGGCCCAGTTTTAAAGTTGGTCCAAATCGGGGTCCAAAATTAAACTTTGTTTGATTTCAACAAAAATTAAATATATTGGGTTCTTCAATATGCTGAATCTAACCATGTATTTAGATTTTTAATATTATGGCCTGGTTATCAAAGTGGTCCACATTGAGGTCTAAAGGGTCTAAAATTGAACATTATTTGATTTCACCAAAAATTGAATTCTTGGGGTTCTATGATATGCTGAATCTAACCATTATTTAGCTTTTGGATATAGGACCATAATGGGTAAATGTCCAATTTAAAATTTTTAAGTTTTTAAGTTTTAATTTTTTAGACCACATTCATTCTGTGTCAGAAACCTATGTTTTGTCAACTATTTATCCAAATTCAGAGCTGTAAATGTTGTGTCCATACTTGCCCCAACTGTTCAGGGTTCAACTGCGGTCGTATAAAGCTGTGCCCTGCGGAGCATCTGGTTTAAATAAGCAATGTTAAAGTCAGAATTTCTATCCCATCATAGGCAATAGACTCAATTAATAAAATAAAATGGTGAAAATAAATCCCTACCTACCTACCCTATTTTTTCCAAAAATGTTATAGGAACGAACACGCTTATTATTTTATTTGGCCTTATGAGATGTGATGTGTAAAAAAATCTATCATTAAAAAAAAGTTGTCTAGAAAGTCCGTACATTGTTTATATAAAAGTGACGTTGTCTTTTTCCTGTAATTAAATATGACACAACGTATTATTCACTGCGCAGAATAAGTTTATGCTGTCTGCTTATGTTTTTTTTTTGTATAAACATGTACCAAAATGTTATTCATATGGATCACAATTCAGTCTCGCTCCACAACAGGACCACAAATTAACACAGACTTGTAACTGTAACAACAAAATTTGACATAAGCGGATCCAGGGAAATAGGGTTTGGTTGTTGATTATATAGTGTATCACTGAATCATGACTGGAGCGCCCCTCCTTCCTTAAGGTCAGTTAGTGGGCTCCCTTTTTACGACAGACCAAAAGTAATGCTTCAATTGTTTTGTATCGGTTCTAATATTCGACAAAAGGAGCAAGCACCATAGCTAAGAGAGCTTGTGTTTGTATCTTTTATGCTATGCCGAATAAAAAAAAAGTTTTTTTATTTTATTCAATATAAAGTTATCCTAAAATTGAGCGTTTGATCTTTGACTGTTAGTTTATTGTGAAGCAAGAATCTCTTAATAATAACTTAAGATACACGATCGCGCATGTAAGATACCAGTGAGTTCGTTTTTATAAATGCTTATGTGGGTTAACCTCTTATTAATTTTGTCACCAAACGTCTGTCAGTCAGGGGTAGGAATCGTGAAAGTCTTATTATTTTCATTAATTGACAATTTTATAAGGCGATGCTTTTCGTCTCTGTTGCTCATCTCTGATGCCCATTAAAATCATCTCATAAACAAGCAGTAAGGTCAACTGATGTTCTCACTAAGCTTTCAGGACAGTCATTTGTTTTGCATTTACATGATGTATTAAAAAGAATAGTTGAATGATTTACGATTTAATTATTATGTACATGTATAAAACAATGATTAAACAACGACTTTGTTCCAAAATTGAAAAGCATATTACATATATGTATAATATAATGAAACACAATGCTGAAAACTTCTATTCATTTATACTTCCACAAGGTTCTAGATCTACACAAACGATTTTGCTTCATGCTATAAATACAAAATCTATTTTTATATTTCGTACTCCGGGGTTGCTTGACGTACACTGTAACTGGCTTAACTGTTAACTTATGTTCAGCAATTTGTTTTTATCTTACAGGTTTGAACGGAAATGAGTACGAAGCATCCTTCAAGTATCAAAGACAAGATTTGGGTTTTTTTTGTAAAAAAAACCCAACACGGCTGAATATCACATTATATTTATAAATCAGTAAGAAAGGATAAGAATCTACATGTATATTCAATAGATGGTTGAGGCTACGAAGTCTTCGTGAAATATTAACTTGCAACACCATTGCCAAACAATAACAAGTTATAAAAGTAATAAAAAAATTATTTTTTTTAAAAACGTTGACAACCTTAAGCAATGACAACGACGGTTCACAAAAAGAGTTCAAAAGTTTCGTAACGAATTTGCCCGATTAAAACATTTCGGCAAAGAAAGGGTAAGATACCAACAAAATATGCATTCATTTCCTGTCTGTTTTGTGAAGAAGAAAAATACTGATAGTATTTCACTTGTAGAAATGGTTTGTTTATAATATAGGAACATGTTCAAGACTGAAAAGTGATAAATAAAAAATGTTCGGACGACGATAAACCCAAAATGTCTATAAATATGTTAGGGTACTAAGGGTAAATCCGCTATTATAATTTGATTTTGCTTGATAAGGATAAGTTCTCTTTCCACGTAAGTTATTAATTGCGGAACTCGGGGTACAGTTAATTTACAAAAAGTGAAAATAAGGGCAGTCCGAAAGTAGGATTTTGGGAAAAACAGGCCTATGATATTTCGACTTTGATGAAATAATTTTTCCTCGATTGCGGAGAATTACATTTTTAATGGAAAAATATAAAGTGTAGGAACTAGGATAAACATATTTTCCACAAATAATATATTGCCACCAAAAGATTATAACACTTGACTAGGACTTCGGTGATTACAAAACCCTAAAAAAACACTTTGTTCATTTAAAAATAACGGAATTGTAAAGATATAAAAATTATGCTCAATTGACTACTAGTATACTCAAGCCAATGGATGAATACTTTTTTTATTTGAACCCTTAAAAGAAGTCATTACATGTATTTGAAACTCTGCGGACTCCATGACTTCACACTTGCTGTGTCATAGATGACCACGTAATAATCTTTTTTTTTTGCTCGGTTAGGTCGTTACATATTGCGACTAATCACCAAATTTTATTTTCATAAGCCACACGCCTTTCATAGTGGTGAAAAGCGTCCACCGAAGCACATTTTCTTTGCAGCTGTTCTGCTACATACTAATGCCACGTTCACACGTACATTTAATTCGAATTGAATTCGAATCAAATGCGAATCTAATTCGCTTATCGCGTTCACACACTCCTCTTTTTATACGACCGCAAAAATTTAAAATATTTTGGTCGTATATTGGTATCACGACGACGTCGACGTCGTCGTCCGAAGACGGATGGTTTCCGGATAATAACTTTAGTATAAGTGAATAGAAATAAATAAAATTTTAATATAAGGAACACTAAAGGAAGGTAGGGATTGATTTTTTGGGTTTTGGTCCCAACAGTTTAAGAACAAGGGGCACAAAAGGGGTCAAAATAAGTATTTTTCTAGTTTCGAGACAATAACTTGTAAGTGTATGGATCTTTCTGAAATTGTATCACAAGGTTCCATTTAAAAAAAGGAAGGTTGGGAATGATTTTGGGGGTTATGGCCCAAAATGTTTAGTAATTAGGGGCCAAAAAGGGGCTAAAGACAATACTTTTCTAATACTTTGTATAAATTGCTTATTTCTTGACCAATTTCAATGGGGTTTTATTGAATTCTTGGAGTTCTTAAATATGCTGAATCTAACCATGTATTAAGTTTTTATACGACCGCAAAAAATTTAATTTTTTGGTCGTATATTGCTATCACGTTGGCGTCGTCGTCGTCGTCGTCCGAATACTTTTAGTTTTCGCACTCTAACTTTAGTAAAAGTGAATAGAAATCAATGAAATTTTAACACAAGGTTTATGACTACAAAAGGAAGGTTGGGATTGATTTTGGGAGTTTTGGTCCTAACAGTTTAGGAATAAGGGGCCCAAAGGGTCCAAAATTGAACTTTGTGTGATTTCATCAAAAATTGAATAATTGGGGTTCTTATATGCCGAATCTAACTATGTATGTAGATTCTTAATTTTTGGTCCCGTTTTCAAATTGGTCTACATTAAGGTTCAAAGGGTCCAAAATTAAACTTAGTTTCATTTTAACAAAAATTGAATCCTTGGAGTTCTTTGATATGCTGAATTTAAAAATGTACTTAGATTTTTAATTATTGGCCTAGTTTTCAAGTTGGTCCAATTTGGGGTCCAAAATAAAACTTTGTTTGATTTCATCAAAAATTGAATAAATGGGTTCTTTGATATGCCAAATCTTACTGTGTATGTAGATTCTTAATTTTTGGTCCAGTTTTCAAATTGGTCTACATTAAGGTCCAAAGGGTACAAAATTAAACTAAGTTTGATTTTAACAAAAATTAAATTCTTGGGCTTATTTGATATGCTTTATCTAAATATGTACTTTGATTTTTGATTATGGGCCCAGTTTTCAAGTTGGTCCAAATCAGGATTCCATATCAAGTATTGTGCAATAGCAAGAAATTTTCAATTGCACAGTATTGCACAATAGCAAGAAATATCTAATTGCACAATATTGTGCAATAGCAATTAATTTTCAATTGGAGTTATCGTTCTTTGTATAGAATAGTAGTTGATAATATATGTTGGAAATTTGCCAGACATGACTATGATGTCATTTTCTATTTTTATTTGCCAATAGCTTTATGTAAATAACTTCATTGGAAATTTGCCAATATAAAATGTTGCTGATGAAGCTTTTTTTCCTTATCTCAACTAAAATGTTTTTAGATAATGTATGTTGGACATTTGCCAGACATGACTATGATGTCATTTTCTATTTTTATTTGCCAATAACTTTATGTTAATAACTTCATTGGAAATTTGCCAATATAAAATATTGCTGATGAAGTTTTTTTTATTGTTTTATACAATAAACAATGTATATTCACTTTTACTACCAACCAATCTTTACCATTCAGTGATAACAAGCACTTTATTTTACATTTTAATATTTTATGATGTATTTAAAAGAGTATTTAGTGTTGCAAACTCCATTAGAAATTTGAATTGATATCAGTTGTGGAAAAAGGGAAACGGGGATGTGAAAAAAAAGGGAGGGTTACATTTTTCTCATTTCAGATTTCATAAATAAAAAGAAAATTTCTTCAAACATTTTTTTGAGAGGATTAATATTCAACAGCATAGTGAATTGCTCAAAGGCAAAAAAAAACTTTTAAGTTCATTAGACCACATTCATTCTGTGTCAGAAACCTATGCTGTGTCAACTATTTAATTTTAGATTTAAAAAGTTTGAAGAAGAAATCTTAAATTGATTTGTAAAATCTTGACATTTGTTTTGTGTAAAAAAAATCCATGTAATGTCAAAGATTTGATCACAATCCAAATTCAGAGCTGTATCACGCTTGAATGTTTTGTCCATACTTGCCCCAACTGTTCAGGGTTCGACCTCTGCGGTCGTATAAAGCTGCGCCCTGCGGAGCACCTGGTTGAAATTTGGTCCCCGTTTTTTAAATTGGTCCACATGAGGTCCAAATGGTCCAAAATTAAACCTTGTTTGATTTCATCAAAAATAAAATTATTAATAATTATTATTATCTTTGATATGCCGAATCTAACGGTGTATTTAGATTTTTAATGTTGGGTCCCGTTTTCAAATTGGTCTACATTATGGTCCAAAGGGTCCAAAATAAAACTTAGTTTGTTTTTAATAAAAAAAATGAATTCTTGGGGTTCATTGAAATGCTGAATTTAAACATGTATTTAGATTTTTGATTATGGGCCCAGTTTTCAAGTTAGTCCAAATTTGGGTCGAAAATTTAACTTAGTTTGATTTCAACAAAAATTGAATGTATGGGGTTCTTTGGTATGATTAATCTAACCGAGTATTTAGATTTTTGATTGTTGTGCCCTGTTATGAAATTGGTCCACATTGAGGTCAAAAGGGTCCAAAATTGAACTTTGTTGGGATTCTTTGATATGCTGAATCAATCCAAAATTTATTAGACCACATTCATTCTGTTTCAGAAACCAATGCTGTGTCAATTATTTAATCACATTCCAAATTCAGAGCTGTGTCAAGCTTGAATGTTGTGTCCATACTTGCCCCAACTGTGTAAGGTTCGACCTCTGTGGTCGTATAAAGCTGCGCCCTGTGGAGCATCTGGTTGTTTTCTAATTTGAATTTGCTTCTCAAGCAAATTTTATGGAACTTATACACAATGCTAATAACAACAAGACGAAGATCAAGTACGACTAGGGTAGTTTTACTTTTACCGTTCTAAAGTTATCTTCTTTTATGACAATAAATGCAAGTTTGGGCATCATCTGTGTCCTATTGACACATACATATCCCATGTATTTGTTCCTGTTCTCTAACATAATTTAGCCTTAACCAAATGTTATGAGACATATGCACATAACTGATTACCACAAAACTCAGAACAAGTAGTTTGGATAGCGTCTCTACCTTTCTTCAGTGTTGTTCTTTACAACTTTTTATACGAAAAAATTTTTTGGTCGTATATTGGTATCACGTTGGCGTCGTCGTCGTCCGAATACTTTAAGTTTTCGCACTCCAACTTTAGTAAAAGTGAATAGAAATCTATGAAATTTCAACCTAAGGTTTATAACCACAAAAGGAAGGTTGGGATTGGTTTTTGGAGTTTTGGTTCCAACATTTTAGTAATTAGGGACCAAAAAGGGCCCAAATAAGCATTTTCTTTGTTTTCGCACTATAACTTTAGTTTAAGTAAATAGAAATCCATGAAATTTTGACACAAGGTTTATGACCACAAACGGAAGGTTGGGATTGATTTTTGGAGTTTTGGTTCCAACAGTTTAGGAATTAGGGGCCAAAAAAGGGCCCAAATAAGCATTATTCTTGGTTTTCGCACAATAACTTTAGTATAAGTAAATAGAAATCAATGAAATTTAAACACAAGGTTTATAACCACAAAAGGAAGTTGGGATTGATTTTGGGAGTTGAGGTCCGAACAGTTTAGGAATAAGGGTCCAAAAGGGGGCCCAAATAAGCATTTTCTTGGTTTTCGCACCATAACTTTAGTATAAGTAAATAGAAATTTATGAAATTAGAACACAAGGTTTATGACCATATAAGGAAGGTTGGGATTGATTGTAGGAGTTTTGGTCCCAACAGTTTAGGAATTAGGGGCCCAAAGGGTCCAAAATTTAACTTTGTTTGATTTCGTCAAAAATTGAATAATATGGGTTCTTTGTTATGCCGAATCTAACTGTGTATGTAGATTCTTAATTTTTGGTCCCGTTTTCAAATTGGTCTACATAAAGGTCCAAAGGGTCCAAATTTAAACTTAGTTTGATTTTAACAAAAATTGAATGATTGGGGTTCTTTGATATGCTGAATCTAAAAATGTACTTAGATTTTTGATTATTGGCCCAGTTTTCAAGTTGGTCCAAATCAGGGTCCAAAATTAAACTTTGTTTGATTTCATTAAAAATTGAATGATTTGGGTTCTTTGATATGCCAAATCTAACTGTGTATGTAGATTCTTAATTTTTGGTCCCGTTTTCAAATTGGTCTACATTAACGTCAAAAGGGTCCAAAATTAAACTAAGTTTGATTTTAACAAAAATTGGATTCTTGGGCCTCTTTGATATGCTGAATCTAAAAATGTACTTAGGTTTTTGATTATGGTCCCAGTTTTCAAGTTGGTGCAAATCAGGATCCAAAATTATTATATTAAGTATTGTGCAATAGCAAGAAATTTTCAATTGCACAGTATTCAGTAATAGCAAGAAATCTTCAATTGCACAGTATTGTCTAATAGCAAGAAATTTTCAATTGCACAGTATTGCGCAATAGCAAGAAATCTTCAATTGCACGATTTTTGTGCAATGGGAAGTATTTTCAATTGCACAGTATTGCGCAATAGCAAGAAATATCTAATTGTACAATATTGCGCAATAGCAAGAAATTTCAACTAGAGTTATCTTTCTTTGTCCAGAATAGTAGTTGAATCAACTTAAATCATTGGTTTATACAATAGACAATGTATATTCACTTTTACTACCAACTGATAAATTAAAACAATCTTTACCATTCAGTGATAACAAGCAGTTTTTTTACATTTTAATATTTTATGATGTATTTAAATGAGTAGTTATTGCTAGGGACCGTTAGAAATTTGAATTGAGATCAGTTTTAGAATAAGGGAAAGGGGATTGTGAAAAAAAAATTGGGGGGTGTGTCAATTTTTCTCATTTCAGATTTCATAAATAAAAAGAAAATTTCTTCAATTTATTTGAGAGGATTAATATTCAACAGCATAGTGAATTGCTTAAAGGCAAAACAAAAGTTTTTAAGTTCATTAGACCACATTCATTCTGTGTCAGAAACCTATGATGTGTCAACTATTTAATCACAATCAAAATTTAGAGCTGAATCCAGCTTGAATGTTGTGTCCATACTTGCCCCAACTGTTCAGGGTTCAACCTCCGCGGCCGTATAAAGCTGGGCCCTGCGGAGCATCTGGTTTTTATATGCAATCGGGAGCACCATCTATGTCCCATGGACATATTTCCCATTTATTAAAGAGGAATGTCCTTGGGAAATATATGTTATGATGGAAATCACACCGTATTTGCAGCTTGGCCTTTATTTCTCAAATACATTAATGAAAATAAATTTTAAAGAACCACATTTTTTTAAAAGATTGACTCTTTACCTTGAAAAGATAAAATATTACAACGTTGAGGACATTTGAACACTGTTCCTTTATTATATATCTTTTTTTTTAGGGAGGGATTTCATAATTACACATATTACAAGCAGTATGGGATAACAAATTTCCGACTGACTTAATATGTTCAGAGATTGTTATGTAAAATGACATGAAGATAATTTTCAAGATCAAACATTTGCATCTGACTCAATTTTTGCAGCCGATTTTTCACTTTTATACTGACAGCAACGATTACAGACGTGATAAAAGTATTTTTTAAAACTTGAGCGATATGGGACTTTGAGCATAGCTAGCGATTATCATCGTAATAAGGATGATAATATGTATCACCAGCCCAGTAGTCAGCACTTTTGTACTGACATGAGTTATCATTGATATGGTTATATTTATAAATTTACTGTTTACAAAATTTTGAAATTTTGAAATACTAAGACTGTTCTACCTCAAGCATAGATAACCTTAGCTGTATTTTCAAAACTTTTTGGAATTTTGGTCCTCAATACTCTTCAGCTTCGTACTTTATTTGGCATTTTTTACTTTTTTGGATTCGAGCGTCACTGAAGAGTCTTTTGTAGACGAAACGCGCGTCTGGCGTATATACAAAATTTAGTCCTGGTATCTATGATGAGTTTATTTACTACCACTGGGTCGATGCCACTGCTGGTGGAGATTTATTTCCCCGAGGGTATCACCAGTCCAGTAGTCAGAACCTTTGTACTGACATGAGTTATCATTGATATGGTTATATTTATAAATTTACTGTTTACAAAACTTAGAATTTTGAAATACTAAGGCTGTTCTACCTCAGGCATAGATTACCTTAGCTGTATTTGGCAAAACTTTTTGGAATTTTGGTCCTCAATACTCTTCAGCTTCGTACTTTATTTGGCATTTTAATCTTTTTTGGATTCGAGCGTCACTGAAGAGTCTTTTGTAGACGAAACGCGCGTCTGGGGTATATACAAAATTTAGTCGTGGTATCTATGATGAGTTTATTTACTACCACTGGGTCGATGCCACTGCTGGTGGAGATTTATTTCCCCGAGGGTATCACCAGTCCAGTAGTCAGCACTTTTGTACTGACATGAGTTATCATTGATATGGTTATATTTATAAATTTACTGTTCGAAAATTTAGAACTTTTGAAATACTAAGGCTGTTCTTCTTCATGCATAGATTACCTTAACTGTATTTGGCAAAACTTTTTGGAATTTTGGTCCTCAATACTCTTCAGCTTCGTACTTTATTTGGCATTTTTTACTTTTTTGGATTCGGGCGTCACTGAAAAGTCTTTTGTAGACGAAACGCGCGTCTGGCATATATACAAAATTTAGTCCTGGTATCTATGATGAGTTTATTTACTACCACTGGGTCGATGCCACTGCTGGTGGAGATTTTTTTCCCCGAGGGTATCACCAGCCCAGTAGTCAGAACCTTTGTACTGACATGAGTTATCATTGATATGGTTATATTTATAAATTTACTGTTTACAAAACTTAGAATTTTTGAAATACTAAGGCTGTTCTACCTCAGGCATAGATTACCTTAGCTGTATTTAGCAAAACTTTTTGGAATTTTGGTCCTCAATACTCTTCAGCTTCGTACTTTATTTGGCATTTTAATCTTTTTTGGATTCGAGCGTCACTGAAGAGTCTTTTGTAGACGAAACGCGCGTCTGGCGTATATACAAAATTTAGTCGTGGTATCTATGATGAGTTTATTTACTACCACTGGGTCGATGCCACTGCTGGTGGAGATTTATTTCCCCGAGGGTATCACCAGTCCAGTAGTCAGCACTTTTGTACTGACATGAGTTATCATTGATATGGTTATATTTATAAATTTACTGTTCGAAAATTTAGAACTTTTGAAATACTAAGGCTGTTCTTCTTCATGCATAGATTACCTTAACTGTATTTGGCAAAACTTTTTGGAATTTTGGTCCTCAATACTCTTCAGCTTCGTACTTTATTTGGCATTTTTAACTTTTTTGGATTCGGGCGTCACTTAAAAGTCTTTTGTAGACGAAACGCGCGTCTGGCATATATACAAAATTTAGTCCTGGTATATATGTTGAGTTTATGTATATAATTACATTACAAATATGTACGTATTATAAGAATTTAAAAGAATTTATATACATGTAATGTGTTGTTTTCGTATCAATTGTTACTGAGCTGTCATTTTCCTGATTTTCTCAAACTTTTGTTTTCAGAGCACCCAAATGATATGAAAGATAGTAAGAGATGATGGATAATGGGAACTACAATGGAGATCAAGGAGACATTAATTTTGTACCACGTAATAACAATATCGACCTTAATATAACTTAAATAGAACAATAAAATCACAAACCTGAATATGGCATCACAACAAACCAGCCAAAACCCTTCCTCAAATATGTTACAAGCCACAAACACAGAGACTGTCGCAGTTGATGACAAAAATAGCGAGTCGAAACACTCAAAAGGAGGATTGCATGACAATAAAACACATGAAACAAGTCAAGAAACCGAACTGAAAGCTGACAAACTGAAGTTGCAAAATAGACTTAAGGATGAGTATGGACTAGATCATCAGTATTGGTCAGAAGTATTTGAAAGAAAGCTTGGCTTAACCAATACCATACAGCTAAAATATCTTAATGACAGTCATTTGAAAAAACTTCAATCAAGTATACGCAATGATTTGGATAATGAAGCTTTGAAACAAATTATAAAAGACAATTTTGGAAAAGACAAGAGCGACAATGCTGCTCCGAAGAGAACTGCAAAAGAAGTATCAGATGAGTTTCAACCTGATAACAATAATTTTAAGGACGATTTCCATAATACAGCCAGTTCCCTGACGTCAGCATTAGAACCTGGTGAATCTTGGAAAACTTCCCGACATGATCTGGATTTAGACACGAAACTTAAAAATTTACAACCTATACACAGTAGTAGGGACGTAAAAACGACACATTTAACTGATAGAGAAGTTTTAAGTCATTCATCAAGTAGTTGTGCCTTAAGGGGGATCCATTTAAATCAATGTATAGATTCAATCACAGAAATGAAGGGTATAGTCATCGATTTAGTCGGTGATGTAACATTCCAGGGACCATCAATGAAACAGGAAGTTCAGTTTGTTGAATTTTCGTCTAGAGAGAAGAGTGATACATTTCAGAGGTCTTTGCAAACAACTGGCAAAAATGCAAGGTTATTTGCTCATATTGGGTTTCCAATTTTTAGCATGAAATTACAAGGATCTTTCACATCAATGAAGAACATCGACGATACTAACACCACCAGTTCAGAAGAATTTTATCAGTCAAGAGAAAAATATGCATTCGTGCCAGTCAAATCTTATGAATTTAAGATAGAAAATATTCATTTAATATCAAATGCTATTAAAACCTTACAAACCATTGAATCTGGATTACAGGGTAATGCGATCTGTATGAAAAGTCTGTCTCAATGCAAAAGGTTCTTTCAAAATTATGGTAGTCACATTAACATGGGAATACTGCACTTTGGTGGAGTTTTTAAATGGAAAGCTTCTTATACTTCTTCGATTAAATCTTCAAATAATTCCAGAAAGGAATTAGTAAACGATTCCTTGGATGGATTTACCAGCATGGGTTATACAGGGCCGGGACCAGCTATTGGCATTGGTGTATCAGGAAAGTATCTCTCAGGTAACAGCAGTATTGTAAAAAATCATACGGAGGAAGAATTGTCAAAAGTGCAGCTAAACATTAATCCCATAGGAGGACCACATGATGAGACTGATTATGGAAAATGGGTTCAGAGATTGACTACAGAAAATGGAACTTGGTCGCTAATTTCAAGAGGTGAATTCATTGGGATTTGGGAAGTACTTAAGAATCATAAAACTGACTTTTATAATGTATTTGATTTAGCTGATTTTATGCAATGCGCGTGGAACATGGAAATATTTGAAAGCTGCATTGACACGTTTGAATTAACAGACTTTAGTTCCATTTTGCCAACACTTTGTAAATCAATAGATAGATTATTCGACCTTACTAAAGACGATGGATTTTTCAAAAGTTTAGTAGAATCAAATGTTAAGGTACAACACTTCTTTGAACAGGTTGCATTTTCTGATGAATTACAGGATCAAATGCAATGCGCTAAGATGCAACACGAAATTTCTTTATTATTAAGTCATTTGAAGTATGTTTTCTTGAAAGACAGACCAACGTTGATGTTATGGATTGCTAAAGTGAATGCAAAGTTCCAAGATCTGCCAAGTGCCTTATCTACTGAAAGCATAGAAGATATAAATACGTTTATGTCTGTGTTGAAGACGAAATTCCTTCCAGAAATAGAAGACATTGATACGATGGAACGGCATAGGAGCCAACAAACAGCTGAACTTTACATCACTAGTGAAATGACAACTGTATGCCACCGAATATTAATAGAATTCAAATCAAAAAATGTTCGTGAATTTGTCATTCTTATGTCTATTCTCTCACGCTTACGTTTTGATGAAACATGTGGATTTCCACAACTTCTTTCTGAATCAGATTTAAAAACATTCATTGCGGAATCAGAACAAATAATTCATGAATTTAACAACTTACCAAAAAAATCTAAAGTCCAAGATCAAGCATGTCTTATAGACTTCATCGTGAAAAATATAACAAGGAACAAATCTAAATCATTCGAAAAAATCTTCATCAAATGCGTCCATGCATTGGAACCAGTGTTAGAAAACGATATTAAATCGGCCATTGGCGTAAATACTGAGAAGTCTCCCTACAACTGGCTTCAGCTTCAAGATGATCTATTACCGTTCATTAATGGAACACATACAAACCGTAAAATGTATTCACTTCCAAAGTTTATCATTAAACAGAACGAAAGTGGCCAAAAGGGAGATATCCCAATTACCAAATCATCTCGGAAAACTGTTCAAGACAAAGTTAAGAATTTTCTTACCGAAATGCGGATGCCATCAACAGTTAATGTGCTTGATTCTGTGACAATTGATGAAAGAACAACTAATAAAAAGAAACAAAATCTGTTGTGGTTTTTGTTACAGAAAATAATGACACAGCATTCTTCTATATATAAAATTCTAGAGGAACATGTACAAGAATTCCAAAACGAAAATAAGCGTAAAGCTTCGGATGATTTTGATATCTTTGATGATTTTGAAGAAGATGATAATGTTTCGACGTTAAATGAAAATGACAACTTATTTGAAAATTTGAATGCTTTGGACTTGATGGTCGCGCTGTTTTTATGTTCATCAGAGACTTTAAAGCAGGCGCTTGCTTCAAAAATGTATACATGCAGATTAGCTGTACCACTAGTGTTACCCGACGAATATTTAACGGCTCCGTCCGTAAGCTTTTTCAACTCTGTTTTCATATCTACGTCGGGAAACAAACAAATTCCAGCAGCTGACTGTCCATGCAACATTTTATCTTTTATCCGAGTTGGCTGTCCAAAGGTTTCAAAATCTAAAATCATTAATGATATAATTTCAAACGAAAATCATGATGTGTTTTTAAACTACTGTTCACCATTTGGGCGTTCCAAAAGAACAATAGGCGAGGGTCTAATTGAGGCTACCTTTTTTAATCCATATCTGAAAAGTGAAAAGGGAAGGAATTGTGAGAAAAGAACAATGATACTGAACTTACGAGGTGATGGTACTTGTTTTAAAGAACAGTTAAATATATTATCTCTGTTATCTTCCGGTGTAGTGGTTTTTATTACTATCGAATCGCTTGAAAGTGACGAAACACAGAAATTGCTTCAAACATTTTATTCATCAAAATCAACTGTTGCTTTGATGATAGATGCACAAAAGAGATCAAAAGAAAATGTTAAACAAATCACTGACAAATATAAAGAGAAATCAATTGACCATAAGAAGACCAAATTTGGATTAATTTCGATGGATGGACAAGAAAGAAAATCAGCTGATATAAAGAATGATATTGATTTCAAATTTCAGGATTTATTTAGTAAGGTGCCAACCAAAAGTCTGACAGTTATATTAGGAGAATCAAAAATAGTTTTGCAAAATGATTTTAGTCAACGAGGACAGAGAGTTACGAGGAAAATAAAAGAATTGCTTGACAGTTTTAGTACTACCTTTAGTATCAAACGTGATGTACTTCCAATGCAGGGGGATATTTTGAATTTGTTAAGTAAGAATATGAAAAGGTTATATAAACCTTCTGAATACAAATCCCCAAAGCACAAAGTAGAAATAAAGCAAGCAATTTCATCTTTGCGAATGGAACAAGTGAAGAGGTTACCTATTCTGCACCCTTTGATGCATTTATTTTTAGAAACTGTTCTCAATTACCTTCAATTTGATGAAGAAGAATTGATTAACTTTGCCCTTTGGCTAAAAGTTTATCTAGAAAAGCTTACACGGGAGAACATGTCTGTTTGTCATGCTAAATATATAAAAAGTATAGAAAAGTTAAAGGCTGCAAAACAGAGTAATTCAAATGAAGTTGAAGCTTTTAAGGCGAATGTACACAATGATGAATTAGACTTTCTTGCAGGACAATTGGGATTTGAGCATTTTATTCGGGAAATGGGACAAGTTTATGAAGCAACTGCAGACCAAGAATCACGAGTCTCTGTTGAAACCAAGAATCTAGTGAAACACTTCCCTTGCATACCAGCTAAACTTCTTTTAGGAGGAGTACAATTTGAAGTGATGAATGGCGATCTTATACATGTACCAATTGTATGGGTTAAAGCAGTTTTGAACGAGGTAGCAGAATTAATTTGCGACAGGAAATGTTTAGTTGTATCAGTAGTAGGAATACAGAGTTCAGGAAAGTCGACATTACTAAACACCATGTTTGGACTCCAGTTTCCTGTTGGACATGGAAGAGTTACAAAAGGAGCATTTATGCAGCTGATACCTGTCCATGACGAAAAACTTGATTTTGAATTCATTATAGTTATTGATACTGAAGGTCTGCGAGCACCAGAACTAGGTCACGAGAACTACCAGCATGACAACGAATTTGCAACATTTATCATGGGCATAGCGGATATAAATATTGTTAACATTAACGGTGAATCACAGGGCGAAATGAAAGAAGTACTGCAAATGGTAGTTCATGCACTTTTGAAAATGAAAACAGCGAGTGATAGTTTAAACTTAAAACAGTCATGTGTTTTTATACACCAGAATGTGAAGACTGAAGGAGGCATCGATAGTGCTTTGGAATACAATATACAACACATGATAAACACTCTAGATGAAATGACAGCGGAAGCAGCAGATCAACTCGATATCTCCGATATAAATTATTTTAATCAGGTTATTGATTTTGATAAGAAGTACGTGTGGTATTTGCCTAATTTTTCTACTGGTGAACAGCCAGTTACACGGATTAGTCCATCTTACAGCGCACATATAACAACGATTAGGGAGACAATTATATATGACATAGCACGAAAGCGCCAAGCGTACTTTTCACTCAAAGACACCGCATCAAAAATAGAAGACATTTGGAATGGAATTCTAACGGAGGATTTTGCTTTTAGCTTTAAAAATAACCTTGAAGCTAAAGCATTTACTAAATTAGATAAATATTACCAAGAATTGTACTGGGGATTAGAATCGAAATTGTACAACTTTGTTCGGGAAAAGAGATGTTTTCTTCTCAAATGTAAAAGCGAATCAGAATTTGACGGGTTGATAGCGACTGTGCGAAACAATTTACCTGAATTTCTTACCAATGAATTCGAAAAAGCAGAAAACGAATTTGATGAATTCATTGAAAGACATACATTGAAGAATATAATGTTGAAATGGAAACAAGGATATTCCTTGAAGCTGCAGACATCCATGAAACCGCTTTCTGATAGGTCAGGCAGGGAAATAGAGTTGATTCAAAATGAGATAAAACAATTCACCGAATGTGAAAAGGCAATACAAAAATGCGAGGATGAAATAAACAGCTATGCCACTACACTAGCTGAAGAGTTCAATGATAGCAATGAAACTGCAGTCTCTGAAAATATATTGCATGCTCGATTTGATGAAGGATGGTTATCGTGGATTGCCAAATGCTCTACGACACCAGTAGATGCTGCCAAAGAGCCTGATGAGGTTTTTGATGAAATAAAAAGATTAGTTCGAAATAATATTTATGGACACGGTAATTTTTACAAAGAATTAGAAGATCTCACAATTAACGATTGCATACAAATGTCAAACTTGTATGGTCTTGTTGTATTTAATGATATACATTTGGACAGTCATATAAGTATTAAGAAGAGTTTGCTGACAGGATGCATGAATTTAGAAAAGCCTGCGGTATGCATCAATCAAACTGTGGATTTTACTGACAAGTTATTTTTAAAGATTGAGACCTATTTGAAAAAGCTACGTTTTAAAGACGTGGAATTCAATGTAGTCTTTATGAGTGACATAATGAAAATGGTTGAGTCAGAAATTACTCAGCATAATGACCATAAAGACAATGATCATCAATTCCGATTAAAAGCACAATATAAAGCCATGATACTGACAAAAATTGCAGCTTACTCTACCAAAGAATTTATAGACATTAATAGACAATATGACCAAAAGCATAATCCACGAATAAAACTGGAGGAATATAAAGAAACAGCCCTGAAATTGTTTGTGGATCTCGTTCAAAAGAAAACTGAAGACGTTATAGCAGGGAATTTTTTTCAGAAGGCAATCAAATCTAGTGTGTTGGAGCAAATATACGAGATTTTACCTAGTAAAGTGGAGGCCGAAATTTGGAAATCATTTGAATATTCAAAATATAATTTAATTAAATCGGTGATGAAAGATCTGATCGACAAGAACAGTTTTGACCATTTTAGTGTGTACATTACTTCTCCTGCTTCTTTTGTTGAAATTTGGCTTCTCAACTACACAAACAAATGTTTATTTGAAAGGGACGGGCAAAAAGTCATGAACTATAAATTATTAAGTAAATTCATTGTAGATAACGCAATAGAGGACGTGATAAGTTCTGTAAACAACGCAACTGATAAAATAAAAGGAAAGTTCGGTGATCGGATATCTGCGTGGATTGAAGAGTTCATTACAAGTTCAAAATTATTGCCGATTACAAAGGAAAAACTTAAACACGTGGGGAAAAGAAATGTTACTGATATTGAAAACTTTAGAAGAACTGTTCTTAAGGAGATTTCTTCAACAAAAGTAAGCCTATTGAAAATAGTGACTGATACCACACAAGAAACTATTCGATGGAAAAAAGAGCCATACACTTCTATATTTGAAAGACTTTGGGGGTGTTGTGCTACCTGTCCTTTTTGTAGCGAACCCTGTGAATACAATGACAATCACTTAGATTCATTAAAGCACAGTTGTAAACAACATCGTCCACAAGGCGTAGGTGAATATGCATGGGAGAATGGCAGTGGGGAGCTAGTTACTGATATATGTAACCATTTAATTCATCAAAGTCGAAAGGATTTTATATTATCAGACTCAAACAAAACCCATAAATACAAACATTACAGAACAAAGTTTCCAGATTGGGAGATTACGCCAATTTATAAGCCTTCTAAATACTGGATGTGGTATTTCAAAACATTTAAAAATGAAATTTCGAAAAAAAGCAACACAAAAGTACCAGAATTGCCAGAAAACTGGAATGATGTAACAGCTGAGGATGCGAAAAACAGTTTATAACAAAAAAACTGAATGAAATCAAATCTGTGAACAATGCGTGGTAAACTTATAATTCGCATATCAGTATTGCTTCATAAAGTATGAAACGAATAACAAGTAAAAATTGGTTTTGAATACATTGTAGGTAATCATGTACTTGACGTAAACAGTTAAGGAGACTGAGAGAGATAAGTAATCCAAATAGCGTCCTTTCCCATTAACAACATTGGACAGGACAATTTACGTACATTATAACGTGAAAAATGATTATAATTTGTATATCTAGTATTACGTATTTAAGTATTAATCGATACATATTTAAATTGATACTATTTTAGTCGAGCCAGCGACATTAGTGTCACAAAAGTGAGACATAGCGATTGTCGATCATGTAGTCGGCATCGGTTACGTCAATATTTATGCCGAGTCTTTGGTTATAGATTTTTTAAACACCAATTACTTCGTTCAACATTCACAGAATTTTATGAAGCTACAGCAAATACTTGTTTATTATAAGAAAATAAATTTCTAAAGTAAAATAAAAAAAAATCATTTCCAGTATTTTTGGAAAGAGAGAATTGCACCCAAACATTTTTTTTTATTCTGTATTTTAATGATAAACGGACTCACTTTTTTATGTCAACATTTTTCTTTTACTCTGACTACAGTTATACTAGAGGAGGCACAGGGTTCCGCAAAACATATTTATTTTTTAGAGCTAAGTTATCAATTTAGGGATGTTTGCTTCTTTGTTTCAAAATAACGGGCGTTTTAAAAGACTGTTATAAATTGGTAGTGTATGAAAAAAACACAAAAGAAGGGTCAGTTTCGTTGATTTTGGTATTATTATAAGCAATTTAAAATCTGGCGGAAAATGAATCTCTCTAGATTTTTCAAACATTGAAAAGTTGGAACTGTTACTTTGAAAAACTATAATATAATCACCAGTATTTTATAAGATTTTCAAAACCAACTTCATAATTTTTATTTTATCAAATGAGGAAAAGAAAAGTAGGGTAAAGCGGGCAAAATATTTTATTGGCACTACATGGATAAAACTAGAGGCTTCCAAATATCTGACAAAGAGAGTCAAAGAGTAGTGAACTCTTACATGTGAGATGTGGATTTGTAAGCGTAGTGCTGATTTTTTATGGACTTTTGAAGTGTAGTGCAAGTTTTTCCCTCATAAATGTATTAAAGATCATACGCAAATGTAGCAATTCTAAAATATAATTTTATAGTTAATTTGATAATATGATTGATATAAGATATTCATAAATTTCGAAGTAGAAAATTTTTTTTTCTTCAAAATTTGTATTATTTCCTGGTAGTTAAAATAGCCACAGTTAAAAAAAAATATTTTTCTCTGTAGATTTGGCATTTTTTATAAAAATCAAGTGAGTACAAAAAATATATTGTTACGGAAACTACACGTGTTGTGCAGTGTCCGTAAACATGACATTATGCGATGTGATACTGTATTTGCAAACAGTTTTAGAGGTTGAAAGAATGAATGCTGGTCTTGCAGTCAATCAATACCGAAATATACGGTTAACATTGTTTTGTGTGTAACTGTTACATTTCAATCAAATATTATTTTACAATGTATATAAATACAAATGTTAATGCCTTTTAAATTCATTGTATATTTAATACTTAAATATATCACATTTTGATATGAAAATATTTATTAATATAAGTTTTAACTTACTTACTTTAAATGTTATACTCATTTACTCAAAACTAAATAAAAAAAATAAAAAAAACATGCTCATGAGACAATAACCCGAACGTTTATAAACTGACTATGTTAACTGTAAAATTGCAGTTTGTTATATTTTTGTCTTCTTAAGCATGTTAAGGAGATACTAAACACCTTGACTAAATAAAATTGACTCGTTTTCTCTCCATAAAATTTTGACAAAACATTAGCTCTTACCCTTTAACAAAAATACAAAAAAAATGTTGTGTGCTGTTTTTAGAATAACCCCTTTTGAACTGATCAATACATTTGATTCATTTTGGCAGAAAGTACAAGATAAATAAGTGTTTTCTCTGGTATTTAATGGGGATTTCCGTTTTGAAATTTCCACGGAGTTCAGTATTTTTTTTATTTTACTTTTGCATGTTTAAGAAATCAAAATTGTTCATCCATCATTATATCTTGATACTATACAGCCTTTTGTAAAGAATGTGTTTTAATAGCTTTATGTTAATGTTATGGAAATAAACTAAGCTTTTCTTTTATTTTAATAAATATTACTTTTTATAAGTTGTTTATTGGGTTTTTTAGTTCACCTGGTCGAAAGGCCAAGTGACTTTTAATTGTCACTTAGCTTTCGTCGTGCGTTAACATTTAAAAATATTATCTTCTTACTTGACCAAATTTAACTAAACTTGGACATATAATCCTTTTATAGTTGATGTGTTTCACTCGGTTTTAGTTTGTTACAAGGATTTGTTTTCTCTCAATCGACTTGACTTTTGAACAGCGATTTACTACTGTTGCCTTTTCTTCATTATAAAGGTATAGATTATTTTTTATATTTGTCGAGCCTGCCTGCCAATGAAGCTAGCTGACATGACTTAAACGAAATCATAGCGGTTAAATGCAATTTTTGCCTATTATTTCGAAAACCGCTATGAAGAAAGACTTCTTTTAAACTTTTTACATGTTTTATGCGACCGCAAAAATTAAAAAAAAAAGAGTCTTATATTGGTATTATGTGGTCGTCCTATATAAGTTTTGGGGGTTATGTCCCAAAGGTTTAGGAAAAAGAGGCACAAAATCAGCATTTATTTAGTGTCAGTACAATAAGTTGTGTAAAGTATTTGAATTGCTCTGAAATTGTATTACAATATTTAATACCAACAGTCTAGAATTTAAGGGCCAAAAAGGGGCCAAAAAACAAGCATTTTTCTAGGTTCTGGACAATAACTTGTGTGTAACTGTATGAATCTCTAGATGACATTGTACCACAAGGTTCCAAATAACAAAGGGAAGGCTGGGATTGAGTTTGGGGTTTATTTCCCTGGACACGTAGGAATAAACAGCAAAAAAAAGGCCAAGAAGAAGCATTTTAGTAGTTTACAGACAATAACTTGTGTTTAAGTGTATGGATCTCTCTGAAATTATACAATAAGGTTTCTTACTACAAAGGAAAGACTGGACATAAGTTTAAGGGTTCTTGCTCCAAGGGGTTTTCCAATAAACTGGGGACCAAAAATTATGGTTATGGGAGGGCTAAAGTTCAATTCATTTAGCAATAAGGAACAAATAAGGGGTTTTCTGTTTAAAGGACAATTTAGACAATTTTAAAGCAGTGTAAGCAAAAAAATTCAATTAAGATTTAAGGAATACTGTTACATATATATGTGTTATTACCTCCCTTACACTGCTACAAAATTTTGTATTAAGAAATGATGATTGTCTTGAGATGTATAGCTGTAAATTCATTTTTAGAAGTTACTATATTAATTAATACTAATTTTAACCGACATGACTGTATGTCATTTTATATTTTGATATTTTATGATGTATGTAAATGAGCAGTTATTGTTGCCAACTGCATTAGAATTTTGAAATCAGATTATTTTTGGAATCAGGGAAAGGGGGAGGTGAAATAAAATGGAAAAGAGGGGGGGTAAATAAAACTGGGGGGGGGGGGTTAAAAAAATAATTTTACACTTTAGTGTATTGCTCAAAAGCAAAAAAAAATAAGTTCATTAGACCACATTCACTCTGTGTCAGAAACCTTTGCTGTGTCAACTATTTGATCACAATCCAAATTCAGAGCTGTATCAAGCTTGAATGTTGTGTCCATACTTGCCCCAACTGTTCAGGGTTCGACTTCTGCGATCGTATAAAGCTGATCCATGTGGAGCATCTGGTTAACTGTGCGTATTGCTGTGTTCATCAGAGCTCTCATGACCTTACCTACGCAGTCGAAGGAGACTAGGTTTGCACTCCGTCAGTCCGTTTGTCAATCCGAAAAATCAGTTTTCCAGACTTTTTTTTCGTGATTGAAGGGATTGACTTTATATTTGGTATATTGTTTTCAATGAACTCCACCAAGACCATCATTCAAATGTATAGCGATTTGAATTCCTCTTCCTCTCCATTTTCGAACGAACTGTCTCATTACTTTGGTAAATACATACCCACTAGAGAATAGTCCAAATGGCAAAACATTTTACTCGTAGTAAATTTGCCTATATGAATATTACATAAAATGTATCTGCTTTACATTTTTGTATTTGGTAAGATTTAAAAAAAAAATTAAATCACTAGTTTCTTCTTTCAAACAACTGTCTGGCATTTGTGTCGTCTTCATTTGTGTGTCTCAGTTTTGCAAAATGTGGGTTTAAGTGTCTCGCATCTAAAAACCAATCTTGATTTTGAGCCTTTGTTATTTGCTACAGTCAATAGATTAACTGCGTGAGGTTTGATTCTTAATAGACGTATACAACCTTTTTTTCTAAAAGGTTTTTTTTAACTCACTGGCGACAAAATTATATATGTCCTGTGCAGTTTTATAGTTTTCTTGTTCTCTTTCTCGAATGTTAAATGCTAAATTAATGGTATAGTATACCCATTTTCTATCATATAAACCACTTTGTATCACCTATCTCTTTCTGCCAGTTTACATTTTCTGTTAAGTTTCGTTTGGGCCCCTTTGGCTAAAATGGCTGTTATTTCACCTCAAAATTTACTCTGAGTACACACAAACCTGATCATCTGGAAAAGTTTTAAAAGGCATAGCATGCCCTAGATAAATACAATTCAAATATGTTTTATGCTTTATGTACTCGGAGTAAAATTTTGAGATGACATTTTAGCCCAGTCCACATGAACCTAAAATGCCTACACATGTACCGTTACCTTGAAACATATAAGTGTGTGTATTTTGCATTACAAATCGGCTGATATTTGTTTACACAACAGAGGTGCGTTCGATTCAAGGTAGCTAAAAGTGTACGCATTATTTATACTAATCTTTTTCTTTTGATTTACTGTGGCATTTGGACATTGTCTTATCCAATGCCCACTCTCGTGACGATAAAAACATCTCTCAGAGCTTACAAATTCACTTTTGACATTTAACAGGTATCGAACATCCCGCTGAATTTGGAGTCGTTGTTTTGTTGTATAGTGTTGTCCTCTGGTCTGTATGTTTTTTTTTCAGGGTTTATTTTTTATCTTTGTCTCTTTCATTGACTTGTCTTGTAAAAACAATTTAAACAGTCAGAAGTCATTTGACGTTAGTCTCGGAATATTAATGGACAGGCTATATCATCACGGATAAAATAAGAATTCATCTGGAATTTGTGCAACATTATTTAGAACCTGTAAAACAATGGTACTTCACTAGTAGCATGGAAGGGAGAAGTTAGTATTAGCTTTGTCTAATGATATACACCACGGCGTTCATCAACGAGGTGTCCTATAAATTTTTATTATACAAGGCTTATATATATATAGGAAGATGTGGTGTGAGTGCCAATGAGACAACTCTCCATCCAAATAACAGTTTATAAAAGTAAACCATTATAGGTCAATGTACGGCCGTCAACACGGAGCCTTGGCTCACACCGAACAACAAGCTATAAAGGGCCCCAAAATTACTAACTTGCAAAACCATTCAAACGGGAAAACCAACGGTCTAATCTATATAAAAAACGAGAAACACGTATAAATTACATAAACAAACGACAACTACTGTACATCAGATTACGTAAATAATTGTTTCTTGATTTGCAATATTTAAACAATGAAATATAACTTTTATGAGAATATATTAATTTTGAACTGATCCGTTAAATAAATACAGCTCGCTGTATACGATCCAAGTTCGGAGGAAATAACGTGAAGATGGATGAGAAGAAGAAGAAGGCTTTTATTAACCTTCGTGAGCACCGGACAATATTAAATCATTTTGTTGAAAACACAACTCGAACAAAATTCAATTTGTAACGATTTTTTTCGTACGGTACGTCGGCTGTGTCTAGTTAACATGGTTTACAATAAGGAAATATTCGCGCACAAACTAACAAAATTGAATGATAAAATTTTTCTTGACAAAACTTACACAGAGCGATCGGTTAAAACTATTTCTATGTAGGGAGATAATGTAAACCACAGAACGATAGTATTTCAATATTGAATTAAAACGATTATCATTGCCTTTTTGGCGGAATTCAAAATAGGCACCTGTGAAAATAATTCCAGTCAGGTAAATGTCTATTACTGACTTAATTTGAATCAAAAGCTCCATTCACGAAAAATGTTATTTCAGAAGCGAAATTAGGCTAGTTCATCGTGAAGTCCTTAACGGGAGTGTGAACTAAGTAGCAATCATTACACGGGTAAAAGTGAAACAGAGCTCCAGAGGATTGTTGTTGTATGTTTGTTTACTTTATAGTCATACTTTTCAATATTCAAATATCAAATTTTGTGAGAAATCCACAGGCACTTGTCTCAGAAAAAAAATTTCCTATATACCTTAATATAACACAAGGTACTTTTTTTTTTTTTAAATGACACCCAGTCCCGAATTCCCGTTATTTTTCGATTTCTCGGTTGTCAAATCTACTTAAACTTAATATGCCGTAAATCTAAATTGATTTATCTATACAATGGTATATAACACGACTATCATTGTTGTCGGGATCATTAGTAGCAGGTCTCAGAAATCGGTCAACGGGATTTTTTTTTGCATTCGTCTCGAGCTTTGGCAACACCCAGCCCGCAGTGATTGAATTATTATAAAAATTATTAAAATACAAACTGTCAGCTTCCCTCTGACTATAAATTATTATCTTTATTGTAAATTCTTTACAGATTATGTGAAACAAACCCAAATAAGTGTTTTTTGAGGTCTGTCGAATGTGTCAGGAGTTTCTAATTTTAGAACTCAGATTTTCCCATTTTATTGACATCATTCAGACTCTCTCTGGACTTTACATAAGATATTGAGATAACTCCAAAAGGTTTGAAAAGCGAGAAATTTTGAAGTATCATGGAACTGAATGAAAAGATGTATTCAGGTAATAATGCTATTTGTTCATGGTATGTATATTTCTAATAACATTTTGATATCATTTTGAGTAGGGAAAACAAAACAAAAACATATGTCAATCCTTATTTGAATGGTAAATTGACATTTTTAAAATCCTAAACTTGCAGAACCCCTTGTATTTTTGAAAATATTCATCAATAGTCAATTGTTGTAATAGTTTGTCATTTGAAAAATGACCATCTGCTATACCGGAGAAGGAATGGACAGTAATCCCACCTATATTCAAGGAAACCACTCCCGTTGTTCCTGTGACTGCGACCGTTTTCCCCCCTTTTTTTAGTTATTGTTCTATAGTACAGACCAAATGGCTCTTCCCCGTTCCACTTTGCCCCAGAAGCAAAAGGTTATGACCATTTTTTACCTCATTCAATGCTATAAGCTGTTTGACATTCATTTTGTTATGAAACACACGTGTACACAATGACACTAATGTAGAGTTATAAATTGACCAAAATTTCCCACATTAATGTTTAGCCAGACGATTGATCAATGAGAAACCAGTATAAAATTACATGCGGACTGGGTGTTGCCAAAGCTTGAGACGAATGCAAAAAAAATCCCGTTGACCGACTTCTGAGACCTGCTACTAATGATCCCGACAACAATGATAGTCGTGTCATATACCATTGTGTAGATAAATCAATTTAGATTTACGGCATATTAAGTTTAAGTAGGTTTGACAACCGAGAAATCGAAAAATAACGGGAATTCGGGACTGGGTGTCATTTTTCAAAATATTTAGTTAAGTACCTTGTGTTATATTAAGGTATATAGAGAAAATAATTCTGAGACAAGTGTCTCTGAGTTCAGTACTATTTTGATGTTACTTTATGTTTTAGGCACGCAGAAGAAAGTACACAATACAAGTAAAACGGCTTTAAAAAAAATATGAACAAATGGTTATCAAAGGTACCAGGATTATAATTTAATACGCCAGACGCACGTTTCGTCTACATAAGACTCATCAGTGACGCTCAGATCAAAATATTTATAAAGCCAAACAAGTACAAAGTTGAAGAGCAATGAGGACCCAAAATTTCCAAAGAGTTGCCAAATACGGCTCAGGTAATCTATTCCTGGAATAAGAAAATCCTTAGGTTTTTGAAAAATTCAAAGTTTTGTAACAGGAAATTTACAAAAATGACCCCATAATTGATATTCATGTCAACACCGAAGTGCTGACTACTGGGCTGGTGATACCCGTGGGGACGAAACGTCCACCAGCAGTGGCATCGACCCAGTGGTGTAAATAGTTATCAAAGGTACCAGGATTATAATTTGATACGCCAGACACGCGTTTCGTCTACATAAAAATGCGACAATTATGCTTATATTCCTACGAAATTAATCAAAATCAAACCAGAATTGATATCACAAATGTTTTGGGAAGAATTGAGTTTCCACTGGACTGAATTACTCATAGTGGCGCTTAATTGGAGATCACGAATTATCAAACAACATAAGAATGTGTGTGTTGATCAAGCAAGACGTTGAATAAGGGTTCTCTATGACTTTAAACAATCAAAGACATCAAACAAAACATTACATAGAAACTAAGCATCGTCATCGGCGGCATTATCATCATTATCGTATTAAGGCAGTGAACAGTTGCGGGTAATTGTCTTATTTGGAATCATCAAACCACATTTCCTTGCTTATATCTTATATTGATAAAAACACACTAGGTTAATTTTTGCATTATACTGGATACATTCCCATAACATCGCCATAGGTACATTTATATAGCATTACACACATACATGTATAACATTAAATTATATACATTTCTTTAGCAATACTAGATACATTCTCATAACATCGCCATATGTACATTTATAGAGCATTACACAAGTACATTAATAATATTAACTTTATACATGTCTGTAGCAACACAATCTACATAATGCTATACAGATGCCACTGCTGGTGAACGTTTCGTCCCCGAGGGTATCACCAGCCCAGTAGTCAACACTTCGGGGTTGACAGGAATATCAATAATGTGGTCATTTTTATAAATTTCCTGTATACAAAACTTTGAATTTTTTTGAAAAACTAAGGATTTTCTTATGCCAGGCATAGATTACTTTAGCCGTATTTGGCACAACTTTTAGGAATTTTGGATCCTCAATGCTCTTCAACTTTGTACTTGTTTGGGTTTATAAATATTTTTGATTTGAGCGTCACTGATGAGTCTTATGTAGACGAAACGCGCGTCTGGCGTACTAAATTATAATCCTGGTACCTTTGATAACTATGCCATAAAAAGGCGACAGTAGTATACAGCTGTTCAAAAGTCGATTGACCGAAAACAAATTCGGGTCACAAACCAAAACTGTTAGAAACATATAAACGTTGAGAGGAAAACAACCGAACCACAGAAACACTGAACTGCTTCAAAAACAAATGACATCATCTTAAAGTATCATATATTAGGTGTATGTTTTAATAAATTGACTAGGTCAGATTATGTGAACAATACTTTGCAACGCTGGATTATCACATCATACTTGTTATAGACATCCAAACCGGGAGGCCACCAAAGATTCTTAACGCATACATCAAATAATACGAATCACTTGCAGCAGAGGACTTACCCTAGTTTGTTGATTTTAATGTTCACTACTTAAAAAATCTTTTTCTTCGTTTCTTGCACTGCATGAACTTTTTAGTATCTAAATTTCCCACCGGAAGGTCTCTGACATACTGAGAGAACGTAAAATAATTGGTATAGATAACAAACAAGTTAAAAATACATGATTCAGTATTATTACAAACATAAGTATTTCGGTTGTCCTCACTGTTACGGGGATGCCTCTATTTTTGTCAGCACAGTCAGTTTATATTTGTATCAATTTATTACACTTGC
This sequence comes from Mytilus edulis, assembly GCF_963676685.1. NCBI lineage: Eukaryota > Metazoa > Mollusca > Bivalvia > Mytilida > Mytilidae > Mytilus > Mytilus edulis. The sequence continues at coordinate 31,041,139 of NC_092351.1, read as the reverse complement.
GCATTTTCATTTATTAGGAAAGTGGGTGATGCACATTCACGATTTTATTACGACCCTATACGATAGATTATTGGGATTTTCTACACATTGATATCGTAAAATATCAGCTGCGAGCCATAATCTTGACTCTTTTGTCGATTGAGCGCAGTAAACGAGCTAAAACGCTTCACATTGTGTCGAGCAGCTGATATTTACGATATATATACGAAGTAAACCAAATTATCTGTTTATGGTTCTATAAGTTGTCTTGTTCTCCCTTTCGAAGACAGTTTTACGAAATTTAGCGTGATAATGTCTCCTCACACACGTGGACGTTGCTGATTACTTCTTCTCATACATTATGAAATCGCCGATAATGCCTGCTCTCGACTCAGAGCTATGATACGAAAATTACGGATCGTCTGAGCAGGCGAGAACAACAAAGTATAATAGAGTTCTAACGTATTAGTTGTGTCGACATTAGTGTTGCCGAATATGTCCCTTGCTAAACACAAAACGTCCACAGCGAATAGCTTGAAAAGAAGTACAGTTGTTAAGGATTGTTTGGCATCAACAGACTCGTCGATCAATTTTGAATACTGTATCAATTTTAAAAAGAAATGTGTGGATCAACCAAAATATAGAATATTAAAAATACAAAGATATCTTGCGATTTTTTTGGATTAGATGGTTACTCCCTTTATTATTTTATTTTCTAGTTTAGTTTTACAAGCAGATTCCATATGTAAAATTTTAAAAAGATCTGTAGGGTACGTAGTTCATTACGTACAGTTCGCATTAAGGCCACAACATACAGTTTCGATTCCATGATGATATTTTGATGAAAATTTGGATATAGGCTATTTTTACCGAATTCAATCAAACAAGTTGTAAAAAACATATACCTTCACGTGCTACTTTCTTAGTAAAATGATATTTTCTCTAAATTCGGATAAGTGGGCGTATTTTTCCTTTGACAGATATACATAACTTGTTTCGTACTATAAGATAAACACAAGCTGTCTTTTGTTAATTTATTTGAAATTATAATTTTATAAATAAACTCATCATAGATAACAGGATTAAAATTGAATATATTAACACCAGACGACGCGCGTTTCGTCCACAAAAGACTCACCAGTGACGCTCGAATAAAAAATATTTAAAGGCCAAATAAAATACCAAGTTGAAGAGCATTGAGGACCAAAAATTCCTAAAAGTTTTGTCAAATACAGCTTAGGTAATCTATTCCTGAAGAATAAAAGCCTGAGTATTTCAAAAATTCAAAGTTTTGTTAACAGCTAATTTATAATTATGAACATTTCAATGATAACTCAAATCAACACAGAAGTGCTGACTATTAAGGCTGGTGATACCCTCGGAGAAATAAATCTCCACCAGCAGTGGCATCGACCCAGTTGTTTGTAAAGAAACTAATCATAAATACCAGGATTGAAATTTTATATTTACACCAGACGACGCACGTTTCGTCTACAAAAGACTCATCAGTGTCGCTCGAATCGAACATGTTTAAAAGGCCAAAAAAAATACCAAGTTGAAGATCATCGAGGACCAAAAATTCCTTAAAGTTTTGCCAAATACAGCTAAGGTAAGCTATTCCTAAAGTAGAAAAGCCTCAGTTTTTCAAAAATTCAGAGTTTTGTTAACAGTTAATTTATAATTATGAACATGTCAATGATAAATCAAGTCAACACAGAAGTGCTGACTATTGGGCTGGTGATACCCTCGGGGGAATCAATCTCCATCAACAGTGCCATCGACCCAGTGGTTGTAAGTAAACTCATCATACAATGTAGATACAAGGATTGAAATTTTATATTTACGCCAGACGACGCGCGTTTCGTCTACAAAAGACTCATCAGTGACGCACGAATCAAAAATAAACAATTCCTAAAAGTTTTGCCAAATACAGCTAAGGTTATCTATTCCTGAAGTAGAAAAGCTTAAGTATTTCAAAAATTCAAAGTTTTGTTAACAGTTAATTTATAATTATGAACATGTCAATGATAGCTCAAGTCAACACAGAAGCGCTGAATATTGGGCACATCATAGATACCAGGATTGACAAAAGAGTATCATATTAATTTAGGCATTTTTAATTTAAGAAAATAACTTATGTTCATCCAATGTTCATGAATTAGAAAGAAACGTCATGTTGTGCTGTATATTTGTTGTTTAATTTTTTTAATTGCATAGTTGACGTTATCATGAAAATAAGTACAAATGTCATTTTGAATAGAGGGGATCCACGAACTCGTTTTTAATCTAAATCAGTTTGAATGATACATATCATTAAAAATGCATCTTTTCCCGAAATATCATAGTCTGACGTCGCGAAAAAATAAAGACTTACGTTAGCAACGTCATTACCTCCCTTTTAACTGTATCATATGCCCTTAATGAAATGTTGTGTAACACATGTGGTTATTGATTATTAATCATACAACTGAGGGAAAAAAGATATTGAGTTACCATGATTAAATTATGAATTTAGTTATGAAAGTTATCAGGATTATAATTTAGTACGCCAGACGCGCGTTTCATCTACATAAGACTGATCAGTGACGCTATTTCACTTTTTTATTTTTATCTTTGTCATTGATTACTAACATGACTAACCACCGTAATAAAAAAAAGTGTGTCATAAGAAAACGAAAGACATAAAGAATCATTAAAGAATGACGGACTGCAATTCAGTCGGTTACTTAAACTACTACATACCGTCATAAATAAATATGTAATCAAATAAACACATTCCTTTAGCGGTCTCTAGGGTACAGTTTAGGATTTCTAATGTGATAACGTTATTCAGTTCATGTCCTGTAATCAACCAGTCGCGGGAATAATTTCTGAAACGAAATAAGAACATAAAATTGACTCAAAGGAGTAAATATTTTGTTTTCTATAATCGATGTAGACTTTCAAAAACAATGTTTCGCAGGCATGCTTGTGTTATAGCTTGTCTTTTTAATCAGTATAACAGATGAAAATCGCTACACCTCGGTTTCTTATATTTGAAGCTCCCTTATATGTTCGTTATCGTTTTGAATGATATGAATGTAAACAGACAAGAACGTTTTTTTATTGTTTTTGTTTTTGTTTTGTTTCGTATAAAAACACAATTATTCCATGACAGACGTCGAACACCGTTTTTGTTTTTACCTTAGGTGTACACGCAAACAATTCTGTTTCTTTTTATTTCAATTCCGTTGTGATTCGTCTATTATATAAGACAGTTCAGTTTTACAATCTTACTTACCCTTCCGGATAATATATTTTTCCATCGTACGTATCATGAGATACAAATGTTTGCAGGTAAGAGGTTGCTGTTAGTTGAATTGTGGCATTTGCATTTTCTGTAAAAACGAATGCGAAATATACAATTAATCCAAAATTTTTGAGTATTTGTTATAGACAACAATCAGAACGGTTTAGAGTTAAGCATACTGTGATAATTCTGTTTTTATTGTAAAGTACTATGCATATGTCTAATAATGATTTAGATTTTTGTGTCATTAAGATTTTTGTTTTTTGTTTTCTCATTATGGTATACCTAGTGGGATCCGTTCTATACTTACAATAAATTCTTATAGTGCAATAAATGATCAATTGCTTCAACGAAGGGTACAATTATACAAGCTGTTTTATGTTATGTTTATAAAAGCTGCACAATAAACATAACATAAATTATTGACAATTTTCTGACATCGTGCCAACTGGCATTAGTATCTTCAGACAAATTAAATACGTTTGTGTCGGTTCCGTTTCTTGTTTAATGTCAGTCTCAAATCGCTAGTAATTCATCAATTGAAAGTATAAAATCTGTGTAAAATGTTCTTCACCGTTACAAATGTCTGGTGTTTTAATGTCCTTTTTTATATTGACGTTCTTAAATTAACCGAGAGAAAAAATCAGAAAAATCGACCAGGAGTACAAAATCGTGGCCGATACTAAAAAAAGATCTAACGATCAAAAACAATACAAAACATGCATAAAACAAACAACAAAGATTGAACAGTAAACAGACACAAGGTGTAGAGGTACAGTATACAGATACCATATGTTAGGCAACTCATCACCATCCACAAATGATATTGACTCATTTGTTCCATATTTGCTTAATGTTCGATGGAGTTTTCTACCCACTTTAATCATCTTCAATGAACCCACTAATTGGAATTCCAGAAACAATGTTTGGATGCACTGATACATGACCAAGTTTTTATCACTTTACCAATAAATCAAAAGGAAAACAATTTCTCATTATAAAACTCGCCATTAAAGAAATAGATAAATAAGAGGTATATATATTGGACAAATAGGTAATTTTCGACTGCATGTAATAAAATTTATGATTTTAAAATGTACCTTTCATTTGCATAATGACTGCAACAACTATGAGGCAAATGGTTAATGCACGTGACATCTTCTGATAATTGGTACTCGCATAAACCTTCTAGGCGTGTAAACTTTTTTTTAAACTGGATACACTGAAAAAGATATCATTTATTTATGAAAAATTCCTTGCAAGCCGTAGATGTGTTGACAGTTTACACAAGGCCAGGGTAAGCAGGCGACAGCATAATCTATCGGCCTATAACCTGCCAAAGTGAGTGCATAAAGCTTCAAGAAAACATAGAAGCAGCTATAAAATGGGAGAAAGACTGGCTAGTCTTTCCACCAGGACAAATGTAACATCTTTAGAGTATCAACAAAGAAAAATCAAAGACATTTCTATTATAACATGCATGGTCATATCTTAGAACAAGTATATATTTAGGCATTACACTTTCTTCAGACCTCAAATGGAACAAACACATTCAACAATCAGCAGCAAAAGCAAACCAATCATTAGCATTCATCAGACGTAATCTAAAAATAAATTCAAAATTAGTGAAGGAGCCTACCAAACAATAGTTAGACCAAAACTAGAGTACTGCTGTACAGTTTGGGATCCACACACCTCAGAAAATATGTATAAATTGGAACTAGTACAAAGAAGAACTGCACAATATACTTGCAACAGATATTACAATACCAGCAGTGTATCTGAAATGAGGTGCTCCTTAAAACATACTCTCATCTAAACTAAATGTGCTTGTTGTTTTTATCTTATAGTTATAAAAAATATATATAAAAAATGTAAAAAAATAAAACTTAAAAAATTGTAAATTTCATATATAAATAAAAGTAAAAAAAAAAAAAATAACTTAAAACGACCTCATACAGGTATGCGCCGGAAAGTAATCCTCAAAAAGTTGATGGTATTCCGTAACTATAGAAGAGGAAGAAGCATACAACAAATGTTTGGCCTGTAGAAATATGTGAATTTTATTTAAAACTGACAATTCAAAACTGAAAGTAAAAGATAAGTGTGCGTTTGAACAATATGAATTTCCAAATCACTACCTTTAGTTAACATATTTTTTACGGGAATTTCAGCGACTATTCATCCACATTGGATTTTTTTTTAAAGTGAGGAAAGTTGTACATCGAGTCTGCATAGATATTAATTTAATAATAGTAAATCAAAGCAAACATATATAATTGGTTTAGATGAAAGAAATTCTCACCTTGTTTGTTGATTCTTCCTCTCCTCTAAGATGTACTCAATATAGCTGACTATTGAAAATAGTGGTCGTGTGAGCATCGTAATTATTCATACGAAAACTTAAAGATGAAATTAATAAATCTAAGTAACCTAAGAATTTGAGTTTTAATTACCAATTAAGAATTTGATTAACTCAGACATGCATAGGTCTTACATAATTTTTCAGTATTACAGTCTAAAATTACGGCAACAATACTTATACTTTACAGATTCATGGATATCATACATCGATTAATTAAGAGGATAAATCACACTAAATTTGGGAAATGAATGAGCTCCAATAGAAGCGATCCCGGATGTATCGACAGGGTACGATGATTAAGAAGAAATTAACCTTTTAATCAATTTTATTTTATAACATGTGTAGGCTATGCTATTGTGAAGAAAGTGACAGTTTGATTAAATTTTAGACATATAAAATCAGAGAATATCATAGAATGCTTCAGTATCTAAGTATTTAAACCAATTCATGACATTGATTGGAAGAGGTTACAGATTTATCTGAGTCCTGGATTAGGTTGCTTATTTCTGATTTCTTATTTGCAGGGCGTTATGTGTATGCTCATTTCTTGAACGACATGATACCTTTGATACCATGTTAACCAAGACATCGTTTGAGAACAATTTAACTCAAAGTCAAATCGCGAATTGTGTGGGATAGTTTTCCTCCCAGAAGGCGAATAATCGAATTCACAATCCTCTTCTCACTTATCAATTGTTATATCACATGCAGCGACTTATCCCCGAATGTGTATTTCCCGTGAGCAACATAATGTGTGTTACTAGTAGGATCGCTGTTTTTTTTTTGGCAATACTAGGTATTCGTCTTAGCTAAATATGTATTCTTGTCCGTCTATGCATCTTTATCTATTAGAGTACACATCATTAAGAAAATTTACTCACCAATAGCCGTTCACTAAGTACTCATTTCCGAAAAGAGGCGCCTCGGTGGCCGAGTGGTCTAAGTAGTTACTACTGTAATCACTAGCCAGCAACATTGAGGTTGTGAGTTCGAATCCCGCTCGTGCCGGTGCACTCGACTACAATCTTAATTGACTAGGATTGTCAGTTTTTCTGTGGAAGGTCAGTGGTTTTCTCCGGGCACTTCGGCTTCCTCCACCAATAAAAACTGGCCGCTTCAAAATAGCCTAAATGCGGTGCTTAAAAATGGCGTTAAAATCAAATCAAATCAGACCTTTCTGGAAAGAAAGAGAACATTTCTGGGTAATGATTACATCAAAGGAGTAGGATATTGTTTTAGTACAGCCTGCAGTGATGAAAATGTAATAGGCTAATTTAATTTTTCGACAGCAACGAAGTCAGGAGCAAAAGCATAACCATCGGTCTACTGTAAAAAAAAGTCTTCCGAATATAGATCGCCCTCTTGGAGCTTTGATTACTTTTGTTCACATCTTAATCATCCTTTAGGGTAACATTGTATCAGATCGTTTCTCTTTCACTGCCTGTTGATTTTTCTAATATGTTTGATAGATCATACACTTGACAAAGGATGCAATATTACATTTCTCCGATATAAAGACTTGTCAGTATTTGTGATGTAGCTTTTTTCCGACTTATTAATTCAGTAAGATCGGAACCTTTACATGAGGAAAAGAGGAAATTCTTTCTTTTCCGTTTATCTATATGGAAATGGCTACAGTCCACACCAGCAACGTTCTAAAATACAAGAAGGTTACATCAAAAAGTCCACTTTATTTTCATATCAGTCTTATCCTTTTGTAATCTACAGTTATTCCAAACCATTGTACCCAAAGTATTTAATTATAAAGAAGCTTTGCAGGACCTTAATTTAGAACAATTTAAAGGCAAAACCCTAACACAGTAATTGGAAATATTCCAAATAATTATAGATTCTATTGCGGACTACGCCAGATCATGGGATAATTAATAAGAAAAGGCTCAAATGGACACTTATATAGAATGGATAAAAACATTAAGATCGCATTCTTAAGGAAAACAATGTGTGAATAATCGACCGTTTTCAGAGACAAAGAGGCTGTGAAATGTCTATCATCTCTTCACAGTATGTATGTTGTTTGAAAAACCTTCAAATGATATTGTCTTTGTATGAAATCTAACTACTGCGAGTGTCTTGTAAAAGGACTGAGAATAAATAAGCCCTCGTGTAATCCCAGATACAAAAATATTATCATTTGACAAAGACGAGATTTTGGCAAATCATATGTCCTTCACTGCTTCAATTAATATAACATTAAACAGCAAATCAGAGGACATACCTTGTTTGTACCTTAGTTTTACACAATTTTGTACAAAAAAAACGCTACATTGACGGCTCATCTGCATGTTTGACTAACAAATTATTCATTTGATTGATAAACATTTGCCTGTTGTGAAAGAGGGTAATCAAATATTGTGAAATTGCTTACTTGCATGGCGATATAACTAAAGAATTTCTGGATAAAGTTAAGGAGAGGGACGAAAGATACCAGAGCGAATGTCAAACTCCTAGATTGAAATAAACTGACAACGCCATGGCTAAAAATAAAAAGACAAACAGACAAATAATAGTACAGAAGACACAACATAGAAAATTACAGACTAAGCAATACGAACCCAACCATAAACTGGGGGTGATCTCAGGTGCTCCAGAAGGGTAAGCAGATCATGCTCCACATGTGTCACTCGTCGTGTTGCTTATGTTATTACAAATCCAGTAAATAGTCTAATTCGGTAGGTCACATTCGTGAAGAAGGAAGGGTATTGTAGTTACGACATAAGGAACATATCCGATATCATCTGTGAAACGATTATTCCATACCGGTCAACCGACTCGTGATGGCGTCCGTAAAATTTAAGTAGGGATGATTTAAACTTAACCATTGGAAACTCTTGGTTTAATGACTTTAGATGAATTTGGCTATTTATTTTAGGTATTTTTGTCATAAAACTCTTCCACGGTTTCGGTAATTATACATCTTCGGATTTCAAATGTTTGGCTTTGAGCGTTCCTGATGAAGGTAAATCCAGAAAAGCGCTTCGAACGCGAACAATAATTAAACGTGTTGTTTTCAATTTTTTAATTAAACTTCCTTTTGAGTAGCAATCCCCTATCAAGGAAATCATGACAGGAAATACAAGCCCGAGAATATAGGTAGATCTCTTCAGAAATTTGTTCTCTCAAAACAAAAGACTTCCGCTTCTTTCCACTTATTTCTATACTTGTATCTCGAATTTGACATCTAATTACTGACAAACGAGGCGATTTTAATTTTGAAATAGTGCATATCGGATATACAATATCAAACTTATTCGATATTCAAGAGCTTGCAGCTGATACCTACTCAGACTTTGCAAAACGTCAACAGAGTATAAACAGAAAGTTGATGAACCAAGGGTATATTAAACAACGTCTCGTCCTTTTTCTAAAACGATTTATCGGAAGATATCAACCCCTATTTGATAAATATTCCGTATCAACTTCAAAAATATCACACGATGGTCATGAAGTATAGATTATGGTGTGTATGAGCTTAAAATTTTGACATTTGATTAGTATTTTTACGTTTTATATTTTCCTCAGCTCGGTATCATTGCTATTTTACTGTTTACATTGGATCTTTCTATTTCTCTTTATACATTTTCTACAAACAAAGTCATCCGTAAATATAGGGTTAACTTTCTACGTATTCGTTGTCATTATATTTCTATAACCAATTAATTTTGCGGTGGGATTGTAAACTAAGACAAAAAGTGCAACGACTTTCAAAACATCGTTACACATGGTTATTGTATTCAGAACAATGCAATCAGATCATTCAACTAAAACTCAATGAATATCGTTAATGAATAAGAAATTCAAACTTCGATATAGGATGCATTTATTAAGAAAATGAAAAGAGAAAAAAATAATTGATTAAGATTTTTTTGGATATCAGGATGAAATACATATACAAGGTATGTCAGGCTTCTGAAATGTTAGGTTTAATATCTAAATTCAATGAAAAAAGTGACAATGCCGATTACATTAAGTCTCAAAACGAATTTATAGATCATAATTTTAGCTATTTCTGCTACAGCCAGCAATTTTTATCTTATTCCAATATCGATTAGTGGCACTTTTATTACAGCCTCTTGGACCTCCATTGTGCATGCGTGCATAATCTTCACAAGTGGTTCCACATTTCCAGCCTCCATAACGATTCATGTAAGTCTGAACACATCCTTTGGCACAATCATAATCCTTTGTACACTCTTCATAACCTGAAAAAAATCAAAAGATAAATTTTATGGAATTGTAACTACTTTCGTCTGAAAGTCGTTTTTGTGAGCAGTAAAAATAGGTTCAACTTAACAATATTTCTTAAAACGTCCTGTTACATGTCCGGAATGGGACATTTTTTAAAAATTTATCTTCACTGGTTGCTACGTATGTTGACGTTTGATTTTTTTGAACTTCAGTGTTTTTGTTGTTCCGTTGTTTTGTTGATGTGTTGTTCTCGATTTAAGTTTGCGCCCGGATTTGTTTTAGCTTAATCGAATAATGACTATTGAACAGTGGTATAATTCTGTCGCCTTTTTTGTATATTCTCCTTTGAGCGCGTAATTGTTACAATGTTTTAGAGGGAGAATTCATAAAACATTTGGGAACATCAAAATCATAAGTCTATTGGCATACTGGCTATAAAGTCGAAGAGTAAGTTAATCAGGTGAAATTGTAACCTCATGCAATTTTAGTAGAACAAGTCAGTACGTAGTCTATTGATAATTACTCATAGAATTAAATATATAAAAAAGTTTGAACATTTAAAATTCTATACGTATCGAAGTTTTGGCTATTCGGTGCTTTAATAGGTATGGTATATCTTTTTGTGATAATGATAGTACTGAAAAATCTCTTTGCAGATTGTAACAATAAACGATAGTTCTTGTTGAGAAAATATCCTAAACTAAAGAGTTATAATTAACAATTGCCAAGAACAAATTGGAAATTTCTGCATTTAAATGTCAACCTAAATTTAACTACCTCTTAATTCAGTTTAATTTAAGTAGGCCTTTGACGATTAAAGAATTTCGATTGAAGGACGACTTAACTTGTCACATCCGATTAAGTGACTCGTTTCTTAAACTTGAATTGTACTTACTGTCACCTGGTCTACCACAGTCAATCCAGTACACTTTCTTTATTTGAAATGGTCCACAGGAATCCGATCCGCCATCATCCGCACATCCAGTTTCTTTGTCACAATTTGATTATACCTATAAAGTAAGTAGCAAATCTGTCATACAACTAATCGAAAGTTTAGAATGAAACGGTTGAGATAAAAGTGCTATGTTACTTTGTTTTAAAATTCTAATTAATAGTACGTAGCAACTGATATTAGCAAAAGAGAACGCAATCTGCGAATATACTCGTATCATGGCTATAGAAAAGACTGAAAATGAAATATAACATTTTTTTTAGAGGCAGCCTCTTTTAATAAGGTTATGATCACGAAACTGATTGATAGTTTTGAATGATTGAGTAATTGATTGACTTTCTTAGTTCTTGATGTAAGTACAGCCTACAATTTTTAAATAAATAAAATGAAAGCTTTATGCACCATTTGTTTCAGTTTTATGTTTGGTTAATTCGGGAATCAACGCAATGACACATAACACTATACATTTTCTGAGCAAGGACACTGATTCTAATATTCAACTTTCCCATTACAAAAACAACAAATGTCATTTATAAAATTGAGAATAGAAATTGGGAATATATCAAAAGCAGATAACAGGCAAGGGCCACCAATGTGTCTTCAAAACAGTAAGAAAATCTCGCACCCGGAGGTGAACATAGTCGTCATACTAAACTCCAAAATATAACAATGAACTACAATTATTAAAAAAAAACACAAATCTAGCAAAGGTCAGAGGCTCCTGACTTGGGACAGGCGCAAAAAAGCGGCGGATTCAACATGTTTTTAAAACCTCAGTCCTCCCTCTATACCTCTAGCCAATATAGAATAAAGAAATATACAGCAATTCGAACAGTAAAATGCAGTTTAAAAAAAGTTCCAGACCGATAACAGAATAGATAACAAAAGAAACTAAGCAAAATAACAATGATACAAGTTTGCATATTTTTTTATTCTACCAAGATTTTAATACCGCAATAAAGCATGTGTACATATACTGTAAGATGAAAACTTCAGGTACAACTACAGAGTATGAGATCTTTTTAACCTATATTCTTTCTCCTTTCATCAGTCAACAGGAATGATTGATTGATTGATTGTTGGTTGCTTAACGAACAATCAATCAATCAACAGGAATGAAGTTACAAAGAAAATCTATAGCATTGTATAAAAAACATAATTAAAACAGTAAGCCTTTTAGTCCAATCAATATTTTTAAATGAAAATCGCATAACCTTATAAGCGGGATAATAAAAAAAATTATTTGTATAGGAATCTCTAGGATAGTATATACTTACTTCACAAATACAGTCTAAGCAAGTGTTTGAAATCCTGAAAGTAAAACTAATTTGTTAGGGGGAAATAAAATCGATTCGGCTATATATATATATATATATCAATATGTGTCAATGCCTTTTTTACTCTTTGTTCTTTCAATGATTCAGATAATTGTATAAAATAATTGCTCTTTGTTCATAAAACTATCATGTGTCCGTTTAATCAGAATAAGATTTACAATGTGTCTTGAAATTCTCACGTAACGGTATAGTTTAAATTAATGATTTTATTTAATCAAAAATGAATACTTATATAAAGCAATTTTATATATGTATAGTTCAATTCAGAAATAAGAAGATGTAAGCAGTAAAATGCAACTTTGTGGCCTTCAACAATGCGAAAAATCCATGCAATATAGTCGGCTATAAAAGGCCCCGACATTGAATGTTGAATTTAACTTCGAAATAATGGTAGACTACAAGGAATTTGAGTACCATTATATGTGTCTCTGAAGAGGATTTTTACTTGTGATAGCTAGGTTGAAATAGAAATAAAAGAGACTAGGATTATTAACTTTAGTTTGTAATCCTCAGTATGAGGACATTAACACTGCAAAGTTTAAGCATGTATTCAGTTGAACATTACAACGATTAATCCAACTCCCAAAAGTCGCAAATAAAAATTAATAGCCCTATTAGATAGAGTTAAGATATGAAAATAATAAGATGAGTTATAAATGCCTATGAGACAATTATCTACAAGAGACCAAATGACAAACCCGCCCCTTTATAATAGACAGTGAAATAATACAATATAATAATAAATTATAAAAAGAGCTTAAGGTGGTACCTAACACTACAGGGAGACAACTCTGTAAAATCAGCTAAACGTTTTAATTACGTTGTGTTGTTAAGGGAATATTAAGCTTCTCAATGATCAAAATAAGTGTTTGTCAAACTGCTATATAACCAGTGTAATTTTTCTGATAAAATGGTTGGTTCAAAATTTTTGAAATTCATATATTTTTGTTAAAGGGTCAAAGTAAATACTTTGTCAAAATTTTATGAAAATTAAACGAGCCAAATTAATTTTAGTGAAAGTGTTGGGTACCACCTTAACACATTACATCGATACAAGGCAGAAACACGTATAAAACATATTGCTGACGTGGAAGGGTATATAAACATTAATACAATTAGTACACATCCAAATACCAATTGATTTAATTGAAGTGTAACAAATAGAGAAAAACACGAAGCCTGGCAGAGATTGGTCTTAATTGTAATATTATTAATTCGTTTATAAGAAAAGATTATCGCATATTGGCTTACAGGTCTTATAATTTAAATGTCAAACGACATACATTATTTGTGTATAGATCACACAGGAACTATTTAAACGTACACGCATCTTTGACTATCCCATTACGATAAGATAAACTTGTACAGCTCCGACTTGTTAAAAACTTTTATGTTTTGAAACGGAAACATTGTCTCTAAAATTTGAAAAGATTTTGTAACTTACCTGCATCTATCAACCCAACATTGATAGTCAAAACTATTACCATGATTTGCAGAGATAACTGAATAAGAAGCATCCTAAAAAATAAAATTGAGCATCAGGCAATGAAATCAACTGAGTATTGCAATATGATGAAAAACAAAACAAGCAAACCGTTAAAGCTGTTGTCATAACTTATTGTTGTTTATTATCTGTTTTTTGCTACATGAATTTTTACAATATAACATAATTGCATAAAGCGTTACCAATTCCAAACGTCTATTATGCGCGCGTATATATATATAGACTTGATAGATGAAAGTGATGGAAAAAAATTCTTATCACAGGCATAGACTACCTTAACCGTATTTGGCACAACTTTTTGGAATTTTGGATCCTCAATGCTCTACAACTTTGTACTAGTTTGGCTTTATAAATATATTGATATGAGCGTCACTAATGAGTCTTATGTAGACGAAACGCGCGTCTGGCGAACTACGTTATAATCCTGGTAGGTACCTTTGATAATTATATGAAACTTCGCTATTTAATTATTTTTTTAAGATACATTTGCTTACCTGAAGCTATCTGTATTTGCTTATTTAAAACAAAATACTGCCAAATTGACGAGAAGTGTTTAAATACCTGTGGATATAACACAAAGAACAATAAATAATTCTAGGCGGTAACAACATTAAAAACTCTAAATTACTAAATGTTGCTATATTGAACAAACTAGGAGGTTAATAAGAAAATATTATTCGAATAACAACTTCTACATTAGTAAGTAAAAATGAGGTAATGCAAATAACATATTAATTTTCACTTCATATAAGTTTTTAATACTCAATTCTGTCAATTTTTGATTTTACTGTCTCTTAGTTTTATTTGAAAATAATTTGAAATGTTTTATTAAAGTCTTATATATTTAAGTTATAAGTCAGCATGCATAATGTTTTATTTTTTACAGTAATAATAATGCAAAAGTCCATTAATAGGTTGAGTATTGCCGGTATCATATGTACCTATAAATTCTTTCAAACATCATTTTCTGAGATTTAATTGACAAAATCGTGTTGAATATTTATCATTCATATGAAACATGCATCTTCAACCGTAGTATGCGTCAAACGGGAAACGTATTGCCTACGTATGAGATCAAAAGCATTTTAGTTAAGTCTTTTTTTTTTCTTTTTTTTTTCTTTTTTTTTTTTTGGTACTGGAGTTTGATTAAAAAAAATATCTACTGTAATCAGCACATTTGAAAAATGTTACTTGTATAAACATTTAGCTTTTAAATTCAAACACTCACCTTTGAAACTGTAGATTCATTGATACCGGCTAAAGGAATTGTGCATGTTTTATAGTGTTGTCATGTGTTAAAGTATATGTCCAAAAAAGGTAATAAACTTGATTTGTTTAATTTCTAAAGTAGTGTTTCTCCATGTTGGCTTATATTTATGGTTATTTGAGCAATGGTTTCAACTTTGACATTTTACATAATTTGACAGGGAAGTCTATACAGTGTCGTCATCTTCAGGAAAGACCTTGAAAATGCAGCTGATTATACAAAAGTATCACGTGCAAGCATTTTTTATATATATATTTTAATAAAAGTGAGAAAGCCTGTTGAAATTTAAAATGTTTAAGACGACTAAGTTATGGAATACTGAAGCAATATTGCCACACATCATTTTTCTACAATTTGGAATATACTTTTCAAGTTGGTTCATGTTTGATGATATTTAATTTATTCCCTCTAGTCATACGACCGGCAAAAAGAGTTCGTCCCTAAAACACATTTTGTACTTGTTTGGCTTTAAAACTATTTTGATCTGAAACGCGCGTCTGGCTTATACATTATAAGACTGGTACTTTTGATAACTATTTGAAAACAGTTTCCATTTTAATTGATAATATCGTTCGCTTATCTTCTCACTCTGATGACTAAAATTTCCAAAGTCCACCGTTGATTATCATTTTAGCAAACATAGCTGACTCCTATATATATAGCTAGTTTTTATGCGACATTTTTATTTGTTTGTTCGAGGGTCTAGGCTACATAAATTATTTTGTTTATGGGTATCAATGGTAACATCTTGGTTTTAAATATATCTTAAAATATTTTCAGAAAATTATATAAAAGTTTTGATTGATTATAATGAACAAGACACTATTATTTCACTGTTTGTGTATAAACAATAATCGATTGAGCTTATTCAATTGATCGTTAATTGATTTTAAACAATCCAAACATCATCAATGAATCTTTCAGGTATAGTGTAATATACACAAAGAAAAAAGTAAAGCACTCCCGCGTTTTTTTCGAATTGACCAATATTACGATAAGGGTCATGGGATCCAGGTACAAGTAGTGGCAACAATAGTAATGCAGCTTAGGACATAACATTACAATACCTTAAAGAAAAAACACAACAAATTGCAAAAAAACGATATTTTTTTAATAGATTGTGTTGCTGCATAAGCCAAATGACTTCAGAATAATGGAAGCCCATCTGACGTCCAATAGCTTTATAAGATAACCCTGATGACCACATGCCGATAATCTGCCATCTTTGAAACTCCGATGTTTGTCTTCGTACCATGTTCCCAGAGTGTGAATAATTTTTTCAAATCCTCGGACTTAAATACTCAAATTTGAAGCGCGGGGAAACTGCATTTTGTAGTTTGCATGGAAGGCATGGTTCGCGTGCATTATACCTCGATATCTTAATGACCGGTCACACCTGTATGGTCACATCTTTGAAAGGACAATGGTCTTGTTAAAATCAATATTTATATTCAAATTAATATTTTTGATTAAAACTATAATGCAATATATCAGGTGTTGGTTAATCTTTTTCTGTGTGTATAAAATTTTGTAAAATCTTGATTAAGACCAGGAACTAGTTTTTGTTATGTGAGCCTACTTAACATAATAGCAAATATAAACTGAATATGTCTTGCAATGTTTTTCTTCTACTTGTAGAATTATTTACATGGAAACAAGTATCTGTTTTCTCCGTATAATTTATAAAGTGTTGAAGGACGTGGTAATAAAATATGTTGATCAATTACATAACCCTAGTTTAATAAATTATATATTTGCTTGTAGATAAAAACAGCGTAAAGCTCGATTTTGCTACAAAATTGAATGTTACTTTTCTATTCAAGTTAAAAATATGTCAGTTGTTTTTTAAATTGTTTCGTCGAATGATAGCTATTGATTTCATCAGTATTCCTGGACTCTCTCTTTTTGAATTTGTCTTGGAGTGTTGTATTTTTGCTGTATCTTTTTTCTTGGTTTATTTATATATAAAATGATTAGCGCAGAGGCGTGTTGTATGCAAAACTAAGGTGCTTTAAATTAGTTTTTGAATTATTAGTATACCATATATCGCTGTTTAATATGATTGCTTCTCCAAAAATTGAAAACTATTTTGACATTCAAATAAATATATTTCCCCCAGGCAAAACCGAATTTTGTTTTTTTATAACGTCATATTTGCGTAACGATGTACCGCCGCCCACCGTCCTCATAAGCCATGTCCTTTTTCCCCTTCTTTTTTTAGTTGTATTCTCAATGCCATTGATATTTGTATAACAAAAACATGTTCGCTCAAGTATTGTGGTGGAATATACATCATTGTACTGTGTACGCAAATGACTTCAAAAATGAGTTTTACTTGTGTCTAGTCAATGTGTTATAAGCTAATACAATACATGTAAATGAACAATCATTCACGTGTACTATCAAAAGGAGATTTCAGTAACAGAAAACATTTATTCAAATTTTATAAATTACTGATTGAAAATTGTTCTTAAAACGCACATACAATAATAAGTGAATATTGGGAATCATTTACACTGTCGTGAGGACTTTCTTGGACTTCCAAAATAATTAGTGTTTTAAATAGTTTGCCATCATATCAATGACAACAGAAATGCAGCACTTTTTACAACAGTGTCTTGTCATTTGAACAATAACATTTTGTATATTACTACTATGTGAAAATTTAGAATCACAACCACTGGACAATATGAATCAAGTCAGGAAAATGACAGTAGATATCTATTCGGTTGATGTGATTGGGGTTTTTTTATTATGCCATTTGAGTTTGGACTCTCCGTGTTTTAAATTTACCTACGAAATTCCGTATTTTTGTTATCCTACTTTCCCTTGAATATTGTGAACTAATAAGTACATAAGTAACATTTTAACAACAATTTTTTATGAAAGCATTTTCATAACTGTACATAAACGATTTGGATTGGTAGGCATACGTCACTAATGTGTAATTTAAGGTTCTTAAAACAAAATATTTAGAAGCCAACTTGAAGTCTCAAACATAGAAAAGTATATTCACCATATTTAACGATCTAAATCATTTGTAGCTCAATAGCTTTGAATATAAAATTCCGCCATCAACACGCAATTCGTCAAAGGTAAATACGTTAACGAAGAAAACCAATGACAATGTTTTAAACATTGGAAAGGCTCATCTATATGTGGTGTGTTGTAAAACTAGTCTAGTTGCACTCATCCTATTGTTTAGTGGATTTAGACACGTTAAATTGAAAGCGTTCACTAAAAACCTTTATCAAATATCTATCTTACACAGTAATAATAGAAAAATGAAAACACAGGTTTGAGGAAACACATCAATAATTACTAGAATAGTATACCACATCCAAGAATATTCGTAGCTATACGAAAATGGCTTATTATGGTTTTATGTTATTTTAAACCCCATTTTAATTTTATTCCATAGTTTTATGGCTTGCAATAAAGGTCATTAACTGTTTGACACAAATTTATAGTCGTGCACTGTTCGCTTACCCCTACGTGCTTTTATTTATTTGTGTCTTATAACTGCTATTTCAGTGATGCATACCTCACTTATCCTGTCATTCAATTAATGTATATAAAAATCTTATATCAAACCTATACTGTATTTAAATCGAATTATGATGGCTAATCATGCATTAACTAGTTCAATGTTGTCAGTTTATCACTTTTTTCCGAATTTTGTTGATTGGAGTCTTTTAGGTTTTTATTTCATAATTTTCATAGCATTGAGTATTGTCACCACTGGTTGTCTTCCTTTTGTAATAACAGACAGCAGAAATAATTAGTATGATTAAAGCTACAAGTATGGCACATCCAACACCTAAATACATTGGTATTTTATTACTGTCTTCTCTATCGTGGTTTGTGCCTGAAAAATACAAAATATGAGATCTTGTAAGATGAAGCTACGTTCCATCAGAAAGCCGTGTACAATAAGTAATGGTAGTTAAGTTAGAAATGCACTTTTACACGTTATCATCAACATATATTTAATATTTGTCATAGCTTCTGATATTATTGTTGATTTATCCTGTTATATTCAATCATATTCATACTACATTCAGTACCTTTTGTAAACTGTAAGTGTTTAATTAATAAATTAAAGGTTCTAATAATTTACGAAACTTGTACGCATCACCACGTCATTCAAACATCCAAATAAAGACACATGAAGGAACGAATTGATGCTGTTTTTAATAAATTAATCCATGACTCAATATGAAATTCAAAAATATTGATGATCACTTATGGTCCTGCATTATAGTATGCCAATATCTGGGTTTTTTTTAAATGAATGCACAAGGTCCTGCTTTTTTCATTCTATTATTTTTTTTACACTTTTACTTGGTATGTGTTTGTGTTGGTTTCAATTCAGGGAAATGTAATGTTGTAGTTGGCTTTATTAGCTTTCAGTGACTGCGAGTTCTCCTATATCGGGTCTTTATGTATTGTGTCTTCTGTATTAGTATTTGTGTTTCGTGTCGGCCTGATGATTGAAACTCTTTCCTACTGATTCGATCTGTTATTATGTTCTGCATTTTCATAAATGTCAATTAAACAAATAAAAATCATGTACCTTAGAAAATTTAAAAGTATCAATTAGTACATATCGAATGGATAAAGACGTCGTTACCCCACTCGACAAATTAATGAGCTTGTGCAAAGCTGTAAATAACTAGTACTGTAAGTCAATAATTCTTTAGAATCGGTTATCAATATATGACATTGTGCAATGTCAAACTTAAAGTATCGACTTGATGTAGAAATCTAAGCGTTGAAAAATAGTTATCAATGTGTAGCTTATTTCCTTTTTTAAAGCAGCTATTCGTTCGAAAAAATTCAGTATTGAAAAATGCATAATTGGTTTCCAGAGGTATGACAACTACCTGTTGAAATTAACTTTAATTTTACCTAACAAATATATCTTATCCCAGGCAGAAAACCCTAGCCGTATTGGGCACAACCTTTTGGAACTTTTTGTCCTCATTGCTCCTCAACTTTGTACTTTTTTTTGGCTTTCGAACTTTTTTCATCAGAGCGTCACTGGTTAGTCGTGTGGGGACGAAACGCGCGTCTGTCGTATCAAATTTTAAATCTTGCACCTTTTGTTAGCTATTATTCGTTTGTTTCTCTGTCTTTTATGTCTTCCCATTTATTTTTATTGGAGACCTATCATGTAATGTTGTCATTTTAATGTTAAATTTAACATTGCAATTAAAGCGGGAGGTTTGGCATGCCACAAAACCAGGTTCAACCCTCCATTTTTTTTTATTAAAATGTCCTGTACTAAGTCAGGAAAATGGCCATTGTTATATTATAGTACGTTTCTGTGTATGTTACATTTTAATGTAATGTTTCTGTTGTGTCGTAGTTCTCCTCTTATATTTGATTTCCCCCAGTTTTAGTTTGTAACCCGGATTTGTTTTTTTTCTCAATCGGTTTATGAATTTCGAACAGCAGTATACTACTGTTGTCTTTATATAATGTCAATCAAAACAACCAATCAATTTCACGACACCTGTTTCCTAATTTATTTTTTTTACTTTAAATCTTCAAACAGTCCATTTTTTATTCCTTCATCAGAATGTGTTTTACACACTCCAAAAAGAATTCTTTCTTAATATTTGTTTGTTCTCTACATTAAAAGTATCATTGTTTTGGGAAATACAAATGCTGTCCTGGAAGGTACTAAAAAATTAATCTTGCACACTATAGGACGAATGATATAAGAATAAAAATGTAACACAATTATTTGCGTTAAACAAATAAGCCTGCCTACATAAGTTGAATATGAATATTTCTTCAGCAAATATCTACTTTTTATAATTTAACACTATCAAACTTACGTTGAAATCAACACATGATTCATATATAACTTAGTTATAGAAAAGTGTCGAAATTGAGTCTGAATAGCTATGAAAAGTTTGAAATGTGAAAATTTAATGTTTACTTGTGGTCACACGTGCAGTTGTATTTGGTGCGCCTTCCAGTATATAACTTATACGAAAACCTTCCCTTGCAACTGTGTTGTCAGTTACGAAAAAAACATACATTTCGCCGTATGTACTCTGCACTGTGAACGGGACTGTGTCAAGATGTCCACAGCAAGTCTTTTTAAGTAGAGCTGCGCTTGCGTTTGTACCTGTCAAATAAAACAAGAAAAATTGTATTGGACGGTCAACAGATGCTTCTCTACGATATATATGAACATAAAGATATGAATCACATCGTCAAGAAATTTGAACTTAAGCGCATATAAATTATCAAGGACTTGTGCATTACTTAAACATCTGTGATTAAAAAAAAGTTTGATAATCAAAGTAAATTTGACTGAATATTTTTTATCAATAAGAAGCAACAGATATTTTCCGATGTTCAATATTACCCACCATCCTTTTTTAATGTTTAGTAGCACATGCAATACCTTGCATATCAATAAACGATACCAGATCAGTTGCTATGCCAAATACTCATTTTGAAATTTGTTTCTCGTCAATGATGTTCCAAACCAAAATAATCATATTCACAAAAGAAATTTTTGGTGAGAAGCTTTGGTTCAATACAGTTTTAAATCATGCAAGCTATTTAATTTTGCTTTTGAAACATAACACTCTATGACTTTTTGGGCAAATAATATTAAAGAACCATATTTTATTCGAACTACAGGGTCCAAATACACAAATATTGCCCTTTTAAATCGCCATTCATAAGATTTCCCATACATATTTCACCAGTTGAATTTACTCTTTATAAGAACAAGTATATCAATAAGTTTTGAAACTTTATGAAAAAAACCAAGACAACATAAAACATGTATAAATTTCTATGAAATATTTGCTTTGAACAAATCATTCTACGATTAAAAAAAATTGCAACTTTTTATAAATTAAATATGTACACACGAAAGAGAAACCTTCGATCGAGTTTCAAGTTATATGTTGTATTTTCAAAATGCAGGTCCTTAGGAATTGTCTAAATACAAAAATAAAATTGATTTCTTGCAAGTCATCATGACTGCTTAAGGTCAATATAAATAGTAATATATTCGCGTTTTGAAAAAAAGATAACCATTATTAAAATAATGGACTGTTGTCATGGATGCTCGAATAAACAAAATTTTTAAAACAAACCAAATAAAGTAGGAAGTTGTGGAGTAATGAGGAACAAATATTGCGAAAGGTTTAGCCTCGTATAGCTAGGATAATCTATTTCTGTGGTAGAACTTAGATTGTTCAATAGATGTGTTGATTAAAAACAAATCTTTTCATTCATCGCAAAGACGGAGGCATTATCATCCAGGTTTTTGTTGGTATTACTCTTGTTTTTATCTCTGCAGATTTAAATTGTATCTATTAAATAATATGTATACGAAATGTGTGGCACAAGCATAGATCAATGTATTAGATTGTGTTGATTATCCAAGACAATCTTAGGGGGGAAAAACGACCGTTTAGTCAATAAGGAAATTATCACATACCATCATAAACAAAGATTTCATCAAATAAACAATGTCCTTTGGCATCCTCTAGGACACATACTATAAATTCTATCGTGATAGTGTAATTCAGAGTTTGTCCTGTTATTAACCACTCTCGTGAATAATTTCTGAAACGAAAAAATAATATTGCATGTACCTAGCTAGACTCGGACTTAACAAATTATGTCTACTATTTACCATTTAAAATGTGATTTACCCTTTTGAGTAATTATATATAAATTCGGAACTACAAATGGTTTTTGTCATCGCAATTCTACGTTTTCATATTTAAAATATATTTATATATTCGTTTACACATAATCATCACTTTAAATGTAACTGTACTATTTTAATTATTTTTTTTATAATCTGCAAAATCGAGTATCAGCATTATACAGAACACAATGTTTATATCAAAATCATGTCTCTGTGATGACCATTAGTACAAGATAAAAAAAAAAGAATTTCGCCTCATCAGAGTATAAAGCCACACGTTTGGTATCATAACACAAATATCATGATGATAGAATGTATATGTATAAGTTAATTGAAAAAGAACTTATATGTGACAACTCGCAGTTTGTAGTTTCCAATCATTTAATTTAGTTCTTGAGAAAAATGTTCTCGATAATTTGTCACAATTTTTTTTAAAGGGGCATTATGTCAAATTCATGTTCACTGATTTAACTCAAATTCTCGTATTTGATTAATAAAATACATAAATGTACATCCAAATTACAATAAGTCTAAAATAAATAATTAACCATGTATGGATTCAAACATATATATCAGCATTTCGTGTGTATCTTATTCGAAACGCCATCTAATTCACCATCGAGATGACCTCCGAAGACTACCGACGATAATATGAATATGATCATGTTCTATTTATACGAAAAAATTAGTTTTTTTTAAATTTCGGTTTTATTTAAACTTGAAACAAAACATTTCGTATTTATTTATTTTGATGTCTAAATCGAAGATAATGCCCATTGTTCTGATAGTAATTTAATAATGACTGGCAAATATATAAGTCGTATCGCCGTGACGACGCAACTAAATAATGAATGTCCCGCAGATTTGTATAGTATTTTCCCGGATCAATCGCACCCGCAAAGTGGAAAGGGATTAATATAAGTTGCAATAACTTGTTTCCCAATCCACTATCAATAAACATGTTTAAACTGATCGAAGATATTACAATAAGTTTTACAGCAGATCTTGTCCTAATTCGACGTTCCCCATTTTGTTTTAATCAGCACTTCAACGTTGGTATAAGATTTTGGAATTTTATAGTGATTTTACTTACCATAAAGAATTGATTTATTACAGTAAAAGGGTGAAAGCTTTGTTATTCATTTAAAGAAATATGTCGAAATGTAAATGTGGTACACAGACTTTGTGTTGTATTTCATTGGTACTTACAAATTTTCTAGATGTATTATTATATGACTTATTTTTTTTAGCAGCATGCAGTAGTATTTGTTTTTCAGAAAATGTATGTGATAAATCTCACCTAAAGACCCAAACGATCTAATTCTATATAGACATCATTACAAGACAGTAAAGAATGCATGTTTTCATTTCCTTAAAAGAATTTGTAACATTTATTTTTGGACAGTATTGATTATTGAGTATATCGTCTTAAAGTGTTACTATCGCTGATTTTATTTAATATGTGCAAAGCCTTCAAAAGTTTTCTTTTTTTTTCTTTTAAGGGGATTTGGTAAGCACATCCATCCGTCTATCTTACCCTTCCGGATAATAAGTTGTTCCATTGTACGTGTCATGTGATACAAATGTCTGTAGGTAAGGAGTTGCTGTCAGTTGAATTGCAGCATTGACATTATCTATAAAAGAAATTAATCAGTTTATAAAAAGTTATTAAAAGTGTGTAGTCAAGACTGATCTTCGTCTACATGCGTCTTATCGATGACGCTCGAATCAAAAAAGTTGAAACGGCCAAATAAAGTACGAATTTACCGTGAATTGAGCATCCAAAATTCCGAAATGTGATGCCAAATTCAGCTAAGGTTATTTATTCCTGTGATAAATTTATAAT
The DNA here is from genome assembly GCF_963676685.1 of Mytilus edulis. Taxonomy (NCBI): domain Eukaryota; kingdom Metazoa; phylum Mollusca; class Bivalvia; order Mytilida; family Mytilidae; genus Mytilus; species Mytilus edulis. The sequence goes on along the minus strand of NC_092351.1, from coordinate 31,016,701 downwards.
CATGACTATATCAATGATAGTTTACATCAACACATAATTTAAAACCCTTGTTAGGGATTAAAACGGTAAAACAATTGATCAAAAATAAAATGACATCAAAAGATTGAGAATTAAACAAATTAGCTGGCATGTCAGTAACTGCTTGTCGTCTGTTGTCAATTTATGTATTATTGTCATTTTGCTTATTCTCTTCTGTATTCTTTTCTGACATCGGACTCAGACTTCTTTTAAATTGAATTTCACTGTGCGTAATGTTGTGTTCTTCATTACATAGAGGCATAAAGGAGTTAGTATTGAATGATTTTCTTCATTTTAGTTCATGTATATATCTTTCGAAGTTTAGTGTGACGTGCATTTTAACTGAACTAGTACATATGTTTGTTTAGGGGCCAGCTGACGCTCGCCGCAGGGTGTGGGATGTTCTCCCTATGTTTGTTCCTGGTATCCGTTTTAGAACTTGGACTCTTTTTTCCGTCTTTGGTCGGGGTTGTAGTCTTATTCGCAATTTCGATTCTCAATTTGTATTGATGTGTAGTCATGAGATATGATAATTCTTTACTTTGAAAAAAAAATATATCGTTTCGTGGTATTGTTTTTGTGTGTGTTTTTTTAGGAGAGTGTAGCTTAAGCCATGAGTTTTTTAAGAAAATGTTGCTTTATGAAGTTATAAATGTACCTCTTTTTTGTATAATGACTGTGAATACTGTCAGGCAAACGACTGCTGTATGTGCCATCAAAAGAGTGCTGGTATGGCTCATTTTAACTTTTTGGTATATAAACTTCCTTCTTTACGCTTGCTATAAATATTTTCTTTGTGAAAGGTTTTCGGTACTTTCTATTCTATACATTCAATTATACTGAACAAATGTAAACATATTTTATTACATTGTATAGATTAATACATTTAAATAGTTTGCATTCAAAATAAGATGTGGAGTGCTCGTTTTAAATAAATGGGAATATACATTATATTTTCATCTGCATTTTAAATTTATATACTGTGGATTCATTATCATTCGTTGGTTACCGATTTTCTAAGTTTTTGTTATTGAAGATGAATCATGAACTTAAAAGTTGACGAAGTATATATATTCTCAAACGATCAGCTGATAAGAATCATCGACATTCTGAAAGTTTATATTTTTCAATTTCCATTTCCAGTGTTTTTGTGTCTATATGACCAGATAAGAATATTTGTATGTTCTGAAATAAGAATAACATTATTACATGACATCATATCTTTAAAAGAATAAGCCATTTTATATACATTGAAGATAATCTGAGATATTGGATAGAGGGTCTTTATATCTGTCTTCTTAAAGCTTATGCCATTTTGAGCTTTCATTTATTTATTCATTATTTCCCCCACCAAAATAGTCTCATTTCTATATGTTCTGCTTGATGTTCTTGGCCCATAATTATATGTCCTGCATATCCAACATCGCCCCTTCTGTGTAATATTCTAGCTTGATATTTCTACTTTTCGTACGTATTCTTAATAAGACAATCAAAATAAATTCTTACAGATAAACATACAATAAGAACATGATGGGTGTAACTTTGATAAATACTATATAATAGACATGTGTTTGTGTGTGTTAGTTTAGTAATTATTTTATTCAAATAATTTGAATTGGATTGGGCAACAGGCATAGCCATTAACACAAATTTAAAAGTTATTTTGACAAAATTGACTGCTAGTTTTATGTTTTAAATAACAAAGAGTTATTTCTAAACACTATATGAAATATAATTGTTCAAAGTGCTTTCCAATTGCCATTTATAAGGAACTGTGGCACGATAAATACAATTGACCCCTATCCTGAAACGTGTTTAATGTCTAGAAGTATCATATCAAATTGTTTCCTCAATATGATACCATCCTAAACAGATTGACGAATACATTTGTCATTAAACAACATTTTATTGTAGTTAGTTTCCTTTTCTTTCCGTCGTAATTCCGGTTAGAAATAACTCCTCGTGTTTAAGTCTCGAAGTATGTACTAACTTGTAATTATCAGACACATATATTGTCATAATTTATACAGTGTACGAGATAAGATTGAAGTAAGTTGGTGAATATCTATCATAAGATTATATTGAATAATATTCATAATTTTAAACACGAGGTTAATTGTTTAACTTTAGCGTAAGACATTGGTTACTGCTTTAATCATTTTGATACATTTGATTTGTTTCTTCTTGGTTTTATCTAAGCGCATGATCTTGTCACAAACAGAAACTGGGTGTATCTGTGACTGGGAAATGTGTTGGCCTGGAACCACACACACACAATAAACAGTATGACAAGTCTGCACGGACTCTAACTCTGGGACTAGCTCTTGTAACAAAAGACGACTCTGGTTAGCGCGATGTATAATTTAATAAGTTCAGCATGGAATACAATTGTACAGAGTTGGAACTGCTCAGTGTAATAATAAATCCAATCTGCCACATTAAAATAACAACATAGTTTATATAACAGACCAAAAACTACTTGAATAGACTTGACAAATATTTCTCTAAATGAGTAAGAAAATTCAATTAAGGGATTACAGAAAAAGTAACACATAGAAAATAATTAACAAAAGAACATTCAGACTTATTGATGGAATTAAATGTTTGGTTTTCATATATCATTTTGAAGTAAAATGTCGCTAATTGAAAAAAAAATTAAAACATGAAATTAGATTAGCTTAATTTTCTAAACTTGACTTAAATCTTAAGCTTGCACAATAAAAATAACAAAATCCCTTAGTGAAATATTGCAAATATAACAAAACAGTGATTTTACAAAATCTTTTACAAAATGTCCGAAAAGTCTCAAATCAATTTTTGTCCATTTTTCCACTGTGACAATCTTATAATACATGCATGTATGTATTTTGAACGAGACAATAATGATAAACAGCCAGATGTATATTTTCTGTATATTTTCTGTATATTTTCATATTAGATACTGTCTCATTTATATTTACTCTCAAACTCTCGTTAGTAGTTGTTGTGATTTAAATACTCATCCAGAATAATTAATTGTTTCAGGTGAAAACAGAGATGGAGAAAGAGTGCCTGCTTCTTCTTGTGTTTATACTGTCGGTTTACTCTTGGGATCCTGATGCTGGGTATGTTCCATCTTGGACCAAAATGCCGGGAGTGTCTGTAAAGGCTACATCTGGTGCAAACCATGCTGCAAATATAATAGACAATGATGACAACACACATTGGACTTCTGGATCATGTCTTCCATCAGGGTATGTACCACGTGCTGACGAAAACATCCTACTAAATGCCTGTAGCAATGGCCATTGTAGTGCTGAATGTGGACCTGCAAATGACCTGGTAAAGTTGACGGATGGAAATTTCTATACATTGTCAAATGTAAATGTAAACACTAACACAACAGGTCAACAAAAAGCCAAAATGATGATACATTTCCTAACTCCAATAGATCTACATTTATTATCGGTATGGGGTATCTATAAAACTGAAACAGAGCTACGTGTTACTTACTGGAATGCAACAACAGAAGTTTTGAAATCTTTGCAGCATGCTGACAATTATAAACAAATCACAATCACGAAGGTTCTCGACAACGTAAAAGAAATATTATTGGAATCAAATAGCAACTTTCAGCTAAAAGAAATCGCCTCAATTGGCTCAAAGGGCTGCAGGGAACGTATAACCGTGGATTTGGGAACGCTAAGAGAAGTCGGAATGGTTCGGACAAGACATTGGGCCGGGTCTAATTCCGCAACTGTTCTAACGATGCTATTTTCGGCTGACAACATTGCCTTTACTCATAACGTGTCATTAATTCCAAATGCACTGCATGCCGTCAACACAGACTTAAGTCCAGCGAGGACCGTTCGATACATCCAACTAGAGTATCAACTGTTCCAAAAGAACTATGAAAAAGTTTATTGTTGGGAGATTGACGCATGGGATCATTTAACGTTATGGGGCAAACCAGTTATTGCTAATACACAGAAAAACACAATAAGGAATATACTTGGAGTCAATGGTATATGGGGGTGGCAACACAGTAAATACAGTAGTTTGTTGAACAGCAATGAAGGTCCAAATTTATACAATGCCGTTGCTTCACATGCAAGAAATTATCATAACTTAGACTGGGACGTTACAAGTCCAAGTAAAGACCCTCAGTATTGCGAAATGGAAAATAACCATGGTACCCAGGCTAAAAGTTGGCTTAATTGGGATACTGAATATTCCGCATGGCGAAAAGCAAACCTTGTGATCGATGTTTCATTTCAGTTTACGAATAAGTCTTTTCCTCAGAAAGTTTGGCAAAGCCCCGAAATAGAAGCGTTCAATTTAGGGAAACATTTTGCTCGCCATTTTGGTGCAGCTCATGGTAATGGCCTGGTTGACGCAGTTGAAATCGGTAACGAACCTTGGGATTATGAGGCGAGTTTTTACAATAAGATTTTAAAAGGTATGAGTGCAGGTCTAAAAGAAATCGATCCGAAAATCAAAATTCTTCCTGGCGCTTTCCAGGCTCACGATAAGCATGATACTGGAAACTACATTGGCACTCGCGTTACACAGAATCTTGCTGTGAACATTAGTGTGGTTAATTTTCACACCTATAGCTTCAGAACAAACAGTAACGGAGTTCGCATAGGAACTTATCCAGAACACCCAGATTCTTCATTTAACAGCATAAGAAACATAGTTCGATGGAGAGATAGTAATATGCCATCAAAGCCGATATGGGTGACTGAATGGGGATGGGATGCCGATGGTAAAGGAGAAAGCTGCACATTTCCTGAGTGTGTATCGGAAGCAGCGCAAGCATTGTACGGTATAAGAGGACTTCTAATTCTCGCGAGATCTAACGTCCAAAAAGTCACATGGTTTTTCTATGCAAATTCGCAGTATTGTCATACATTGTTCTGTCGAAGTGGCTTAACTGCTTCCACAACGCATAACTTTGTGAAGAAAAATGTATTTTATGCTTTTGAAGGAATACTTAATCTTATTGGTGACAAATACTTCTTAGGAATTTACCAAGAAAATGACAATGGTTATGTTTATTTATTCGGGTCATCTCAAGCTCACGTGACAGGGTCGTCTATGTCACGACAACAACTCCTCCAGCATGCCTCACACATTGTAGCATGGAAACCTGTAGATATTTCTGAAGTGTCTATCTCAACGATTCGTGTACAGCTAGGTAGTGCCATCGATCACGTTTCGGTACATAAATTTACAGGTCAGTTTCCCGCAATTAATAAGACGAATGTATCTGTCAACGGAACCGTCTTGGATATAAAAATGTCTGCACATCCAGTTGTTGTCGAGCTTCGTCCGTCAAATATTGGCACTGGGCAAATTGTTGGTTAGCAAGTGAATAATTTTTAATCATATAACTCCAGTGATTTCGAAACATTAAAACTGGTTTTGCACATAATGTTGTTAATAAACACGATAAAAGGTAATTTTTAAAATTGTCTGATGTTAAGAGAACAAAATTAAAAAAAAAAACACTGCTTGGCACAATGCTCAATCAAACATAAGGAGAACTTCATAAAAATCAAAATTAGTTATTGTCTTTTCCATTTCTACATCAATAGATTATTTTCTTAAGGATAATGTACCCTTCTGTTGATTCAATGCTAAACATATGGAAATTTTATAGAAAATCCACAGCCTTTATCCTTGTACTATCATATTTAGCAATTTGATGACTGATAGATATAGGATTATTGCATGTTGTGCTAGCGTAAACAAGTTTATTAATGTAGCTATTGGTTAAAACAGATAAAAATATGGACCAAATCAAGTACACCTTTTAGGGTGCGCTCGACTTTTGTGACTCAGCACGAGGTATTTGGGAATTTACAGCTAGGTTGGTTAGAACTTTTGGTAAAAAATAAACAATAGCACATCATAGAAAAGCAAGTGAGTAACCTATGTTTCAAATTTTATAACAAAAATCTCAGTTTTAAAGGCTGTAGGTTTGTAATAAATACTCTCATAACCATATCAAAAATACAGTCGAGGGGAAAAAAAGCATCATAAAACAAATGAAAACATATGTAATGTAAATTGGAAGTAAATATATGAGGACGATTTGTCCATCATATTGTTAAATATAAGAATCGATATTGAAGGATCTACAGGTAATAAGAGATGCAGACAAAAAATATATTGATCGCTATATAACTCTTTCTCGAAAATTTCAACACATAGGAAATTCACAATATAATAGAGCATTAAAGATTTTGTTTATATCATGAGATGTCAACTTATCATTCATAAGGTATAAATGGACAAAACAAATTTACGAAAAAAAAACCACTCTACATCTCATTTGAATATGGATAAACAGTTTAGGCTTTACAAAAATCTAATGCATCGAGTTTAAAATGGGTGAAAAAATGAATTAAGTAGTGAAGTTTAAGAGTGTGGAGTAAATGAATGAACTTTGTGTAGAAAAAAAACATAACTACACTATATTACTCTTTCTAAAAAAAAACCGGTTAAAATGGTTTCAGTCTGAAATCCTGAGTATCGACTGTACAACGAGTGTATTCAATTATTACAGAATAGGTCAAAAGTAAAATCACAAAAGTACTGATCTCGGAGGAAAATTCAAAACGGAAAGTCCCTAATCAAATGATATAATCGAAAGCACAAACACACCAAACGAATGGATAACAACTGTCATATTCCTGACTTGGTACAGGCATTTTCTTGTGTAGACAATGGTGGATTGAACCTGGTTTTATAGTTAGCTAAACCTCTCATTGTATGACATTGGCATCAAATTCCATTATCTTTTGAATTGTTTCACATTTTCGTCATAACCGTGCTTTTTAAAGTGGACTATACAGTATTGGTTTTGATCATTGTTGAAGTTTATACGGCGACTTGTAGTTATTTATATATTCGACCTTTGGTCTCTCATTAGAAGTTGTTAAGAAGACATACATACTTATACTTATGCACACACAAAAAGATTTAAAAAAAATTAATTCTCGTAATTTAAAACAATATATCATTTCTATAAGGATTTAATTAAAGATCATATTTGTAGATCTTGAACTGCTGAATTATTGGCCGTCAACAATTTCTGTTCATCTGTTTCCAAATGCAGGCTTATAGCTAAGCAAACGTACAATAAATGGTAAAAAAAAATGTCATTTCAGGTCAAAAAATCGCGTAAGAAAATGTTAAATGTCATTCATTTTATCAGTTATGTTGATAATTAATATTACGCTCTAGTTTGTTCTTAAATGGGTTTAAAGTTAATATGATCGTCCAAATAGTCTTTTCAAGACATTAAACAGAATTTAAAAATAACATAATAAAACTTACAATATAAGAGAAGCAGATGCATGACTCAAAGACAAACCTTACCAGAGAACAAAACTAATGCCATACACCAAATATAGTTAGGACTCGTGTATAAAAATGAAACATCTGAGAAACAGCACTTTTTTGGGGCCCTTTATAGCTTGCTGTTCAGTTTGAGCCAAGGCTCTGTGTTGAAGACCGTACATGGACCTATAATGGTTTACTTTTATAAATTGCGACTTGGATGGAGAGTTTTCTCATTGGCACTTCTAAATACGAAAATTTAAAAAAACAAGAATGTGTCCTCAGTACACGAATGCCCCACTCGCACTATCATTTTCTATGTTCAGTGGACCGTGAAATTGGGGTAAAATCTCTAATTTGGCATTAAAATTAGAAAGATCATATCATAGGGAACATGTGTACCAAGTTTGAAGTCGATTGGACTTCAACTTCATCAAAAACTACCTCGACCAAAAACTTTAACCTGAAGCGGGACAGACGGACGGACGAACGAACGAACGGACGGACGAACGGACGGACGGACGAACGGACGCACAGACCAGAAAACATAATGCCCCTCTACTATCGTAGGTGGGGCATAAAAATGAACAATCAACCATAAAAATGAGGTCAAGTTCAGATGAACATTGCAAGACAGCATACAATCATTTTATACACCAAATAAAAGTTGGCCTATTGCATATGGTATCTGTCATGAAAACTTAACATTGACTAATTATAATGAGTCTAATGTACCATAAACATGTGGTCAGCATCAAATGAACCCTGCCAAACAGACATATTCACTTTACAATCATTCCAGAGGCACCTAATGTAGATGACCATTTTGATTATTGTATATCTGAAATATGGACTTGACCACAAAAACTTAACCTTGATCACTGATCTATAAAATGAGGTTGAGGTCAGGTGAATCCTGTCTGATGGAACAGTATACGAAATATAGTATTCTTTTACTCATAAGGGAGTAAATTAAATTTGCAGATGATGAAAAAGTCAAATAAATGCCACATGGTACATGTATAAATAAATAATATAACACAAACAACAGATAGATTTTACTTTTATTAAAAAAGATATCTCCCATTAATTAATGTATAAACCTGACAACAATTAACAATAATTACAATTTTCAATATTTGCCCTTTCAAATGCTAATACAAAATCGATAGAACCAATATTCAAACTAATTAATATTTTTCTAAATTCACATTGGAGAGCTAATCCTTTTCTTGGATTATTTAAATCTTTTTCTTATCCGTAATTGTGTGTACACTATAAAGTCAACGAAGGAGGTATGATCAGGGTCTTTATCTGGCCCTTGATATTCCAAAGAGAGTACATTTCTTCCAACACTTTTTAAACTATGTTAATTTTATTGATAAATGAATAGGATACTACCAAACAAATGTCATCTGTGATGATAAACAAGTTATGATTGACAAAATTACCACAAAATATACTAAATAAAAACAGTTTGGGGTTAAATCATATAGAATCTTCAGGCCTACAAACAACAATATCACATTCAAATTTTTCAAAACAATATGTGGCAAAAATATACTTCATTTCTCTCATTTCCTAGTTGAAAGTAGTTTTTCTTGAAAATCAAGAAATTTCAGGGATTCAATTAACAAAAGAGAACAAACATTGATAAAAGAATTTATTAATAATGTCCAATATTTTTAAGCTCCTTATAATTAGAGCTCATGTTACTCTTTTGTATTGTACGTATGTGCCTACTTAAATTAAAATTACTTTCTTTTTTACTTATCTGAATGTGTTTTGATAGATTTATAATAGTTTGTGATTTCCAAATATTAGGGGCCAAAAAAAGTGCCATATCATACATTGTTTAATTGATAACTGTAAAGACTCTATTCATCCAAAAACTTTCTGCTTATAATGCTAAACTGTGGATGTACAGTACTGTAAATAATTCAACAACTTTTGCAGACAAACTGTCAGTCAACATTCATATTCTAGCTTTCAACAATATAAATTTTAATAAAATGTCTTAGGCAGTCCTTGATTGCATCTTCACGACATCCACACATAAAAATCAGCATTGCGTCCTACTAATGCTCTACTTGAATAAAAAGCTGAAAAAGAAAGAACAGAAATACATATCGTTTAATTAATTTAAAAAGTGCTTCTCACGAAGTTTCATACAGACCAACGATAAGATATAATTCTTTTTTGTAAAGCAAATCAAATTTTATCATATGCTTGATACAACCTTTATAGGTGTGTCAGCTTTATGTCTTAAATTTTGTGTTAAGATTTCATATGAATTGTTTAAAGCTATTTTATGTAGTGTTGACATACAGACAGATGAATGGATGGATGAACAGACAATGGTATACCAAAATACTATAAATCCCTTACTAAATTGTACAACATTTAAATTTTTCTTGATTTTGAACTCATCCAAAGCGATAGGAAAAAGCATAATAGCCAGAATGAAGGATGGAGAAATTTGTTTTCAAAGTCTTAATATAATCCAAAAGACATCTTAAAAACATCTATTGAATTATGGGCATGGCTGGAGGCAAATATTAAAAGTTTTGTTTTTCCCAAATTGATTGCAATAGTTTTTTTATTAATTTAAAACATGAATGTAAGGGCTTTATTTTGTAACAATATATGGTATGCATACAAACCTGTAAGGATATCCTTGATATTTGGACCGAAACACAGATAACAGTAAACTAAAGAAGAAGGCAACTAGTCCTAGGCCAACTAATGCTATTACTGAAATAAGAACAAAAATTTATTAAAAATCATCTCATTTACATTATGCCCAAAAATTTATCGATTAAAAATAATTAAGATTCTGACAGTATGCATGATTGAATTCATTACAGTTTTTAAGATAACATTAAAGTTTATTTACTCTGGAACAAAATAATTAAAAACATCAAAATGGAAAGCACACTGGGTTTCATAGAACATATTTTTGTGATACTATGAATAAATGTCTGTTGATTACTTGGAAAGAAAAACAATTATAAATCATCACAATCAGAATGAAGCTTGCTTCAATGGATTGAACACTGGAATGGTAGAAGTATTTCAAAAAGACACAATAACTAAAGTTATGTTAATTAATCAGAAGACAAGCTCCCAAGAGTTAAAATATTCAAAGCAATTTTAAATAGTTCTATATAACAATGAAGAAAAAAATCAGAAGCTGGTCATATTCTTGACTTTGTTTAACACATTGGCTACAATTAAAGACCCATAATTCTAGAGCTACAATACTGAAAATCGTTAAAATCAAAAGGGAGCTAATCGTCAGTGCAAAAACTTTGTTATAATTTTTTAGGAACAAGAAAGTGTGACATTCTTGATCAGAAACATACAGACAATTGCATTCCATTTTACATACTTTATTGATCAGCATTTAAATATTCTAGATACAAAAAAAGTCTTAAACAACTAACTAATGTTCAGCCATTCACTTACTTCTTCTTTTTCCACTGTCGCCTTTGATATTATTGGCTTCATTCAACATGATAAACCCTCCAACAACTGCTGCATCTAAAATCTGGTTAAGGATCATTTTCACATGTATAGCTTTAAATATTATTACCATGTCTATCAGTCTCTTATTTCGTCCCCCTAAACCCTCTTATACTTTCTTCATCTCTTTTACATTCTAATTTTCCCCCTAGTCATGCTAGTGATTTACTTCGAAGTCTTTTTTTCCAAAAACTTTCCAATCTTCTCTTACTCTCATAAAATCAAGATCAACAGAAAGAATCAAGATCTAGTATTTTTTGTATTAATCTTATTGAGATACTTTATTATTTTTTCAATCTTCATTTACAAATTATTCATTTGTGAAGAAAATTCTAATGTAATATATGGAATTTAATGTTCCTCTTCTATTATGAGTTGAAACTAAAAAAGTTCAGATAATAGCTGATTTTAATTCTGACAACTCTACATACGCTTCATTCTAACTCTGCTGGATACTTGCCTAAACAGCAAGCAAACCTCATCTCCGAATGTTTTTATCAAACAATCGTTTTTGAAATATCTAAATGAACTAAAATCCTGTTTTCATGGTTTTAATGTAAGTATTATATATAGCACGCTATTTACGAGTTAACATAATTAAACGACTAATCCACAGGATGAGTTCGTTTATATATGTTAATGAGTAATACGTGGTATATATGTTTTGTAACATCATTTGAAAGTGGCCTGGTGATTTTTATCCAATAAAAAGCAGTTGGAGTGTCGTTTTAGCCCCCTGCTTAGCACATGCATGAGAAAATCGATCAAGTCAATTTTTCGAAAATCAGCAGGTTCATTCAGAAATCCTTGTCCTCCTGCATTCACTTAACTGTCAGTCACATAGAGATGTTACAAAGAGGCGGAGTTTAAATCATGGTTTAACATGAAAAATATCAGATTAAACCATAGTCCAAGCTCTGTCTATCTACATGAAGTTACAAGCACAAAGTACATCATGATTCTTTTAAATGGAATAACATATCAATCTTTATATTAAACCATGGTTTTTCAGAAACCGAACTATTAAGCAGATTATCACTTAAAAACCTCAAAGGAAAAATGCTGTATTATGTTACAATTATAATTACATTAATCTGCTTAATAGTTTGGTTTCTGAAAAAGCATGGTTTAATATAAAGATTGATATGTTGAAAAATTGACTGGATCGATTTTCTCGTGCACATGCTAAGCAGGGGGCTAGATCAACACTCCCACTGCTTTTTATTGGATAAAAATCACCAGGCCACTTTTAAATGATGTTACAAAACATATATACCATGTATTACTCATTAACATATTTAAACGAACTCATCCTGTGGATTCGTCGTTTAAATATGTTAACTCGTAAATAGCGTGGTATATATAATACATAATAAGTTTGAAAAAAGTAAATCAAATAAAATTCTGCAAGCCTTTTACATTTCATTAAAGTTGTTAATTCCATATGATTATTTGTTGTAATTTTATAAAAAATAAAAATAAAACATACATCAATTACCTTATCATGCATGCAATATATTCTAAATACATGTATCAGCAACTTGTTCAAAATAATTCCAGAAATTTGAAATACTACCATGTTTCAAATTGTTTAATAAAAATTTTAAAAGTTAAACCCAAAATGCAATTATTGGACTATCCAAGGTAACTTCATCTTGAGGAAACCATTATAGCTGAATAATATTGAGATCAATACTAACAACTGTTAACATTGCTCTTAAAAACAAATAAATATCCACTGACCAGTTGCCAAAATATCAGAAAAAAAGTATAATAAAAGAGAAAATAATAAAAAGTTAGTATGATTGCCAGTATCAGTTAATATGTCACCTTAAACCAGCAAAATGTGAGCAACATTAAAGATACAAAGTAAACAAACTATACCCGATTCTAGGATTGTCTGTTTCATAGGGTCAGAGTCTACCTGTATGTTATTAGAACAATCAGTCTAGATTTAACATGAGTATGGTAGCAACAACACAAATGTTAAGACTCACATACATTAAACACACTACATGTAGTGCACTATTAATGAATTAGCTTAATTTTTTTTAATCGCAGTACTTTTGTTATTATACCATACACGCATTTATGTACAGGCAGGAAGGAATGTTTAATATTTCTTAGTTCTGAAAATATCTACCTCCTCAAAACATAAAAAAAAAAGCTGAATTTAAATATTATTGTTTGAAAACCACAATTTGAGAATTATAAATGTAAAAGTATCAAATCACAGAGGTATGATTATCTTGGTATCTCCAAAATGTATATACGTTTGAAAATCAACATACTACCCGACTTTCAAAATGTTAAACACTCTTCTTATATTTGTTTTTATGTAACATTAACATTTTAACATCCTCACTTTTGAAAAGATAGCAGTATGTTAATAAAGGGATTTATCTATTATCATTTAAAATTTGAAATTCCAATGATTGATTGATATTTTATTTAAACATTTTTCTAGAAATTATGAAACCAACTATATGACCTGATTCTAATTGCAGGATACTCAATAAAAATACTATATATGTTTCTGCAACAAATTGTCCTTGGCTACTACCATGTATGTAATTCTGCAAAACATAGAAAAAAAACATGCAAATATCAAAGTAAATAAAATGTTAGATCACATTCATATTTATCATGTTTGTTAGTGCAAATTCCTTAAAAATTTAATAAGTTTAAAAAGTCATGCAAAAGACCCATGCCTTAAAAATATAAAAGATTCTTTGTTTATCTATTTAAGTTTAACATAATTTTTCTTCATATATATATATGTATAATTACATATCAGTTTCATTAATTGGGGAAATCACACTGTTGCTTGCCAAGATATAACAAGTTAGGGATTGCCTAGTAATGTCATCAAATCCACTCGATAATCAGATTAAAACAAAACAGGAAATTACCTCAGTGAATGCAGATATAGCTTTTTAAATATTCTATAGGCAAAATGTAATTGTGTGAAAAAAATCATTAATTAGATGTATGATATTACCGGCAATCACCCTGCTTCAGTTCAAAGTGAATCACACAAAATCTTCTATGACATACTGTACATTGTGTACTGTATATGGTTAAAGTGGACAGCTATTTTTCTCAACTTTTTTTCTCTTAAGCTTCTTGGTTTTAAGAATTTGAAAACCATTTTCTGAAAACTTACAATACTATTCACAAATTCTGAACAAATTTTCTATTTTTCAATAGTAAAAAACTTATAAAAAAAATTGACATCTCTGAACATCCTGGTCCTTTTTTTACAGTTTATCTTTTAACAATAAAAATGTTTGGGTTTTCATTACAATTTCAGGAGAGAAAAACATGCAATATAATTTTATATTTTTAAGAAATAAGAAATAAAATCACCAAATTAAAACCATCACGTAAAAACAAAAACTTACAATCTGGCCAGTTTGTGGATTTTTATGCATTACAGGAGGTCCTCTGATATGGTTCCACATCTGTCCTGATGTCATGGCGAAAATTATAACCTACAAATTGTTTAAATATAGATAGTCAGTGAAGCTCTGAAAATTACAGGCTGTCCCAGTAACTAATCTTGTGTGCAAATATAAAGGCACTTGTATTTAAATAGACGATCATGAGTGTGGCCCGGCAATTTAAGAAAAATTCATGTGCAATAACCTATCAAGAAGTATGTTCATGTTTTTGGAATCAGATAAAATGTCCTCCTAGACAAGATCAATAGTATTTTCCCTATGTCAGGTTATTAATAGTAATTTCATTACTCATAAAGAAAAACTAGGAATATGTCAAACTATGTGTTAATATTTGACAACACACAATTGTACCAGTAAATATTTAAAAAAACAAATATTTTTCATAATTTTTCGATCACTTTCAAATGTACATAATTATCAAATGCACTTGGGGAACAAATAATTCAAACATTTTTTATCAGAATATCAACTCATTGATTTGATGCAAAAGTTACCTCATTTTTTTTAGGTAATGTCCTACAAATTTCAAACCTTTATTTTAAAAAAATATCTTACCAGTGCACCGATTCCCCAAAATGTTTTGTTGTAGATAAATTCTAAATTGTTTCTCTTTAAATACAGCAATCCACCAATCAAGGCAAACAGCAATGCTAAAGCAAGTGTTCCTGAATAGTTAGGAGGACGGAATATTCTGATCTGTAAAATAAAATTAATTTAAAATCATTTGTTAAATTATTGGCAATGTTATATTTAAAAGTTTTGTTTTGTGTGAAAAGCATTGCAGGCAGATTTCTAAAATTGAAAATTTAGTTAGTCACCATTAGATAATTATAAGAAAATGAAAAACAAGTACTATTTTTAACATAAGTGACCTTTCTTTTCAGAGCATTAGTGTATTCTCAAAGCTTATAGCTCAAACTCATGTCTGTTAATTCAATACAGGAGCAAGGAATTCTTTTATTATTTTTTTTTTATTTTTAGCTCTGTCATGACCTGCAACAAGAAGAAGTTAGCTAAGGGCTATTCAAGAAAAAAATGTATGGGGGGTTGGAAGGCAGTTTTTGTCAGCACCCACCACCCAGACACTTGTAATTGAGAATTATAGTACATTATAGTGTGAAAAGTTGCTCTGATACCCATCACCCATGTATTATTAATATAATGTGCCTTCCAACACCCCCCCCCCCCTACATTTTTTTCTGGAATAGCCCTAACCTTTAAAATATTGAAAGCCATAAGAAAAAAAAAAGTTTGTACAGTAGATTCCTGTTATTTGCATAGTCTATTTGTCAGACAAAATTATGCAATAAAGCGGAGTATGCTTATATCCGAAATGCCAAATGACAGAGTCAAATAACATCGATAGAACAGATCAGTAAAAGAAATCCCTGAAGAAAGATGAACGTCTGTAATCCACATACAATATACTGAATGATGATTTATTATAATAAATTTTTTATGTCTACTCTAGTGTCATATGTGTTATTTTATTTTGTTTCTTTAAATAAAGATTATAAACACATTTAGTTTTAGTTTATTTGCATTCAGACTTTCCTTTACCTGGGATACGAAAATAAACTGTTCTAAAAATAGATTTGTTTCTATGACCCATATGTACAATGTACATTGTTAGGCTTTGATTAAAATAAACTTTTAAACAATACTTCACAGTTTATAATTATTTTAACAATAGATGTGTAATGAATTATGCAGTTGGGCACTGAAGTAACAACTTGTTAGTTTCGTATATGCAAAGCAGTAATGGTGGGGTCCTGTACGGGTTAATTGCTGGACACAAGTGTTGAAAGTGAGAAAATATAATAATTAAAAGTAAATGCTCTTTTCATAAAATTTTAAAAACAAATGATTGATGTATAAAATTCTTTTAACCATATGTAAATGCCCTATAATATTAACATTAATAAAGATCACCCCAAGCCCAATAGAGTTCACATTGGTTATGATCGATAATTAACAGGAGTTTTTGTTTTAAAAATTAACCCCAAATGTAATCTATGGACAATTGTTTAAATCCAATCAATTATTAACACCCTTTGAAGTAGAATGGTCAGTGTTTTTACAACAATTATCTGTTTGACATTTTTATGACCTCGAGGCTTAAAATAGAACATGGGAAACTTTACCTGTGCAGACATCGAGGTTTATTTTTAATCAAATTCCATAATATAAACACGAAAGAAACTGTTTTAAAACTTTGTTTCAATAACACTAAAGTAAATATGAAATAATAACGAAAATAAGAATGCATTCAAGAAAAATATGCTTACCAAATGATCGTTTCCGGTCAAAAATCTCGTCAGTTTTAACTAAGCATATCTAGACGGCAATAATTTTCTATGCAATAAACCGAAAGGCCACTTGTAGAGCTATGCATATAACCGGACAATTTAACATTAGATGAATGGGAAATGGTTTTGTGCAGGAGAAAACTATGCAATTAACCGAATTATGCTATTAAGCGGTATGCAATTAAGTGGAATCGACTGTATTAATAGAGGCTGTATTGTCATAGCCTGCACATCGACCAAGGTTACATCTGTAATAGTACATATACATTTATATTTTACTGAATAATGCCATCAACATAACACTACCTGGACATCAGTTCTCTCTTGTACCCATTTAGCAATGGCTTCTGCAGAAAATCCTACTCTGAAATAAAAAAGTTTTTATTTCACAAGAAGGACGAGATGGCAAAGTGTTATTGGCTATATAAAATAATCAACTTTTCAACCTATTAAATTGTTAAACACATAAAAAGATAAATATAACACATTGTTGTCAATATAATGGAATTTTAAGTGACTGCCATATAAGTGAGAGATTTAGCTAGCTATAAAACCAGGATTAATCCACCATTTTCTACATAATAAAATGCTGTTACCAAGTAGGGAATATGACAGTTGTTATGTTGTTATCTATTTGTTTGAGGTGTTTGAGCCTTTGTTTTTGTCATTTGCTTAAGGACTTTTGGTTTTGAATTTTCCTCAGAGTTCTATAATTTTGCTCTTTTACTTTTTTTCTATCAATGAAATTTTATTTCATCAAGAAAACATCAATTAATGAAAAAATGTCTTTTGTAGTCCATTGTAATTTTTCAAATGTCAATTTCTGCAAAGTTTTGTTTTTAATTATTCATGCTATATGATAATTCTGTTATGATAAACCTGTTAATATCCAAAGTGTCTCCTTTCTTTGTCTTGCCTTTTTCTGGGAAATGCATAAATACTGGAGCAGTGTTCGTCTTCAGCTAGAAAAATAAAGTTTATACATTAATACAATAATGCTGCTCACTAGATAGCACAAGTCTTTTCAAATCGGAGAACATTTTTGGTTCTTCAATGTCAGAATAACCTACATAACCTATCAATGATGGAGTGGCAGTGGAACTTAGGAATAATAAATTATCAGCTACATGTACATGATTTAGTTTGTTTAAAATCTGACTCAACTTGTCACCCTAGTGCAAAGCAGGATTTGTATTGATATGGTATTACCATGTTCTCCCTACTTAATTTGATTGAAACATTATCTGTTTAATGTTGTTTGAACTTCCATTTATCCCTATGATTCTGATTTGTTGTTTTTTAAGTTTAATAATTATACTAGAACATACCCGCGAAATCGCGGGGAAATAGAGCGTATGTAAACTGTAAAAAAAATATACTGACTGGAGAATTTCAGGAGAGATATCAAAAGTCAAAGGTACTTAGGGACTGGGCACATTTTTTGCCTTCCCCCTATTTTCCAAGTACCGATTTTTATACCATCTGTTTTTCTGTAATTTAATTACTATACTGAGAATTTCAGGAGAGGTATCAAAAGTCAAAGGTACTTAGGGACTGGGCACATTTTTTAGCCCTCCCCCTATTTTCCAAATACCGATTTTTATACCTTCTGTTTTTCTGTACTCTATGAACATGCATATATACTTTAATTACTATACAGAGAATTTCAGGAGAGGTATCAAAAGTCTAAGGTACTTAGAGACTGGACATATTTTTTTGCCCTCCCCCTATTTTCCAAATACCGATTTTTATACCTTCTGTTTTTCTGTACTCTATGAACATGCATATATTCTTTAATTACTATTCAGATAATTTCAGGAGAGGTATCAAAAGTCAAAAGTACTTATATATATATATATATATATACATCAGTGAACGCCATAAATAGTAAAGATCCCCCCTCCCAAGATAACCATTGGAATTTATAGTAAATTATAACAAATACAGTTATTCATAGTAAATGTATGTATACAGAAATATATCCGCAGTGACCGCCGTTGATAGTAAACCATAGGCGGATCCCAGGGAGGGTCGTTGAAAAAAATTTGTTGATTATATGGGGAATCACTGAAGCATGAGAGGAACGCCCCCCTTTTAGGTCAGTCAGTGCCCCCCTCCCTTATGAAAAGTTCTGGATCCGCCACTGTAAACTAATTGATAGTAAATAGCAAATATTATTCATTTTCGTTTTCCTCCCAAAATAACCCAAACTGAAACACGTTAAGCAAGGATGATACATGCTAGAACTCAAAATGACAGCAGAAAGCAAATGTATATACTTTATTCATAGTCTTTGTATGTTCAAAGTACAGAAAAACACAAACCGGAAGTCTAATCTGACTTAAAGTTTTGTCCAATGACGGGAAAATATCCGGACGCATTCTTTTTCGTTTTTATTCCAAAATAACCCCAACTGAATGATCATAAGAATGGATGACAAATGCGACTATACATGTTACCTATAGGACACAGAGGCATGATGATTAATTTATTGTGGAAGGAGGAGAAGCGACACCCAAAATGAGGTCTTCTCGTTTAATAGTATAGATACCGGTAGGTAGATTTATAAAAATCATTACAAGTTTTTTTCTCTCTATGTAATTAACTATTAACATTTTCCTTATATTTCATGTATTTGTAATATACTTTAAACATTTTTAATAAAGAAGAATTTAGAAACGCTTATTTTGTTTGTTTCTAAAACGTACACAGCAATGTCATTCTTATATTACATGTATAAAATATATTATACCTGTGAAAACACATCTGCACCATCATCATAATCAACCATAGCGAAAAATAGTTTGTTAGAATACTGCTGGGAGTACCTCCAAGAATTAGCTAGGATTACATACTCTTCATTAGCCTGTCTGAAATAAATAAATGCAGGCGAAATCTTAAATATGAACAATGATGAATGGGGTTATGTTGCCTGGTGGTCCTGTGTATTTTTTGTCAAATTTGTGCTTGAATTCTGTGGATTCATTCATTTTTGTGGGTATCAATTTTCGTGGATTGAGGAAAACTTGCATATTCATGGATATTGTTTTTGGCAAAGTCTGCATACATTCCTTTAGAAAAATTCTTATTCGTTGAATATTTAAATTTTTGATTCCCCTGTAACCACGTAATCCACGAAAATTAGTATCCAATGAATATTAATAAAATTTACAGTACCTAGTTTCATGATATGGTTTACCTCAAATGTCTTCCTAAATATGCATAAAATGTTTGCCCATGGAAATTTAGCAAACAACAACCTATCACTACCAGTTGATAAAGCATGAATAGCAACCATCTTTCTACTACTGTATAACAGGTTATTTATACAGGGTATTTATTTTACTTATTTTGGCTGGTAATGGGGAATCCCAAAAGGCCCGATCAATTTCGTAACTAATCAACCGTAACATTTACCAGAATTTTACACCTGTGACAAAAATCTAAGTACTGGTATTTTATTGATTAAGTGTATTTAAATATAATCAGTATTAAATAAAACAATCATTTAACCATAACAATCATTGACAACAGTCAATTTATATTTTTTTTTTAACTGCAACCATTTCCATGATTTCTGTCATCTGCAAAAAATCTAACATGTTTAATTGGGATAAAAGAGTCAGCCAAAATAAAAAATGCCCAAATTTTTCGTATACTTTGATGCTCCTAAATCGTGAAATCTTACAGTAATACCCACTGAAATAACCCACTATACCATATAATGTAGAATTTGTAACATTTACAAACAAGTTGTTTTGCAATATGTCTATGTATGATTAAGTTTTATTGATATCCAAATTTCCATGTCAATCTTTGTACTTTGTATTGGTTATAATAAACTGGTACATTGTAATAACATGACTTAAATCTGTGTATTTGTATATTAATGATATTAAGCATTTGAAAAAAATAAAAGTTCAGTTTATCATTGTTTAAGAACAAATATAAACATGATATATGTATTGAGTTAATAAACAATAAACACCATGAAACTTACTTGCATACAGAACACTGTCTTTTAGGCTGTAGAGCAGTTAACATGACGATAACTGAATAATTCCTAGGTGCAGTTCTGACATACTGTTTAAATTTATCTCCATTAAACTTGATAACTGATTTCTTGTTGTTCCATTCTGTCATCTGTTGTACCTTGTCAGTCAATAAATCCTATAAGACAATGAAAATAATAGACTTTTTTTCATCAAACATATTTTGATATGGGAATTTTTTTTAGTATCAATTCATAGATTTAAATAACAAAAACATTGGTGTGTTTTAAGACTTGACATATATATTGTCTAGGTAAGTTACTTTTTTGTTGAAGACTGCATGTACATGGCATTGATAAATATATGTCATGTATCTGTATACAATTTAAGATAAGGAGATGTTACAGGATTGCCAACGAGAAAACTATCCATCAAAGTTAAAATGATAAGGATCATTCAAGTAGGTGTAAGCAATTATAAGCAACCATAAGGCCTTCAACAATATGAAAAAATCCTATCCGATAGTTGCGTAGAAAGGCCCCAACATGAATAATATGAAACAATTCAATTGAGAAAACTTACATCCTAATTTATAACATAAACAAATCAATAAACATGATTAGCGAAAAATAAAAACAATTCAGGTGGTAATACATGTACCAGTTTTGATGTCTCAATCATTGTCTAATGTCAATTGCTAAATCTTTTTCTTTGAAATTTACTGCAAAATTAAAGTAGATTTGAAAGTGGATATGGTGCATTTGTGATTAGATATTTCCACAGACACTAAGCCGTCTCTTGACAGCGAAAGCTTCTGTTGAAAGGTCATAAAATTCACTGAAAGTTTGAAAAAAGTTTTTCCACTTTTCAGGACATTGATTTACGAATAATGCATTTTGTATGCAGTCAGTTTATTATATTTAGACAGAGAGAGTGTTAAAAAATTTATAAAATAAATATATAATTGTTCTAAAACACAAGTATCGTGAAGTCATCTGTTCTCGATAGTAATTAGATTTCGATAGCAATGCATGTGGTAAGAATAAAAGTAGTTCGCGAAATCGCACATGTTTTCTCAATTTCCGTATTTCAAATGCAGCTTTTATATCTTAGTTATTCCAAAATCGATCAAAGTCTTAGATATGTATATGTGTACATGCACTTGCATAAGGTCGATTTCTATCCGACGCAGCTCAAATGTTGAAATTTATGCATGCTTGAAGCGAGTTTTTATTCTGTCAAAATTATGCACAACAACAGATGTTTTGATTTTTCTTAATTTACCCAAGAGAAAATCGTGAGGATAAAAAAATTAATAGGAAATGAATTAAAGTATCTACTAAATTAACACAATCAGCTTTGCAGTCTTCACGCTGAGTGGCAGCCCAGGCTTGTAAAATTGCTCTTGGGCCTGTAAAAATCATATCTACAGGCCAATATAATCTAACTAAAAAATTTCAAAAATTGAGCTCTGGGCCTGTAGATTTAACAGTTCATCTTAAAGACTGGCTTTGAGCTTTGACCACATTTATTTGAAGAACTGGGCCTACGGAGCAAAAGTTTGTTACAATATCGAAAACCGATAACACTAGGATACATGTAAAAATTAAAAGCATTATATGACAGGGAAATTTCTATATCTATCAATATAATAATAATTAAAAAAAAGGTAAATCACTGCTGTGTTTTAAAATAAAAATGTCATTGCATATTTTTTAATATATTTATTTTAATAAAAAACAGAGTCGCTATAAAATAGTCTTCTCGTCACTATTTTTTTTTTGTCGCTAATTAGTGAGACGAATGATATTCATGATATTAGAGTATTATATTGACTGGTAAGCCGGTATGGTAAACTCAAGGAGAGTCATGAATGTAAGCCGGCAAGATTGTGTCCGATATATAGCGCAGGATTTCCGTTGATAATTCTCACAAAAAAGACAATGCGTAATCAAATAGACGAATTATATACCTGTTTATTTTTCTGCACAGCAAATGAATTCTGAATAAGGCTTAAACAGAAAACTGTCAGAAAAACTTTCAACAACGTCCACATCGCTGCCATATTGCACATCAATACTTCCTTTTGCGTAGGATTGAAGGAAGAATCTCGATGCGTCCAAAACGTTGATACGTGTTTGTTAAAACGTCTCTGATTGGTTGATAAACATTACGGCAATGACATATATTTTCCACTATACAAGTGTGGACACAGATGAGTGCGGATAGTATGTTTGGATGTTTGATACCTGATTTTACCCAAAATTTGGGAAAAGAAATAATACAAACAATGTGGAAAAGGTTAGATTTTAAAATTAAAAAAAAAAATAAAAAAATTCTGCATTAGAAACCCCCATATAATACATGCAACTTAAACACCATGCACAGACACTTCAGTGTCTCGGAATTATTTTTCCTATATACCTTAATGTTATATAAAGGTGTATAGGGGGGATTGAGACAAGAGCCTGTGCTAAACACACACCTAGATAAAACCAATTAGGAATAAATGTTAAAATAAAGTTAGATTTTAAAAAATCTTAAATAAAATAAAATAAAAATTTCTGGATTTATTAAACCCCATATAATACATGCAGCCGAAACACACCTAGATAAAACCATGTCAAATGCACTGCAGAACTCATTAAGTATAAAAGAAAAGATCGTGAATTTGGGATAGGACATGGAGGTGGAGGGCCGGGTTTTAAACTTAGTATAAAGAACTTGAAAGACATGTTATCTACAGCTGAAAACACACTGGACACCAACAGTGAAATATGCTGGAATAAGATCGAGATAAAAAGCAGTAAACCCCTTTACAAACAGTAACAGATAGTAAATTCAGGGTAAGGGTTTATAGAACAGACAAGGGGCAGTGGCAAATATTTCATGTATATCGTAAACACAGAGAAGGTTACCCCCGGCAACCTTTGCTAAAAAGGATCCTTCTCTCTTTTTCTTTTCTAATTTTAATTAGATTGGAAAACTTTATTTGATGGTTGAAATCGGAGAGCACGAGAGAAAAAAAAACGTGTGTGTATGTTGGGGGGGGGGGGGGGGGGGGGGGGGTGCTCTTCCACAGGGAATATTTGTATCTAATGAACTCTACATTTGAAAGTGTTTTTTTTTTATTTAATTAATAGAAGGAAAAACAAATGTAAGGCAAATTGTGAATGGTCTTTCTTCATTTCTCCTGTGAGGAAATCTCGCATATCATAGTATCTGGTTTACTGTCAAACCGAGCACAAGACTTGTATTTTTGTTGTTTCTGTCACTAAGTTGCTGTATCATTGACGTTTACCCCATAATTTCATATTGAAGCACAATGCACACGTAAAAATTGTTTTAGAACAAGTTGAGTTTAAGTTTTATGGCATGCATGATAAAGTAAAGCCTGAAAAGCAAAAAAGAGACTCAAAGAACAAAATAGAAAAAGACGAAATGATCTGATTTTCTGTTCCTCTAGTTTTTTAACTGTAAAAAAAAGCTTCACTGGGACATGTGGGAACGCTCGAGCTGAAACCTACACTCTTTAGATTGACAGGGGCAATACTTTGTTTTCAATTTTGTTCATTGGATCGTTAAAAACTCTGTCAGTGGTTCAAAGTATTGCTTGTCAAAGACCTTTCTACTAAGTTAACAAATTCTGCCTTTGAATATGGACTGCTCCATTCCTTCTCAGAAATTTTGCAACTTTTTGACATAGAAAACACCCTTTTCTGTATAAAATAGATATTCTACATTATAACATGTATAAATTGTCAAATGTAAGTTAGTAATTGAACTTATATAACTTTGAAAAGTTTAATTTGTTATAAGACTGAAACAAAAAAAGTTGCCACATATATAATATGATGGACACACCAACCTTTAAATATAGTCCCCTTCTATGTTGCCTTATCCTTGGAAATCTTAAATGTCTTTTCTTCATTTTGAAATATCTGACAAAATTTTTAAAAAGCTCTGCTTTAAAATCCATCTTTTCTTCTAGTAATTCAAAATTTTTAAAGGTTAAGCTTTTTCATACCAGCGGCACATATTACAGTGCCATCCGGATTCATCGTTGTACGATGCGGGAAAATTGCTATTGTCACATTCAATTTCAAAATAAATAGATTCGTGTTTAATAAAACTATTATCTGTGTGTAAAAAGTCTAAGATGTACAATGATTGATGTATTCATTGTTGGTCTTTAATGCCACTCTTATCCGGTTATTTGCTATTTTATGGCGCCCAGCTTTTTTTAATGTAGAAAGCTGTGACGCTCGGAGAGAACCACTGACCTTCGGCAAGGAAACTGTCAATCCTAGTCAAATAAGATTGTCACGGTAGGCTTCGAACTCTGAAATACGCAATGAAGCAGCAATTTTTACTAATGAAAGAAACTTGTTTCTCACTTTATCAAGTTTTCGTTTTTAAATAGTTTTCTTTTCTAATATTCAAATTGAAGAAACCAAGACATTTTAAAAAACGAATTGGCGAAAAAAAGGTAGCCGAGTACATAGTTCTTTCAAACATATTCTTTTATTGCTGGGATGATGTTTCGTCATGCCAAGAAATTGCCTCCGTTGAAATTTTGCAAACATCCCATAGAGCAAATCACATTGGATGATTAATGTTGACCATTTGGTATATGACCGTGTTCTAGGCGACACGTACATGCAGGTCATAAATTAATGTGTTGAATGAAATCAATTAAATCTTTACAGTTTTTAAACTACTACTTAGTAATAGGAGGTCTACCGGAATTTTTAGCGATGATTTCTTGGCATGGTAGAATCCTACAATTTGTTGAATACAAATCATTATAATTGAATTATATACTGTGTCACAAAATAAAGTTACTTGTATCATCCCCCCCTTCTTTTTCTCAATGCAGTATTGAAAAGTAAATCATTTAAAAGTGTTTTGGTGATGGTGATGTGATTGAGATCTTACTTTATTTCTTGCTGCTTACAATTATCTCTATCTTTAAAAGAGGGACGAAAGATACCAGAGGGACAGTCAACTTAATAAATTGAAAATAAATTGACAACGCCATGGCTAAAAATGAAAAAGACAAACAGACAACCAATAGTACGCATGACACAACATAGAAAACTAAAGAATAAGCAACACGAACCCCACCAAAAACTGGCTCAGGTGCTCCAGAATGGTAAGCAGATCCTCCTCCACATGTGGCACCCGTCGTGTTGCTTATGTGATAACAAATCCGGTAAATAGTCTAATTCGGTAGGTCACATTCATGAAAGGGAAGGGGATTGTAGTCACGACGTAAGGAACATATCCGATATCATTTGTGAAACGGTTATTCCATAACGGTCAACCAACTCGTGATGGCGTCCGTAATTATAAATTAGATGTAAGTCAAGAATTTAAGGAACATTCAACTTGGTCCAGTAGTTAAAGTGTATAACATTTTTTTAAATTACAAAATTAAAGAAAATTGTTAAAAATTGACTATAAAGGGCAATAACTCCTTAAGGGATCAATTGACCATTTTGGTCATTTTGACTTATTTTTAGGTCTTACCTCAATGTACATTATTGCTGTTTACGGTTATTCTCCATCTATAATAATATTTAAGATATTAACCAAAAGCTGCAAAATTTTCTTAAAATTACCAATTCAGGGGTAGGAACCCAAGAACGGGTTGCCTGAATGGTATAAATGTTAGGGCAGATAGATCTGAACCTAATGAACAATATTATCCTGTCATATTTGCTCCAAATACTTTGGTTTCTAAGATATGAGCAAAAAACTGCATTTTACCCTATGTACTATTTTGAGCCATGTCGGCCATTTTGGTTCACGGGCGGGGTCATCGAACACAAATTAAAAACTATATACCCGAATGATGATTGTGGACAAGTTTGGTTAAATTTGTCTCAGTAGTTTCAGAGGAGAAGATTTTTGTAAAAGATTACAAATTTTTTTTTAAACTGTTAAAAATTGACTATAAAGGGCAATAACTCCTTAAGAAACAAACTGACCATTTTGGTCATGTCGACTTATTTGTAGATTTTACTTTGCTGAACAATATTGCTCTTTACAGTTTATCTCTATCTATAATAATATTCAAGATAATGACCAAAAATCGGCAAAATTTCCTTAATCATCGGCTTTTCTATAGCGCACACAGTACATAGCAGATGTGGCACCGTTAAAGTCCACAATTCCTCTAAAGTCCACAACACCGCTAAAGTCAACAACAAATTTCCGCGGAAAGTCCACAACGCCGCTAAAGTCCACAAACTTTCCGCTAAAGTCCACAAGAAAACGCCGTTAAAGTCCACAATAGCAAGTTCCGCTAAAGTTCAGAAAAAAGCACCATTAAAGTCCACACCATTTTTTTATTGTTAAAAACATATTATTCGTTATTTTTATCTCGTTAGTACAATACAAAGCATGGGCCTTTCTTCTCGGTAGTCAGTATTTTTTTTATCAGTTTGATACATGAAAAAAGTACAGTATCTGTTAGTATATGATTTTGTTCCATTGATTTTGATCTTTGTATTATGATGATGATGGCCAATTTGGACATCGTTTCTAAAAAGTTTGTAAATTCGTTAGTTATTATTACTGCATTCTTCAAGTACTTTTGTTCTCTTATTCTTTGCATATAATCACTTTTTGACATAATTAATGTACAAAGCAATGTTATCTGGTCCTGAAGCTTTGTGTTGTTTAAGGTTTCTTAATAGGTTGTATACTCCATTTCTGTTTATGTTGATTTTACCCATGGTGGGATATGGGCTTGGGCCTTTGTTGGGTATACTATACTCATGTCTTCTTTACGGTATCTATAGACCGATTGAATATGATAAAGATGCTTTGATCAGGGTTTATGGTAGGGTTGGGTCTGGGTGTGTAGGGCAGCCAATTCCAAATAAGTCGAGCTCACTGTATAACATGTTAATTTCAAACGCTTCGGAATTCATGGGTGTAATTTGACCATATTTACAATGAACATTATGCAGAATGCTGCAACAAATACGTAATATGGGTGAGCCGGTGCCAATATTGATGTGAGATAAAATCTTTTACCTTTTAAAGACAAGCTTTTAGAACTATATTAATAAACATATGACAATTGCTGTTACATTACAGTGCGTGCCTAGATCGTAAACGTCGCACAAAGTGCTAATATATAGATGCAACGAAATCTTAAAAATCTTGTTCTATATTTTATGATGTGAAATTGTCTATTTATATGCGTGGATTAAGTTTTTAGGCAATATGAACATTTTAATCAATTTTAAGTATATGAAAAAGAAAAAAAGTGATTTTCTTTTAGCTTTTAGATCTTTTTATCATATCACGAAAGGCGAACTATTTTACATTTTACTGCTGCAAACCTATTATTCTTTTTATTAGTGCGAACTTGAGTGTAGCAACTTATTTTACAACATTGTCTTTTAAGAATGAACTATTTTACTACATTGTCTCTTAAGAATGAACTATATTACTACGTAAACATATATAATCCCATTGTATATATGTCCGGTAACTAGCCTAACAATTTTAAACGCAACTAAGAAAACATACAACAAGATATATGTGAAACTACAAAAGTGATCCTGTATATAGCGGTGGAGGATGGAATTATTCAAATTATAGTGTAAATATATTCCTACTTGTATGGTGGTGGGTTTTGTTTTACATGCCTTAACGGTGTGGTTGTCCTACAAAGGATGTGAAGATTTGGAAGAAGAAGAAGAAGATAAGAAGAAGAAAAACGTCTTCACTTTTTATTAATTATTGTATCTTGTAATATCATGTATCACCGTTTCATTAAAAGTCATGTTATAAAATGATTTTATATTTTTTTTATCAAAAATATCTTTTATAACATTCTTTAAAAATCAAAACACATATTTATCAATAAATCATAAATTAATATAAAATGTATTTTTTTTCATCATTCCTGATTCTAAAACAATTATGTATCATTCCTTTATCATTTATGACAAAACCAATGGCCAAAACTACTGTATACAAAATATGTCCGAACTAGCCGTAAGTCCGAACCGGCTGATGCCGATTTGACAGAGTAGCCGATCTTTCATTTCTTACACAGTGAAGTGCTCCAGATACAATGGAGGAAGATACAATACAAGTAATACATAATTTTGAACCAATGAACGTACAGGTTACAAAACGCATTTGGGCTGCTGAAACTGAGAAGTTGAAAAACTTTCGCAGTGGGAAAGCCACGGATCGATTCTGCGCCTCCTTCCATATGACGTAAAGGCCAGAAAATCAAGGGCGACAATCGCGATTTTTCATAGAGGGCGACAGTATCGCGCCATCGCGGCAATTTGTTTACATCGTGTACGTGTGATTTTTCGAGAAATTTATCATTAAAGACAATTAAACTTGTGTCATTTCATCATCAATAAGTTATATAGGTAAGTTTTACAGGTGACCATGCTATTTTTTCTTCTTAGAAGATTTTATTTTACAAGAAACGAACTTCTGAAAGTGGCAAGTGACGTTGTTAATTTGGGGGATAAAAATATGGCGGGTGTTTTCCCCTTCTGAAAATAACTGACACATTTGCATCCTATTGGCTATTTAAATATAAAATGACCAAAAATAGTATCTATGATGATAGGAGTCCCTAAATATTTGCATAAATACCCATCACTCCGTGTCAAATTGTAACTGAGGCTGCGAAAAGGAAGCACACAAATCGACGCCATTTTTCAACAGATTAAGGTTTCTGAGCTCACGAAATCCTAGTATTATTACTTTTAATGGTTAGTAGAAAGATATTAATACTATCCATAACATAATTTATTGATCTGATCGGGTTATGGCTACATGTTTGCCTCTTTTCGATTCTTAAATCCAGTAAATTTCCGTAGACCACATGTAAATAAACGCCCCTTTTCCAGCGTGAGACTTCAATTTGAATAAAACTTCAATTTTGGCAGGTCAATGTTAGCATTTAAATTTTAATTAAAGTTTTGCAGTTGTGTAATGTAATGTGCTGATTTGTTTGGTTGTCTCGAATAGTAAAAAGGTGAATATTTTTATTTTTGAACCCAAAAAGTGTGACAAAAAACACAAAACACAAACAAAATAAAAATATATGAAAAAAATAACTACCCCAGGACAAAGGGGGGTTCCAACTATATGTCCCCATTCAAATGCATTGATCATCCCCAAAAAGGGAGATTCCAATCCCTGGAACCCTATCCCTGGATCTGTTACTGGGAACTATGATTATTAAAACGTATAAAGAATTAGAGAATTATTACTATAGGAACAAGAATAGAGAAAATTTACCATAAAATAAGTAAAAAATAGAGCAAATGACATGCTAGTCCAAATTATTATGAAGTCTGACAAGACTACTTTTTTTCTGGGACGACTTCCTATGCATCCCAGAAAAAAATCTTAATATTCTTAGCAGCAAGCCTTAGGTCTGGTCATAATCATTTGAACTACTGTAAATTCAGAAATTATTGCGTGCACTTATTATTGCGATTTTGTCATTTTAAACTTGAATGCAATTTTAATTTTTACGATTTTGAGAAAAGTCATGCTTAATTCAGTTAAAATATTACAAAATGCAAGTTTTAATTATTGCGTTTACAACTCTGTCGCATTTTTCGCAATAATAAAAACCTCGCAATAATTTCTGAATTTACAGTATTGATGTGCTAATTTATATATTGAGGAAAGAGAAATTATGGACAAAAAGTATAAAAAAAAATAGAAACCAGTGACCTAAAAGATTAAATGATAAAGAAATGCAGAACACCCCATCCAGACCCTTGTCTATGTGAACAACAGTTCTATTATTTTTGCTGAATAGTGCATATGGGCATGTAAAATATCTTTTAAAAGGTTTCAGGTATATGAAATATTCACCAGTAGGAAAGTATAAATTCTGTCCCTCCTTCCATGCTAAAAAAAAATTATGTGATTTATTGTTGAATTTTATTGCCACCTTCAGTATTGGCTTGGTGTTGTGGCCAGGTTTTATTGGCGTTGGATACATTTATTATCAATTACTGGTATGAAGAATTAAAGATATGAATGATTGAATGAAAAGTTATCTTTTAAATAACAGATACCTGTAAGATAATTTAATGTTGCATATTACGTTATACTTTATTAAAACATTATTTATATCTTTTAAAAAGGTTGATATGTTATTATGGTGATGAATTTTAAATACTAAGTAAATGAATTTATAAGTAGAAATTTTTTCCAAACATCTGTTGGTGTGTATAAGTATTACCTTTTCTAGAGAACCTTTTTCGGGACGTCTGGATCTGGTAATTTTATAGCTCAGGATTTCGAGATTGATCCTTCGGATTCCAGTATTTCCTTTCAACATTTTTTTTTTAATTGGGACCTCAGAAGATCATGTTTCTGTCAGTAGACAATTAAAATATATTATAATTTACCGATCATATAGAAAATCTAGAGAAGTTTGCAATTATATTCATTTGATAATATCATCTGCATAAATTATATATTTTCAGATAACAATAGGAATAAGAAGAGCAGGATTTCTATATTGAGGATTTACATGTATGGGACAGAGGACTATTTGACTTGATTTTACTTTAAAAAACTTTTTAATTTTAACAATAGACGAATAGTTCTCCTTAAATGTTTAAAATACTTTTTACATATTTTTCATTTTAACATTATTTTTATGACTTTGTATTTATTCATCATTTAATAAACTTTTATTTCTAAACATTTTTATATTTTCAAATACACATACAATGTGAAACACTCCACCATTTTATATTGATAACGTGGGGTAAATGTACATGAGACACTATACTGTTGCAATACAATATTACTTACTTTGATTAAATAGGGAATCACTGGAGCGGGTCCCTCCTAAGTTAGTCAGCAGCAGCAACCCCTTACCCCCCCCCCCCCCCCCCCCAAAAAAAAATAGAAAAAGTTCTGGATCGGTCACTGGTATCAGAAATATACATGTATGTACTGTAGTATTTGAGACATAAGAAAAAAAAAGATATAAAAAGTCAAAATGATGGTCTTTTATTCTTTATAAGGTTTGAATGACTTAAATGGAAAGTTTCTAGAATTGTTCACTTCTCCTAGACATAGTGAGGTCTCTCAAGTAGCCTATCATGAACATGACTTTTCACTGTTTTGCTTCCATGTAGATTTCAAAGTGTGGCAACCCCTGCACCTAAATAAATCATTTTCAGTAGATACATATCTCTTTTTTCAGACTTTTTGATGAAAAGATTAAACAAATATACAAATTAGAAAAAAGAAAACTGATCAACTTGAACCCACAACATATAATTGATCTCATGTGCTCTGGAAGAATAAGCAGATCCTGCTCCTTGTGTAGTACTATGAATGAGATGTCTATGTACCCTTTTCCTAGATATGTAAACACATGATTTTGCAAATTATTGCAATTGTGTGCTTTTAGAATGGAGTAAAATGTGTGAAAAGGTATTCTATTGCAGAAAAATCAGCACACAGATATAGGAATGGTATGATTCTTAATAAAGAATAGATCCTGTGTCCAAGATTTGTTTTCTTGTAAACTGGTGTAAAATAAAAATATGGGTCAAGCAGTTATATCAATGCAACAAAACAGGATCACCAAAATCAGAGTGAGACATTCATATACCAGACCTTGGAAGTGATATAGCATTTTGTTAATGCTTTAAATGGTCATATACATGTAGCTCTAACATGTATTAAGAATTTGATGTACTAGGCATTGGGCATTCCTATTGAATGTTAATCTCAAGTTCTCAAGAGTTAAATATGCCCCAGGGCCCAGAAACACTCAAACATGAATAGTTAGTCACAGTGTACATCAGGTTACTTGATACGCATAATAAGGACAGACATTTATAAACATGTGTGAGTGTTTAGGCAGGCAATTCTTGTTGATTGGTACATGTACTTTTTAAAATTGACAAGTTGAAACATTTCAGATTTATAATAATTTACAGAATCAAATTGCAAAGAATGACTGTAACCATTACCCTAAAAATTGGCTTAAAACAAAGACTAGCCGAGTGCTTACACTTTGCACTTTTGCATGCTTATTCAGACAACAACTTTTGACTAACTGAAATTTTTTTTGTTGAAAAAAGGGGGGTAGGTCTACTTCCAGACAATGGAAGTTATTTATATGGACAAATTCGTTCATAGATTAAATCAGTTTCAATGTTATACATAAATCTCGCCCATAAATCTGTTATACGTCACCAGCATAATTAAATAACTACAGAAAATGTGATACGAGGAGTTTGAGCAAATTGTAAACATCAACAAATGACGTTGTAAAGCCTTCAACCACTCAA
The DNA here is from genome assembly GCF_963676685.1 of Mytilus edulis. Lineage (NCBI taxonomy): Eukaryota > Metazoa > Mollusca > Bivalvia > Mytilida > Mytilidae > Mytilus > Mytilus edulis. Next base: position 30,983,732 of record NC_092351.1, on the reverse strand, counting down.
CGTTTTAAGAAAAATATATTTAAAATCCTGAAAACATCATCACCCTTCGTTGTCTCAATCAATTTTGTGCTTAAAATCTGTAAAATATGACATAATTTGCTTGATTTTGCACCGAAATAACTCCCAAAACGTCTGAAAAATGTTGAATTTTGACCTCCGGTTGAAGTATTTATTATGTAAACAAGACTCAGAGTGACGGGGAATCCTGTACATAGTCATGTGCCCATATGTTTCTAGGTCACATTTATTTATATCTCGACCAATGAAAAGCTTTAGGATGCATTTGTGTCAGTTGTTTGTAGTCGTGGGGATTACCCGCGGTTTTTTGGAAATCAACGGAGGTAGTCTTTTGGATTATCATTTTTCAATAACGGAGCACTTATTTGAATACCGAATTTGGCAGTCGTGTGACAAAATCTATTCTAATGAAAAATTAAACTCAAATACTGATGGATGATAAGTTGTTTTAATAGATTTATTGTCTGAAGCACAGGCTACGTTTTTGTTTACACGCTGGTTACAGCGCCACCTCAAAATTTTTAGATTATGTCCCCTTTCCCGCGGGACTACCGGAAGTAGCTCTTCAATGTCACTGGCTTTCCCACTGTCGAGCTTTGTAATCCTAAAGTTGTAAGTTATGAATGATGAATTAATTAATTGTTTTTGTCCCATTTGCGTTGACGTATAATGTCAAAATCTAATGGAAATAAGTCAATCTTTTGGTTAAATCATTAACAATGATATGGATTCGCCAGTTGGGAAGAGTGACCATTGCATGATAACTTTCGATTTTTGTTGCTATTTGAATAATGAGAATACTTCTGGCGATCGTTTTTCATATTTTAGAGGTAACTATGAGCTTTTTAATGAGACTCTAAACAACATTGACTGGGATGTTCTGCTAAATGATAAAAGTATTAATGAAATGTGGAAATGTTTCTCTTCTTGTTATGTCCGATAACATTGATAGATTTATTCCGAAGAAAAAAACTGACCGTAAATTTATAAGCCCACCTTTGTGGATGGATAGAGCTACTAAGTCTGCAATTGTCAAGAAACGTAAATCATGGAAAAAATATAAATATTCAAGAAATAATTTGTCATATGTTAAATATGTGAAGGATCGCAATGAATGTACAAATGCTGTTAAAAATGCTAAACTTAGTTTTGAACAAAAAGTGGCCTTAGAATCAAAGACTAATGTTAAGTCGTTTTGGAATTATGTTAACAGTAAACTCAAGACTAGATCAGGAATAGGCACGCTTGAGAAACCGGATGGTACTTTAGCATCCAGTACTGCTGACAAAGTTGAAGTTTTAAATCAGTTTTTTACTAGTGTTTTTACTCAAACAGAGGACTTGAAAGATTATGATACTAATTCAGTGTCGAACAATTTTTTAAATGATATTAATATTTGCCAGGAAGATGTGTTAAAGAAACTTAATAAATTAAAGACAGATAAATCTGCAGGACCTGATGGTCTTCATCCGAAAGTTTTATATGAAGTTAGAAATGCAATTTGTTATCCATTGTTTTTAATTTTTAACAAGTCTATCATAGAGGGTAAAGTTCCAGACGATTGGAAAAATGCCATAGTATCACCGATATTTAAGAAAGGGAAAAAACTGAAACCTGGTAATTATAGACCTGTAAGCTTAACATCAGTGGTATGTAAGATATGTGAATCCATTATTAGAGACAATATTATGAAGTTCATTCTCACGAACAATCTTTTCACTAGTAGTCAATATGGCTTCCGTCCCGGTAGATCATGTGTTACTCAACTCCTAGAAGTTCTGGATGAGTGGTCAGAATTAATTGATAGTGGTTTTCCACTGGACTCGATTTTCCTTGATTTTTCCAAGGCGTTTGATACCATGCCACATCAGCGTTTATTTTTGAAACTTGAAAAACTTGGAATAAAGGGCTGCATTTTGAATTGGATAAAAAGTTTTCTATCTGGGCGTAAGCAATGTGTTCGTATAAATAATACAACATCAACATGGTCAGACGTGGTGAGCGGTGTACCTCAGGGAAGTGTTTTAGGACCAGTTCTTTTCTTAATATTTATAAATGATCTTCCTGATGTAGTAGAGGGTATAGTAAAAGTTTTTGCTGATGATTGTAAAGTTTATTCTAAAGTCTCGTCAGATTATGAGCGATGTAAGTTACAGGAAAATTTGGACAGATTATGTGAATGGTCAGATATGTGGAAATTGAAATTTAATGCTGCTAAATGTAAAGTATTGCATATTAATCCTGACAATGACCTGCAATATCGTTATACCATGTTGGATGAATCCGGAAATTTTATTGCATTATCTACAGTGAACGAAGAAAAGGATCTGGGAGTAACTTTCGAGTCTAATTTGAAATTTGAAAAACATATAAGTGATATTTATAACAAAGCCCAAAGAGTGCTGTCTCTTATTAATCATTCTTTTGATTACATGGATCAAGATATGTTTCTTACTATTTATAAATCAATAGTGCGTCCACTGCTAGAATATGCGACATGTGTCTGGTCACCGTATCTTAAAAAAGACATCCGCAAATTGGAATCTGTACAAAGAAGGGCCACAAAGCTGGTAAAAAATATTTGTCATCTTAATTATGAAGACAGGCTACGTTCATTGGGTTTGCCAACCTTGGAATATCGTAGGGATAGGAATGATATGATACAAGTCTACAAAGCGTTGCATGGTATAGATGACATCGACTGGATGAGCCTATTTACTTTAGCACCATCTAATAATACTAGAGGTCACTCATTAAAACTTTTTAAAAAACAGTGTAAGACCACACATAGACTAAATACTTTTTCAATTAGAGTAGTGGATCAGTGGAATAACCTGTCAGATTTAACGGTGACGGCAAAGACTCTGAATAATTTTAAGTCTGCATTAAATGGCGAAAATTGGAACCTATATAAATTCATATGTTCGTGTTAAGTGTTTCAGCTGCGCACACCTAAATAAGTTATTTTTTGATAAGTTTAATACATTATATATAAATGTATTATAATGAGATGAGAAATTATATACGACAATCCAAGATGAGGGGTCAGTAGAAGCCTTTGGCTTATGTAACGACCCGAAGATAAAGGTATAAAGGTATATAAGGTATATGATGATTCTTGAGCACCTGTCAATCTATAGTCCAAATAATTATGACGTTTTGAAAGGCTGTTATATTTTTTTTCTTTGACGCCTTACATGGACGGCACCCCGACATTGTCACAGTAGCACAGTAGCATCAACCATTTTGAGTGTACCAAAGTCAAATGGCACATCTATTATACATGCTGGAATCAGCATTTCTTAACCCCCCCCCCCCCCCCTTTTTTTCTCTTCTGTAGAATACATTTCAGTTCTATACATAGTTTGGGAATCCTTTTGAATTGAAATAATTATGACGTCTTGAAAGGCTATTATATATTTTTTCTTTGACGCCTTACATCGATGTCATAATGCTGAAGCCACCATTTTCGGTTGGACTTTGAGAGCATATTTTGCTCAACTTTGAGACCCAATTTAGCCATAAAATTTTCATTGAAGACCTAAAAAAAATGTGCATATATAAAAATTCTTACCTTTTATGTGTTTGTTTGTGCAAATTATTTCCAATTAATCCCTACAGTCAGTCAGGGGTACTACTTGTACAAGTTATTTTTAATTACTTGAAGAAGTAATATTAATATACTTATATAAGTAAATTTGTAGGATACTTATACAAGTGAATTTTATTTACATGTACAGTAAAACCTGTATAAACCGGCCGGCTACGGGACTATGAAAAAGGGCCGGTTTGGACAGTGAGCCGGTTTATTCAGGTTTCAGTTTTGACCAGAAGTTGATGACTTGTGACGTCAGACATTTTGCATGTAAAATTTCTCTCTGATTGTAAATTATATCTGATACATTAAAATAATTTCACTTCGTTTTTCCTTGTTTGCATTTGCATCATAATGCTCGCGTTTTTTTGGATTGTAAGACGAGAATTTCGATTTACTCCCATGATCAATAATTTGAAATGTTGGAATGGCCGATTAAAAAGCCAGAATATTATCAAACGTAATTTCATCACTTTCAAAACCTTGTCGTACAGTGTAAAATATCCATTGATTGTTCATGTTGTTGTCATCCGGATGTTTTTTATTATCAAGGTCATTTGTTTAGGGGTTCACAATAGGGAACCCAGGATTTCGAAGTCACGATGTGAATTTCTTACTCCGCGATTTAAATTTGTTTATCCAAGTTAAAACGTAAGTTCAATCCGAGATATATTCGGTGTGTTTTTTCGTTTAATGAGACGTTTATAATGTTTTGATACAGCTCACTGCTGTACGATTTTAGGTTCACAGTTTGACACCGGTACCTGACTAATTGATTATCACGAAAAGCCATATTGTACATGTTGTATAAACAAATATGTTTTGATTGCATATTGATCATTGAAATTAATTAGACAAACCGGGTTTAGACAGGTTATAATTAATGTAATTAAGAGTATTGGGACTTCATATAATTAGACCGAAATTCGGAATACACAGGGTCCGGTTTACAAAGGGTATTTTAACAAAGACTTTGAATGGAAAGATAAGGGACTTTCATATTCGACCGGAATGGACAGGAAACCGGTTTATTCAGGGTCCGGTTTAATCAGGTTTAACTGTATAGGTAAAAAAATTATTGGCTGAGTTATGTCCCTTAGACATTCAGATTTTTTTACATGTAGAAGTGAGGCCCCTCATGGGGGGGTCCTAGTAATCACATAATCACCATTTTTTGGCCAATATAATCACATAATCATTAAATATTTGCTTATCTTTAGTAATCAAATAATCATAAACTAAAAATACAGTCCTAGGTAATCAAATAATCATGAAATATTTGGCTTAATAATCAAATAATCATTAAAAAACGGCCAAGTAATCACATAATCAAAAACCCCATGAGGGCCCTCAGAAGTAAAACAGTCATCCTATCTTCTTTTCTTGAATTCTTTGGATTTCTTTGCTCTAATAGAATTTTAAATTATCCTTCTTTTGCAGATGTCTTTACTAATCATTTAAGTGCAATTTCATGGACAATAAAAATCCAATTTGTCTGTTATTTTCAGAACACTGCTCATTTACAAGCCCCCAAGGAGCAATTTTTGAAGGCCTTTCACAAATACTTCAGATCTTTGTGAAATAAGTTTCTTTGACGAATTAATGAGATGAAACATTGAACTCTAATAAAAATAATTGAGCAAACCTGGGAAAAATCATTAAAGGCATGAATTAACATCTCAAAACTTGAGGACTTTTTTGGGATTGTAAGAAAAATTTACTTATCATGCTTATACAAGTAAATTTTTAAGAAAATTAAGGGGAGATTATTCAAACATTATTTATTTACTTATAGGTGTATATTTTTTTTTACTTCTTCAAGTAAATAAAAATAACTTGTACAAGTAGTACCCCTGACTGACAGTAATAATAAAATAAGTTACAATTCCATCCGAGGCAGGAACATGTCGACTGCATTTTTTAAAACGTTTATCTGATTTCTTTTTTAGGAAATAATAAAATAATTTTTGAACCAAACTCGAGTTTGGTTCAAAAATATATTTTATACTCCTAAAATGAAGCATCTTGGGGAGAAATCAGCTAAACATTTTATTAAAGCAGTAAATTCCCTCTCAAAGTCCAACTGAAAATATGAGTTTGGCGTTATGACGTCGATGTAAGGCGTCAAAGAAAAAAAGTATAATAGCCTTTCAAGATGTCATAATTATTTGGACTACTGTCAATCAAGGCGAACTAGTCTTATAAACACATGAAAAAACTGATTTATCAGAATAATTAATATGAAAAAAACAAGAAAAAAAAATATATATGACGCCCGTCAAGCAAAAACAACCCTTATCGCATTTGACGTCGTTATCGGTAGTCAACGCTAGAAGGTAACGTACGACAAACCGATAAATTTCACGTTGAAATTGAGATATTGTTTACTTGACGTTCTAATGCGTGTGTCTTATTGTACATTCTTTCTGTAAAAATACCGTATTATTTACGATCCGAAATTTAAACAGAATGATTTGAATTTTGTGATAAACTTCATTTAAAACCTTCCATCTTCTTGTTTGTGTGTCCAATGTATATGTCTTTTTTGTTTTTTAAAAGTACAAATATTAAAAAAAAAAAATACCAAATAAACAAAAGAAAAAAAAACACAAAGTTTGTCTCATAGTATCACGATATCTAAATGTTGCAATACATTAAATGTATTTTCTTCTATACTATATATAACCAATGACAAATCTGAAATATTTACGAAAAAACACTATTAGTTATTTTCCAAAGCTAGATTACTATTCTATTTTTGATACGTCCAAATTGTTGTATGAACACAAAAAATGATTTAACATATGGCGGGATATAATGCATGCTATGGCGGGAATTTGTGCATGGCTAATTTCACGAGAGCGTTTGCTTAAAGAAATCCAATATGGCAGAGAAGAAGACCTGTCTGAATGTTTTCGTCTTTTTAACCACGCTCTAAAAGAAAGAACTACATGTATTGTACTTTACAATAATGGAAATTGAGGTACATGTATGTATTATCTGCAAAATCCGTTATCGGATGATAATAATCATTTACTTCTGCACATAAAAGAATAAATCGATTTCATGAAAACATTCTGCAAGTATTTTATAATATCACAAGGTTTGCAGTGCATCTTAAACTGTTAGTATATAAAATGTGCACAAATAAATATCAGTTCATAATGTTTTACCCTTTTTGAAGTTAAGTCGAATCACCAAGAGGGCCGGTCACTCATTATCAAAGTGATAAGGGGCTGCAATGATGTATCGGGACACATGAAAAAAATGAAATAAAAAAAATGTCAATAAACTAAAAGAATAAGTGTTGTTGCTATTTATGTTTTTCCTTTACTTTTTCTGCAAGTATGCAAACTTTAATTTTTCGAATCGTTTCTTTCGGTCACTAATTCCTTTATTCTTCAAGTAATACTTTGAGTAATGCACTACCCAGTGAGTGATTCCCCTACATACGATGAACAGTCTGTGTTCTATATAGGCCCTTCATAATCAAACCAACAAAGAAAGGAAGACAAACCATCAGAACACACGTTATTAGAATTACGTAATGATAGAGGCTTGTGCCGATTCGAAAATTGTTTGAAGAACAATTCTGGATTTATACACGAGACTATTTTAGCTGGTTGATCACTGTTACAATGTTGTCAAATATATGTTTTATATATAGCAGTCATAAATCACAGTTCAAAAACGTTTTATTGATTATGAATAAAAGAGATTAGGGATATATTTTGACTAACAATTATTTAATTTTGTTTAAAATAAATACTCTGGTCTATAAAGTGCAAAAGGTGATACCACGACTACTAAACAGACACATTTTTAATTGAAGTTAAAATTGAGAATGGAAATGGGGAATGTGCCAAAGAGACAACAACCCGACCATAGAAAAAAACAACAGCAGAAGGTCACCAACAGGTCTTCAATGTAGCGAGAAATTCCCGCACCCGGAGGCGTCCTTCAACTGGCCCCTAAACAAATATATACTAGTTCAGTGATAATGAACGCCATAGTGTTTTAAACGAATCAAAGTCATTAAATGTAACACCCGTAGTAAAGCTCTTTAAAACTATTTGTAAGACCAGGCGCTTTGCTTTGGCGCCCAAATAATCTTACATTTGCGCTAAAAGAAAACATTTTATTTTCGACAAAATACGAGTAAACCGTTTAAAAATAGTTTCATTCGAAAGAGACTTTTAATGATAACTTTAAAACACTTTTTTTTTTTTACTGCATATTAAAAATATTCCTCCCAGTAAAATCAGTCATCGTAACCATAATACAAGCACTATTTACTGATTCATTTATAAGAAGAGACTTTTCCTAATAATGTTAAAACACAGACTCAGTTCTGTTACTATATAACGAGAGAATAAAAGCTGAAATAAAGCAGTATACACACTGGATCAAAACCAAACATTTTGTTTGTATCACAAGACGTGTAAGCAAAGGCTCGAATGAACTCGTGTACACTGGATAACATATGCGTGGTCATAAAAAATTACAGATTTATTTCCTCTATATACAAATACGAAGAGGTGGTTTGATTGCAAATGAGACAACTATCCACCAAAGTTCAAATGAAGAGGACGAAAGCTAACATAGATAACCGTACGGCATTAAAACAAATATTGGCTTTTATAAAATGCGCCCGATAAGATCGGGTTAACAATCATATCATACACTTTCAATGGTATTTGTTTACGCTATGTAAAAACAGAAACTAACAAAATATAATGTCGTATTTTGATTTTGATCAATATGATGCTGGAAATAATAAAATAATCTTTAAAGACGGGGCAAAAAATAATTGAAACCAGTGAAGCTTAACAAATGTAAAGTCAGGCCACATCAAATAATTTTGTTGTTATTCAGATTTACAAATGTTCTTATAAGGGATATCTAGGCGAAACTTTTTATTATAATCCATACAAGTAGTCGATATTGATGACGAACATGAACAGATTGAGAATTTGCACAAGAGATACATTGGCATTGTTCTTAGTTAGAGAAAAAAGTGCTCATCTGTTATTTTTCGTATATAATAATTTAATTTAGCTTACATTTTTGTTTGTTTGGTAAACACTTTTAAAACGAATAAATGTTTATTGCAGGATTTAGATGAAATTTATCGGGAATATCTACATGTACCAACAAATAACTTCAATGATGAAAACAATGATAATATTAATGATAACGAAAACAGTGAACTTGAAGACACAGAACCTGTCGAACATATATCCGAGACTGATGAAATTGCACAAGCAGCTGCAGCTTTCGTTCAACATCAAAATGGAGATAATATATGTATAAACAATGAAGATTTGGATATGGCCAAAATAACTGGAGATTGTGGTTGTCTTGCAAAATGTATAAACCAATTTGAACATGATGAAATAATAACTCATATACTTTCTATGCTTGAACTACCAAAAGAAGGTAAAGACATGTACTTAATGGGTAAATTGAAATCAAAAGGAGTCGATAAATCCCGTTCAAGATATGGAGAGCGAAAGCGAACTAGATATGCTTATACTTTTGACGACAGAGAGGTTTGTCACGATGTATTTCTTCTTACTCATGATATTGGAGAGTCCTATTTAAAGTCTTTGCTCAAACACATGAATACTAATGGTATTGCTCCACGAAAACATGGAAATTGCAATAGACGTCCGAAAAATGCATTTTCATTTGAGGAAATTTCAAATATAGTACAATACTTGAAAAATTATGCTCGTCTGCATGGTTTACCACAAGCTGCCCCACCTAACAGACATGACTCAGAACCTCATGTTTTGTTACCTACGTGTGAATCAAAACAGTCTGTGTTTGACACATATATATCAGCATGTCAGGCAGATGGAACTAGAAGTGTCCACTTAACAACATTCAAAAATGTCAGGTCGTCTTGCTGTCCGCACATACGATTCGCGTCTTTACATTCTGATGTGTGTAATACTTGTAAAAGGTTACGAGAATCTGTCACTCTAGCACAAACCGAGGAGGACAAAATTGAAACATCCCAAAATTACATATCCCATATTGAAGCTGCAAGGAGAGAACGAGAGCTGTACAACGGATGGTTGTCAAAATCGCGCGACGAGTTTAGTAACTTTAATCAAGGACAGGTTTTAAAGAATGTTCACTATACAATTGATTTTGCTCAAAGTATTAGTTTGCCACATCATACCGATCAAGTCGGTCAACTGTATTTTTTATCCGGTAGAAAGGTTAAAGTTTTTGGGGTATGCATTGAAGGAAAACGGAAACAGTATAACTATTTGGTTGATGAAGATGAGGGAATTTTAAAAGATTGTGCCGATACAAAGGGTCCAAACGCAACAATTTCCATGTTTGACCATGCTGTTGAGTGTTATGGTCTGAATGAGTCTGAATGTGGAATCCATTGTGATAATTGTCCAGGTACGTTACTTTCACTTATATTTCAGTACATTGATTTTTTTTATTTCTAAACTCTTAACCAATATAAAAATAATACCAATTAACAATATTCGACCTCAAAATTGTTTGCGGTCGTATAATTAGAAGATGTGGTATGAATGTAAATAAGACAACTATCCATTGGAGTTCAAATAAAGTGGATGTAAGAATTTATAGGACAACACACGTACTTCAACAATGAGAAAACTCCATACCGCACAGTCGGCTATAAAAGACCCCGATACAAAGAATATAAAACAACACAACTAAGAAAATTAATATTTTCCATTTAAAAAAAAAAGAAATTCTTCGTCTTGCAATTTAAATTTTGAATATTGAGCAACACGAACCTCATGAAAAACCGAAAGTGCTATGGGAGTATTAGGTGTTCATGCTATTCAATACATTTGTTCTAATTAAGATAAAACTGAGCAATTTAGAGGAATTAAATTGAAAATAAAACTACCAATTTAATGAAGCGTAAATATATTTTACATTTAATACTTGTTGTTTTATTGTAGGAGAAAACAAAAATCGATATATGACTGGTTATCTTGCTTGGCGTGTGCTAACCGGACAACATCAGAAAATAAGCCTAATGATGCAGTTTCCAGGTCATACAAAATGTTTGGTAGACGCTGGATTTGGTCAAGCTAAAAAACTGTTCCGCCGATCAAACTGTGATACTGTATCTCATTTAGCGGACATATTCCGAAAATCATCATCATCAAATGAAGTTGTTCAGTATAACCAAGAAAACAATGAAATAACCTGGCAATGGAGAGATTGGAAATCTTTTTTATCTGCGTTGTTTAAACCTGTTCCAGGTATCAGAAAGTATCATCATTTCGTCTTCCGTCATGACAAACCGGGTATTGTTATCGTTAAAGAAAAATGCGATGGGATTGAAAAAGAAATAAACATTCTTCGCCGTCCCTTAGAAGAGTTCGACCCGTTGGATCGTCCTGAAGTTATTCCTGCAGCCGGACTTTCACGTACTAGGCATGAATATCTATATTCAAAAGTCCGTCCATATGCTAGGAAGGAATATCAGGCTGCATTTTGTCAAGCACCAGGAGAAGAGTAAACTTTTGAATGTCAACAAACTTAAATCGACGTCAAGTACATTATTCCAACGTTATACTGATTTTTATTTACGTTAGAACAAATTTGTATATGTTATTAAAATTAAAATTTCTCAACTAGTTTTCAAACGATCGTTGTCAAATTTTTTACATTGGATTGGCATTAGTATTTTCTGTTGAGGTAATATAAAATCTGATAATACATAATTTTTGCCATAAGGGTCGATTTTGCTTGTCGGGCGTCATATATATATGGCAGAGAGCGACCAGCTGCATATACTCATTTACAATCTAATACCTCCTGATTTTTTGGGGTAAGGCAAATAAAGATAAACATGACACCTACTGTTCTCTACAATATAGAACCGTAAACCTAGTAGTTATGTAAATAGTTTTAATCACATGTCATGTTAGTATTTGTTTATTTTTGGCACTAATCTTTTGTAAATATTTATTTATTATTATCCTACGCATGCGCAGCAGTTAGTAATCATCAAAAATCTGATGGATAACTGGATACGATAAGAAGAAGAAGATGATGACCATGATGACAACAATGCTCAATCCTCTCCTTACTGTGGATAGTGGGGTAACCACACAACTTGACCCCAGAACTTAAGAACAAACTGTTTTAAATAGATGTTTTCTCATCTGATTAGCATAAATCTCCCCAATAAACCTGACCATGCTGACTGAGCACAGTAACACAAAGAATTGGCCTTTCCCAGACTAAAAATAGGCTTCAGCATGTTCATTACACATGTGTAACAGGAGTGGAGTTTCCACTGGCTTCGTTTTCCCGTTGTCTACCCAAGTTCTGGGATATTGGACAAACTACGTAAAACACGTAAATATAAACAAGATGTTTATTTGAAGAAATAAATTATGGTTGAACATACGATTACATATATTAGAATACTGAAAAAAATATACAGTGGCGGCTAGTCTTCTTCTTGTTTAAATAAAGGTTCCATATTATTTAAAGCCAAACGATATGAGTATCTGCTCATTTCAAATCCTATTAAGTGTAGACTGCCCCGAACCCGGTTAGTGACGTCATACTTATCGTTCCTAGGGACAATGAGCCCTGCCGAGCCAGATGTAGAGCACGTGCAAGAAGCAGGAAGTCCCGACAAAAATAATTACATGGCCTGTCTCGGGAGAAAGCGTAACGGAACTTTAAGTAATACTAATATTAACCAATTTCCCCAAATAAATTGAATAAACAAGTAAACAAAGTGACCACCATTTCACATGCAACAGATTAAGATTCTGTCCAGGGCTAAAAAGGGATATAACCTTGCAGAATTCAGCAATATATTAAAGTAAATGTATATGTCATGTATGTAGGATAAATATAAAAAAGAAGATGTGGTATGATTGCCAATGAGACAGCTATCCACAAAAGACCAAAACGACACAAACATAGGACTTTGTTTAGGGTTCCTAACTGTATAGCAATACATGAAGTGATGTTTGAATTTATATAAAACTAAATTAATGGGTACCAATAAAGACAACATTATAAAAATCTAAATCCCACAGTTTTACACCACCTGTATCATCTGAATCACATGTAATTTGTTGTATGCTGTCATGACTGCAAACATTGTTTACTTTTGTTACACATTCGAAAGAAAATTTTATTTTCCTTTTATCATGTTTATATAATATTCAAAATTTCTTTTCAAAGGTTACTCCAAAATGAAGTGAAGATGGGCAAAGGAAGAAGTAGGACATCAAATGAGAACAGTAACCATGCCGACAGGGATACAGAACTGTTAGATGATAGACCTCAACCAGTAGGAATTTATGGATGGAGAAAGAGATGTCTCTATGGATTTATATTACTGCTGGTTATCCTAACTGTATTAAATCTTGCATTGCTAGTTTGGATGCTGAGAGTACTTAATTTCAATTGGGTATGGTATATTGCTGTAGTTATAGTTACATCAATTGATCTTAGTAATTCAACCTGTGTATCGTGAATACTATAATCCAAATACATTTGTAAAATCATCAGTTTGATAAAAAAAAGTTTCATTGTTCAAATCATGCAAGTATTTTGTATGGAAAAGGAGATGTTGGGTATACATCAATGAGATAGCAACCATAAAAGCACAAACATCCATAGAACATCTGAAGATCAATATACAGTCTGCAATTAAGGACTAATGTTTACACAATATTTCACAGTCTAAATCATAGACATAATAGAGAGTCCCGAAAATTTGTAAATGAATACAATGTATAACAGACTGAAATATCTGCTTGTACATATGAAACTGAACAATAAAAAATAAGATTCAAGGACAGATACATTTGTAAGCAATCACACAGTTCTTTATTTGGAACAGGCACATGGACATGTAACTTTTAAAGAATCATGTACATGACTACAAATATGCATGTAAGTAATATATGATATATATTTTGATATTAAACTGGCAACAACATAAAATAACAAATCTTGTTCTACTTTATATCTACAATCATGGCAATAGAATGTCTTAATATTTATCACTTAATTTTTCCAATCATGATTAATATGAATTTCTTTATTTTTCAAATTTTGAAATAAAAAAATGAATCTCATATAAAATTTGAATAAAAAGATGAAGATTTAAAGATAAATGTGCATTTTAAATTTGGTTTAACCACCTATTCATTATGGTTTGACTTTCAGGATGGGATAAAGAATGTTAAGTTTACTGAGGATGGTATGAGAACAGAAGGACAGGTAGAATTCCTAGATTCTTTATATACTGAAAACATTCAGTCACTTCAGGTAAATTATGGTCAGAAAGGTTTTAACTCTACAGAAAACAAGCAGGTAACAAAATTTCTTTCATGAAATATAAAGATAGAAATTTTGAAAGTGTATGAAAAAAAAAAAAGTTATACACTGTCCACATAAGGGACTATATTTGTAGACAACGGAAATCTAATGATGCTAACTGTGTTTTCAGACAAGCTAGAGAAATTTGCTAGAAAAGAAATAAGTAAATAACTTACATTCTGATCTCATGTTTTTTTAGCTCACCTGGCCAAAAGGCCAAGTGAGCTTTTCTCATCACTTGGCGTCCGTCGTCGTCGTCCTGCTTTAACTTTTACAAAATTCTTCTCCTCTGAAACTACTGGGCCAAATTTTACCAAACTTGGCCATAATCATCATTTGAGTATCTAGTTTAAAAAATGTGTCCAGTGACCCGGCCAACCAACCAAGATGGCCGCCATGGCTAAAATTAGAACATAGGGGTAAAATGCAGTTTTTGACTTATAACTCAAAAATCAAAGCATTTAGAGCAAATCTGACATGGGGGTAAAATTGTTCATCAGGTCAAGATCTATCTGCCCTGAAATTTTCAGATGAATCGGACATATCGTTGTTGGGTTGCTGCCCCTGAAATGGTAATTTTAAGGAAATTTTGCTGTTTTTGGTTATTATCTTGAATATTATTATAGAGATAAACTGTAAACAGCAATAATGTTCAGCAAAGTAAGATCTACAAATAAGTCAACATGACCAAAATGGTCAGTTGACCACTTTAGGAGTTATTGCCCTTTATAGTCAATTTTTAACCACTTTTCGTAAATCTTAGTAATCTTTAAGAAAAATCTTCTCCTCTGAAACTACTGGGCCAAATTTAACCAAACTTTGCCATATTCATCATTGGGGTATGTAGTTAAAAAAAATGTGTCCGGTTACTCGGCCAACAAATCAAGATGGCCGACATGGCTAAAAATAGAACATAGGGGTAAAATGCAGTTTTTGGCTTATTACTCAAAAACCAAAGCATTAAAAGCAAATCTGACAGGTAGTAAAATTGTTGATCAGGTCACAATCTATCTGCCCTGGAATTTTCAGATGAATCTGATAATTGGTTGTTAGGTTGCTGCCCCTGAATTGGTAATTTTGAGGAAATTTTGCTGTTTTTTTGTTATTATCTTGAATATTATTATAGATAGAGATAAACTGTAAACAGCAATAATGTCAGGGCTCGACATTAACGGTTGTCCGATTGTCCGGGACAAGTGGACACATGTGTCGGGCAAGTAGATTCACCATACTACTTGTCCGATGGGACAAGTGAAAAATCAAGGTCAGATAAAAATAGATCAACAAAAAATATGAATGATTGTTTTATTGATCATACTTAATGAAATAATTATTCATTGATTGAACCAGACACATATAAAACTTGTATAATATGTCTCTGATTTGGAGTATTGAACATGCTGGCAGCCATTGACCAGGGGGAAATAAGTAAGGGGAAAGAAACCAATGTTAATGTATCTTCTTAGTATAAGTTTCCTTGAATAAGGAGCACCTCCATATGGAGTTTTACCTAAAACTTTAAAATATTAAATTAAAGTATGTTTCATTTGATTTTTCTTTTATGCATAACAATACATTAAAAGAGGTTTTATTTGATAAGATCTATGATATAGAAATTTATAAGATGAAAAAAAAAATCTAAAATCTAAAAAGGCAGATTTTTTAGTGAAATGTGTATGTACTTCATGATCATATATCAATGTATATGCAAATCAAAATAAATTGTAAAATATTGTTTTGACATCATCAATAAATTAAAAAGGTTTACTCATATACATGTTCAAGGTGGCCAGGTGTATTTACATCCTTGGTTTAATCCATACCACTACTAAAGAATGAATAGGTCCATAGGGGAACGTAGTGGTTTGGGAAGAAATGACAAATGATAGTGACATTGAGTCAGAGAACACAGTCTTGCAAAAAAACCTTCATTCTGAAATAATGAAATGTATTTTGATGCAGTATTCATATAACATTACAAAATGCTCCTTTTATTAGGTACAAGCAAAGCCCAAGTGTTATTATTGCATAAATCATCAATATGTTAGATTTTCAATTATGAATTCGGACAAGTGAGTTAAGAGTTCGGACAAGCTGATTTTCTTGCCACTTGTCCAAAGGGTCAAGTTAGAAAAAATGTTAATGTAGAGGCCTGTATGTACAGCAAAGTAAGAACTAAAAATAAGTCAGTATGGCCAAAATAGTCAATTGACCCCCTAAGGAGTTATTGCCCTTCATGGTCAATTTTTAACAATTTTCTTAAAATTTGAAGATTTTCAATAACATTTACCACAGAAAGTACTGTTATAGATAGAGATAATTGTAAGCAGCAAGAATGTTTAGTAAAGTAAGATCTACAAACACATCACCATCACCAAAACACAATTTTGTCATGAATCCATCTGTGTCCATTGTTTAATATTCACATAGACCAAGGTGAGCGACACAGGCTCTTTAGAGCCTCTAGTTATTTTTTACATGAGATCGAAAAATGAAATTCTGCTGAAAAAGTCAGATATAATTTAATTCAGTTGATGATTTTTTTTAAGATATTAGGTCAATTTAATCAACTAAGAAATATAACCCCAAAAGTTGATTTTGATAAAAACATTTTATTCATATTAGTTAATAGAAGTTGTGTTTTTTTATCCTCCAGAGTACAGCATTAAAGATCGATTCAAGTCGAGGTGTATATATAAGAGCCAGAAATGAAGATAATAATATCACAAATCACTTTGTTATAGGTGAGATACATGCTTATTCTTTTGGAAGTTGTTTGATCACACATTATTGAGATGTTAATCATTTGAAACCAAGACTTGACCATTGTCTTTTACTTTGTCATCCTTCAAATTATGAGTATAGAACAAAAAATCTAATAATTGTTTTATGTTGAAGAAATATAAGAGTACTTGTATACACATGTATATATTTTAATCTTATCAAATTAGATCTAAATTCTTTTTATGCCCCACCTACGATAGTAGAGGGGCATTATGTTTTCTGGTCTGTTCGTCCATCCGTCTGTGCGTCCGTCCGTTTGTGCGTCCGTTCATCCGTCCGCTTCAGGTTAAAGTTTTTGATAAAGGTAGTTTTTGAAGAAGTTGAAGTCTAATCAACTTGAAACTTAGTACACATGTTCCCTATGATATGATCTTTCTAATTTTAATTCCAAATTAAAGTTTTGACCCTAATTTCACAGTCCACTGAACATAGAAAATGATAGTCGAGTGGGGCATCCGTGTACTTGGGACACATTCTTGTTTAATATTAATGTATAGAATCATACACTCTAAAAACTTTTATTTAAGCACTTAAAACTACATTTTCCTTCACAAACACAAATTTTTATAGCATAGGTGTACTGAATATTCAACAATTTCTCAAAAATGCTCCATATATTGTTATTTCAAAAATATGTTACTTAATCTAAAGACATAGTATCAAGTATTAAACCACCATGTCATTACTTTTTTCTCAGCAAACAAGACTGTATCATCAAGATGTGAATTATTTGAGATAAAGAATAGTAAGGGTCAAACAAAACTCAGTGTGTCCAACAATGGGGTCAAGTTTGGCAATATGGATGTCACTTTCACAGGTATGGATACATTGAAAACATTCAAATCTGTCAATAAGCATTATAGAATAAAGAATTATTTGAAAAAAGTTTTCGTCTGAATTTGGTTTAGTTAATTGTGATATATATTGTTGCAGAGTTGTTATTAAGCTAGAAATGATTTGAGAATCCAAAGTCATTGTTAATACCATACTTAACCTTTTTTCAAGAAAAAAATGAAATTATTTGTTTTTGCACACACATTTAGTCCTAAAACAAGTAAAGAATTAAAAGCAGTGTAATATAATCTATACTAGCAAGTCTCTGCAGGGATGACATAGGAATTGATATTTGCTCCTCTAGTATTTAAGTTGCTATCCCCCCCCCCCCCTTCCAAGTTTAAATGATAAGGCAACTATAGGTTCATATTTTCAGAGGCCATATGTATTAGTGTAAGAGGGGATTTGAAATACACAAAAGCAAAATTATCCCCCTTTGCATACAAACATCACCTTTATCTGAAATATTCAAAGTATTTCTTCCTTATGTTGCTTTACACTTTCCAGTTTTGTTTTATGAATGAAATAATGTAACTTTAATGAAAATAAATATTCCTGTCCTATTATTTCTTTTGTAGCTAGGCTATCATTTTGCCTTTTTTACTTATTTAAAAGAAGAAAAATTACAAAATGTATATGATAGAAATTAATTTTAAATGTACCCTTTTAATGATGTTCTTTCTGTTTGTATATTTAGGTTCATCTAAAGTAAACTTTACAGGATCTATAGCCACACCTAATGTTAGAGGACCTGTGTCAGAACCATTGAGGTAACTTATATATAAAACTAGATTAATACAATGATCAATTAAGTCTTTGTATGCTCCCACTATAAATTATAGTAGTAGATATCTGTTCTGTAAATAGCAGTATTTTCTACAATTTTTTTCTTCAAAATAGCATGTACACGTAAAGAAGCATGCTTTTATTTGAAACAGGAAGGGGTCTATAAAATAAATAATAAAGCCTTAGTTGTGCTATAGTAAATAAATTAGGAGAAAGGTGATTAATGAAAAAAAAAATGCCATCCAAAGTCCGAGTTGACAGTTTCCAAGTTTTTTTTATATGGATTGATGTCCTACAGCCCAGCAAGTCCTAAAGCAGGCTGTCAGATGTCAGAGCCATCTCCGTCTATTTAAAATAGTTTGCTTTATATGTATATACTTAAATTTATATTTGAAGAAAAGAAACCTATTGATATATTGAATTGAGAGTTCTAAAATTGTATGAAGTATATAACAATGTATAATTGACAGAAAAAAAATACATAATGAAAAAAAGTAAAGAATTCTGCTCACACAAATATTTGTGTTTGCTTATATCTATGTTCCAGACCGTATGAGTATTTGGACCGTGCGCGTACGGTCTGGACCGTATGCGTACTTTTTCAAAATACTCATAGGTTCTGACTAATATTAAGAAGTTGTCAAAGTTAATTAGATCCATATAACAGATCAATATAACTTAACTCTCAAATAGATATAAAAAAGTTTAATTGTAATTGAAAAAAAAAAACTATATATTTTAATGATTTAAAAAATTCACACTAATTGAATCTGTTAATCTCTTGTATTTTTAAAACATGTCGATCACTCAGTAAAATAATTGAATTATGATCACTAAAATTGAAAATATCGGAAGTAAATATAATGTGGGAGGACAATTGTTTTAGAATATTTAGCAACTTTACCAAAAAATATTTTTGCTAAGGAACATACACGAACTGCAAAAATGTAAATGTAAAAAATATTAGTACATTACTTGTGGTAGCAAGTGTAACATTGGTTGAGAGTACCAAAATTAGGATCAAGATATACAATTAAACAAATATTTAATTTCAATTGTTCATTCGTTCATTTTATCCGTGTAATTGTAATAATATTAAATTAGTAAATCTGAAAATAAAGATTGTGATTAATGTTAATTTTTTTTAATTTAACCCATATGATCTAATAACATGTATGGTCAGCTCGTAGTGGACCATACGCGTATACTCATATGGTCCAAATACTCATATGGTCTGGAACATCTACATAGTTGAGGTTAAGAGAATGATTTGATTAATGACTAATGGTGACTGCTACTGTGGATTCATTATTATTCGTTGGATACCAATTTTCGTGGGTTTCGTGGGTACAGATGAACCACAAATTCAAATGTTCAACGAATATCCTATTTTCAATAGGCTTTATATACAGAGATCTACAAAACCACGAAATCAAATATCCACGAATATGCAAGTTTTCAGCAATCCACGAAAATAAATGAATCCACAGTATGTTATTTGGTCTCTTGAGGAGAGTGGTCTTATTGGCAATTATAACACATCTTATTATTTATTATAGAGTAGAAGCTATAAGTACTCAATTGAGAGTAGTGGGTGACCAAGGAGTATATGTGACAGCTCCAGCTGGTAAAATACTCATTAAAAGTGCTAACCAACTCAGCTTGATTGCCAATAAAAATGTAAGTAATATTTTATATTCATCTGGGTTTTCTTAATTTAAAATGTAGTTACTGTAAACCAAATTAATTTTGTGGACTTTTTTTAACGATAAAGTATTTATAAGAGACAATAATTGTTTGACAAATAAGCAAGGATTTATATGTTGCTAAAGTAGTATTAATTATTAACATCTCTTTTAAATCTCATAAATGAATTGCTTTAGAAACTGATTTGGTTAAAAGCAGTGATTGTAAAATTACAGTTCATCCTTGCATCTTTTAACTCATGTGAGTAATATCAACTCATTTATTTATAAATCAATGTTTTATTGAAGATTTACTTTCTTCAGTATAGGTATTGGGTTAACAAATTTGGCATTGCATACTGTAAATTCTATTTGTGTTCATTTATTATTGTGATATTTGAAGAAAAGACATAAATGTGAGGTTATTGCAATCTCGGGAAAATATGCACACACATATGCAAGTTTTTATTATTCACCAAGTCTAATTTACAGTATGGAAAGGCATATTTTATTGGTCCAATTATGGTGCCCTGATTAGACCAGTGTTATAATGATTCATAACTAAATGAAAAACAAAACAAAATAAAAAAAATTACGATTTGTTTCTATTTAATGTGAACAACAGCAATACCAAAAGATGAAAATATAAAGGTATATGTTATGCAAAGGAAAATAAATTGTATTTCATTTCTGATGTGTTTGTTTTTGTAGATGTACTTACAGGCAAAAGATTATTATATCAAGAAGCCAAGAGTAAGCAGTCCACAAAGTGGGACTCCATACACTGGTACTGTTTATGAGTTATGTATTTGTGAGAGTGGACGATTGTTTTTATCCCAACCTAACTCTGACTGTAAAGCAACAGATACCATCTGTCAGTAATGATGGAAATATTTCCCACTGAAATTGTTTTCTCATGTAGAAAGAGTTAATATTATTGAAATTTGGTCAATGTATGTAAAAATTCAATAGCAATGGCTTCTTGAATTTGTATATCAATAGGTAGGACAATCATTGTCCTCTTATTTTCTTTCGGAGACAAAGAAAGATGGGCATTTATTTATCTTTTTATACTACATGGCCTGAAAAAATTTAAGGCCTATATACCAGAAATAAGTTTAATTTAAATTGAGGACACTCAACATTAACACTGAATGGATTTTGGGTTTCATGAATGTTTCAAAACCTTTTTCTTGGATTTGTTATCAAATTTAAACTGATTTTGCAGGCCAGAAAAAGTGACTACAAACTTGATTTACTCTTAATCAATTTATACATTTTATATATATTTTATTTTAAATAGAAAAATCTTAATTCCAAGGAATTATTCAGAAATCCATGCATCATATGATATTAGTTAATTTTTATATTTATATGTTTGAAAAGTGACATGAATATTTATATGCTTTAATTATCAATTACCTCACTGTCTAGTTAATTTAGAATACTTGGCAGCATGCAAACTTGATATTGCTGTAAGAAATACTAAATAGTGCAATTTTTTAAACAAACTTTGTATTTATTATGTAATGTTATTTAAGAAAGATCTGACTAATGTCACAATCATATCTAAGACTGACTCTGCCCCTACTTATATACAATCAAATATTTTATCAATACTGTATTATTTTTTTTTATCTTTTAATTTCTGCACTGCCAAAGACATTAGTGAATGTTTTATTGAAATGAGTAAGGTATAAGACAGTGACATATTTTTAAAACATTTTTATATCTTTATATTTATTCATAAATTATGATTATTATTATTCCGTCCAAGGAAGATTGGTTGTATTTTTAGTGATGGTTAATTAAATAGTATGTAACATGTTTTCTAAGACTGCTAATAAATAGATTTTTATTTGAAACAGTTGAATATATAAAACTCTACATATCTATGGAAGAAAATATTTACAGATTAGATATTATTTATAGTTGAATTTATTATAAAACTATTATAGTTGGTTTTTATTGATTTCAAAGTTACATCCATACATATATAAGATACAATTTAGTTATCTTTAATCTGGCATTATATTTTTAGAAGGTCATAGACATTTTATTTTTGTACAAATATACAGTACTTTTAGCAGGAATTTATTATTTTGCTAGGAACTCATTTATGTAAGCTTGAATAATCTTATACATATACATCGCTGTTTTTTTAGTTTTTCTATATCAGTCATGCAGGAAGGATTAGGAAATTAAAGTGTTTTTAGATTTAATAAACAATATTATTCAAATGATATTAGAATACTTGGTGCTGATTTGTCCTATTAAATAATGTATTTGAAGTGGTTTTAATGTATGTTACATTCATATCAAAGTTATTTAATTGCATTTAGTATATAAAAATTATCAAATATAATATATGATTTGCTGTGTTTCAAATTTGCCTTATAGAATAAAAGGTTCATAACCATTTAAATTTTCAAATGCTGGCCCTCCTTATAAGAGTCATAGATCCCATGTAAAGAATGGATTGCCTTGCCTTTACAATCTAAATATCAATGGTACTATTCATTTATGAAAAGAAAGGTCCCACACCAGGAACCCAAACTTATTCGCCCTTTAAGAATGTAATGCATTCTCGGTAACATTTTTAAAAGATAAAATCGCTGTGATTAGTAATGTTATTTACATTTTGGTGTACAAACAATGAGATTACCCATAGTTCTTTCTATTCTGAAATGGATAGATTTGAACCCTTATACCCTCTAACTACCTCTTATCAGAACTGTTTATATCTGCACAAACTATTTGATTTGGCATGACCATTAGAAGTCTCCTTCCATTCTGTTTGTTGACATCGATATTGTTCTATTTTAAAGCATTTCTTTGCAATTTGAGGATGGGGAGGGGAGAGGGGACTGACAATAAGTAAAAATTCAATGTTTTACAGATTGATATATTGATGACCACATTAGCCCTTTCCTCCATGTAATTTCTATTTACATACTTGATTCGTATAGGAACTTTTCAATAACAAAAAAATCAGCAGGTTTACAGTATTATTGCATTGCGAAATATTTTATCAATGAAATGCCAGTCAGATATTCTCATGAATATCCTTTTTTATATTGGATACAAATTTTAATAAGTCTGGTACAGACTTTTTGTAGGTAAAATGTTCAACTGAGGCACTACACAGGCGTTAAAAGGTGTCATTATGGAGGAAAGGGTTAAATGATATAATCTTTTTACAGTATACGCAAAGTGATTTATCAAAGTTGATAACATATGTACATTTATTTTAAAAATATAACAAATTTAAACTTTATACTTTTTTGATGGAAATTGCTGTACTTTGAATGTCTTATCCTGATGTTATTTAAGGAATGACTGCAATATTTTTTTCTGTCTAATGTGGTGCACACTTATAAATAACCTGTTACTTGGGTTATTCATTGTGCACCATATATTTTAGGTTATTTTGAATAGATAGAAAAAATATTACAGTCATTCCTTATAATTTAATTCTTATTTCGTCTTAAAGGTGTATATCATTAAAAATAACATTGATGACATCATGGTCAAATGACAAAATTACGTCTATGAGCTGATAGACAAAAAGCTCCAATGAGAAGAAGTGTTACATCTGAAATTAAATTATACCAAAATGTAAACAACTTTATTTCTTTTAAAGACCTTTCCTTGGTGCAGACAACTTTTTTATGAATAAATGATGTGTTGACTTCATGTCAAATTGTATATTGCAAACAATAATGTATTAGAACATATCATTTATATATATCCTGATGGTGCTAAGATATTTATTGTCCTCATTTAGCATTATAGATTAATGTCATTTGCAAAATGTTACTTTATATTGTATTTTATAAAATAGTTGAAAAAAATAAAATAATAGGACAATTGAATATCCAAGTATGAAATCTTATATACATTTCGTTTTACGTTTTTGTTTTCATTATTATTTTATATTTAAAAATAGAATTATTCATTTTATTCAAATGTAATTAATACCAAATTGATATTATTTATTATATTTGTTTGCTATCTTAAGCTTATACCTGCATTTTATGATAAACCTGTTCTTTTAAACATTGGTTGCATTAAACAGTATGATTGTTATTGTCTTATGGTTGTAGTTAGACCAACATAATTTATATTTTTAAATATTTTTTCTTAACCGTTTTTAATTTCTCAAATTTTCTTGGTTCAAGAATGCTTGATGAAATGGTTATACAAGGTACAGAAACCGAGTTATATTTTATTTTGCCCTCAGTAAACAATTTTAAGGCAGTCATTTGTGTGCTATGTGTGTTATATTATATTTGTTTTAAAAGTTGATAAGATTGTCAATAATTTATATACTATACAATAGAACCTTTACTGAATTAAAACATGAAAAAAGAATCACTTTTACTCTTACTAATTTAGCCTAAACAAAACTAAAAGTAATTGTAAACAATTGAACTCATTCTCATGTATGGTTGGATTACCTTAATATTGTGACACAGGGATTCTGATTTCTTAAATCCAGCTTTTTTTTGTGTAATTTTTCCCACTTCACATTTTACTTTCATTTTCCAAGATCCTATGTATTGTATGCCCCTACTGTATTATAGTTTGCTTAGGTGTTACTGATGTTAGTCCGTACAGAACATCAGAAAAATTGGTTTGCATTTTATTACTTTAGTTTGCCTCAACCAAATACTTTAAGACTTATACACAATGCTTATGACCACAAAACACAACTTAAATTTGAAATTAGGTGGCATGACTTACCTTTCATGAGTTATGTACCTTTATAAACATAAACAAAATGTTGAATATTTCTGTTCTCTAACTTTAGTTTGCCTCAACCAAATACTATAAAACTTATACACAATGCTTATGACCACAAAACACAGATCAGTAGTGTGTGGCATCACCTTTACTGTTCTTTAGTTATGCCCCTTTATAAATGGAAAAATTGCTAAATCTGCCTTTTTTGTTCTCTAACTTATGTTTGTCTCAACCAAATGTTATGAAACTAGTACACAATGATCACGAACATGGTCTTAGATACATGAATCCAGCATCTGTATGTGGAAGCTGATTCCTACATCCCCATTTTTTTAACCTCTTTACCCCACATCCCAAGTGTGTCATCCCCTCTATCATGAAATGCTTGTTATTAGTGGCTAAATCTGGTTTGCTGCTTTATTTGCACTAATTGAATCTTCTGTATGCCTCAAAAGGTATGTTAACAAAACTGAGAAGATGGTATCTCTGCCAATGACATAAATCCATCAGTATCAAAAATTAGCAAAGCCCATACAATATAGTAACTTACTATAAATACGCTTTTACCTTAGACGCATTTGGAACAACTTTTTCGCTCACCTGGCCGGAAGGACTTAGTTTAACATAGGACCCTATGGGAAATGCATACAAATGACTTCTTTTAGAGAACCCCTGAATGGAATGAAACAAAACATAGCATGAATGTTCCATATGAGGTGCTGACCAAGTGTCGTTACTTTGTAGCCGACCCATCATCCAAGATGCCGCCAGCATGGGACTGAGTTTAACATAGGACCCTATGTGAAATGCATACAAATGACTTCTTTTAGAGAACCACTGAATGGAATGAAACCAAACATAGCATGAATGTTCCTTATGAGGTGCTGACCAAGTGTTGTTACTTTGTAGCTAATGCATCACCCAAGATGGCCGCCAGCGGGGGACTTAGTTCAACATAGGACACTATGGGAAATACATACAAATGCAGACTTTTAGTCCTTAAGGACATCAAAAGACCGATATGAATGTCTTCTTTTAGAGAACCACTGAACGGAATGAAATCAAACATAGCATGAATGTTCCTTATGAGATGTTGACCAAGTGTTGTTACATTGTCGTCGATCCAACATACAAGATGGCCACCAGTGGGGGACTTAGTTTAACATAGGACCCTATCGGAAATTCATACAAATTTGCTCTTTCGAAGTAAATAGACGCAGATATATTAAAGATATGAGACGACTGGATGCAAAGCAATACTAAATAAATGCTCAGTAGGAATTAAAACGAATTAAAATAAAACATTTAATTTTGGCAAATTTTAAAACTAGTACCCCGAATTTGTTTTTTGTCCATGGATTTATGAGTTTTGAACAGCGGTATACTACTGTTGCCTTTATTTATCACCACCGGACCGGAATCTCTGCTGGTGGACAATCTGTCCCCGAGGATTCTACCAGTCCGGTAGCCTAACAGCATGAAAACTAGTACACCGATTTTGTTTTTTGTCCATGGATTTATGAGTTTTGAACAGCGGTATACTACTGTTGCCTTTATTTATCACCACCGGACCGGAATCTCTGCTGGTGGACAATCTGTCCCCGAGGATTCTACCAGTCCGGTAGCCTAACAGCATAAAAACTAGTACCCCGATTTTGTTTTTTGTCCATGGATTTATGAGTTTTGAACAGCGGTATACTACTGTTGCCTTTATTTATCACCACCGGACCGGAATCTCTGCTGGTGGACAATCTGTCCCCGAGGATTCTACCAGTCCGGTAGCCTAACAGCATGAAAACTAGTACCCCGATTTTGTTTTTTGTCCATGAATTTATGAGTTTTGAACAGCGGTATACTACTGTTGCCTTTATTTATCACCACCGGACCGGAATCTCTGCTGGTGGACAATCTGTCCCCGAGGATTCTACCAGTCCGGTAGCCTAACAGCATAAAAACTAGTACCCCGATTTTGTTTTTTGTCCATGGATTTATGAGTTTTGAACAGCGGTATACTACTGTTGCCTTTATTTATCACCACCGGACCGGAGTCTCTGCTGGTGGACAATCTGTCCCCGAGGATTCTACCAGTCCGGTAGCCTAACAGCATGAAAACTAGTACCCCGATTTTGTTTTTTGTCCATGGATTTATGAGTTTTGAACAGCGGTATACTACTGTTGCCTTTATTTACAATTTCATATGAAAAAACAATAATAGACGTTAAAGTTAATCCAATCAATGTTCAGCACCACCATTCATCAACAACACTTTGACCGCACGTCTATATTCAGCGGGCAACGATAAATCTAACATCTACACCATTGTGAATTAATCCGTATCCAAATTATCGGTTATAAACTCTATTGCTCCTTTATTGTCCTTTAATCAGTCGATTATATTGTAAATTCGTATATCCACAGTAACACCGGCAAGGAACATACGCTGAAAAATAAAACTTTCACAGAAAATGAGACTGAAACTACTGATTATAAATATTTGGTGGGATAAATAATGGGAGGGTTAGTTTTCGGCTATCGACTGCAGAATGAAAAACTTAAAATTCTTTAAATCACAAGTATATAAAGGAACCAATCAGAATGCATTGTTATGTTATAAAATTCATAACAAGTTGTATCATTAGCTGTATGTAAAGAACCGAAATAATTCGAACAGTATAAAGTCTATTTCTTTTATCTCTAGTGGCCAATTATATATTTTTAATTAATCAAAAATAGCACAATTTGCTCTTTCGAAGTAAATAGACGCAGATTTATTAAAGATATGAGACGACTGGATGCAAAGCAATACTAAATAAATGCTCAGTAGGAATTAAAACGAATTAAAATAAAACATTTAATTTTGGCAAATTATTACAATTTCATATGAAAAAACTATAATAGACGTTAAAGTTAATCCAATCAATGTTCAGCACCAAAAACCCCAACAGCCAAACAGTAACTAACGCACATTGATTGATATTAAACAAAATTTAAAAGCTATTTAAGTTACAAGCAAAAATAATGAAAATACTGACATGAATGGTCAGAAATCACAAAATATCACTGACATGAATGTTCAGAAATAAAAAAATATCACTGACATGATTGTTCAGATATTTCTAACAAATACGTATAATAATACCGACATGAATGGTCAGATATCAAACAATACCACTGACATGAATGGTCAGATCTTTCTGACAAGATTGGCCAGGAAACAAAATGTTCCCTTAAGGATAAGCACAATTAGACAAAAAAGGCACAGAATAAGATTGCTCCTTCTGTTTAACAGTAACAAGATGAGACTTAACATCCTCTTGTTTAACAATGAGACAATACTTGAACAAAAAAATTTGTCAATTTTAAATTACCAAAATAATTCAAATGTAACTTACAGATGGGTGAATAAAGTTCACAAACTGGCATCCCAAACTTTAAAAAAGGTTTATAAGTAGCTACAAACTGAACACCACGTTTAAAGCATAAACCTCTTAATCTAGAATTAATAGTAGTGACAAAATAACTTGTATTCTGAAAATCAAGTAAGCGTGGAATAATTGCTGACATAACAACTATGACAGTATGTGGCTTAACTAATTTCTCAATTGTAGAGATAAGCACATTATAGCCTATATCAAAATCAGCAAAAACATTGTTGGTTCCTACATGCATCAGAATTATATCATAATTTACCTGAATTGTTCCACAATTAAGCAAATTGATCATGTCCCAAATATTTGCTCCAGGAAAGGCTTGCAAGTGACACCTTCTAATAGTTTTAACATGCTTGGCTATGGAATCGCACACCAGAGTAGACCTAAAATCTATAAAGAGCAAATTTTATTTTAAAACAAAGTCTTTAATTTGTTCCGCTACATTGATTTTATCAGACAAAGAACTGACAATATATTTAGTATAGCAATTGCTTTTCCAATCACCCATCAATTGGATAGAACTAGGAGAAACCCCTGCTTTCGGTGCCAACGTTGCTCCACCTCTTCGGAAACTATGGGAAGAAAATAAATTTGGATTTAACCCAATTTTACAAAGTAATTCTCTCAGTTTATTCTGAAACTGGTTATAAGTAATTGGTATGCATTTCCCCCTTTTTTTACAAGAAAAAGCGGCATCATCTGACGTGCAAGGATTTAAAGAACACATCCTTTTATATGCATTTACTGGGCAAAATTTAGATAGAGGATATGCAAGCAAAGGTATCCTTAAAATACGATTACCCAACTGAATTGTT
Source organism: Mytilus edulis (assembly GCF_963676685.1). Taxonomy (NCBI): domain Eukaryota; kingdom Metazoa; phylum Mollusca; class Bivalvia; order Mytilida; family Mytilidae; genus Mytilus; species Mytilus edulis. The sequence goes on along the minus strand of NC_092351.1, from coordinate 30,954,673 downwards.
TTTGTCCATTTGAATGCAACTATTATAAGAGACGGAAAGACTGTAACATCACATCTGCACAGTTGTTTATTTTTGTCAAATTTCTTGGTTGATACTGGAACTAAATTAGACTTCCTGCTTAAAAGTAATAAAGCAAAAAGAAATAAACACCAATATGTCGCATCTAGCGGCGTATTCAAATTCAAATGTTCACGAATTTTTCCTAAAATTTCTAAAGTAATAGGAAATGCCTGTTTAGGTAAATGTTTTAATTTCCTATCTAACCCTTTCATCGTCAACTTCAATTCGTAAGACGAAAAAACATCCACATGTAATCCTAACAACAGGAAAAGAACTTTAACTCCGTTTAAATAATTGCGAATAGATTGAGCTGATCTGAAACTTCTACTGAGAAACTCGGAATAAGTGCATAATAATTCAGAATCAATATCAAACGGTTCTAAATGAAAGTAATTACAAAACAATAAATAAGCTCTCCACTGCGTTTTAAAATTAACCAAAGTACCTTTCGCGAAAGCCGAAATCCTAGTCACAAACATATCTCGTCTTAGTACTTGCAAATCTACAAATACACGAATAAACAATTACCAAATATGTTCAAACTGAAACAATTCTTTAGAAATCAAATCTCTAAATAGGGACATGCCTTTTGTCCTCTCGTAAAAGTCTAACTGAAATTTATAATCTAAATCCCATCTAGACAAAAGATCTGGTAAACGATTATTGCAACCTGAAATATGTTTAGCTTTTAACTCAAAATTATTTACAGCTGCAATCCAACAAACTTCCCTCAAACACTACTGCAGGAACTCATTTCTGGTGGCGCCTGTATTCAAAACACGTACTGATACCATATTATCGCAATAAATAATCACCTTTAAATTTGTGAAATGTTTTCCCCATAATTTCAAGGCTACTACAATCGTCAACATCTCTAATAAATTTATATGCAAGTTTTGATCTAAAATAAACTCCGGAAATGAACAGTGAAAGTATCTTCCGTCCATTTATCCGCCACATCCTGTCAAACATGCATCAACAGAAAACAATTGATCAGGGTTTGAGAATTCATCAGATAAAATCATAGAAATCCCATTATAACTAGGCAAAAATTCCTGCCACCAGAATAAATCACGTTTAAAATCAGTTGGAATTACTATTTTCCCATTATCGGGAAAATCTCTTAACCAATTTAACAGCCTTGACACAAAAATTCGGCCAGAACGCACACATTGAGATACAAAATTTAATTTTCCCAGCAATGATTGTAATTCTCTCTTTGTACAATTTGTGCTACAGAGCCAATTAGAAACTAACTGCAGAATCTCTGACAATCTTTGAGTATCAATAGAAATTGTCATGTTCTCAGAATCAAATAAAATGCCAATAAACATCATTTTAGTACTATGCGGACAAGCCTTCTCAATTGATTCTTCAATGCCACAATTCTGTAAAATAAGACCCAATTTAGCATAAGCATCATCACTGCTGGAAGGAATATCACATCCAGCCAAATCATCTAAATAGTTCAAAATATCTATACCCATGTTTTGACATATAAATGCAATAGCATTTGTTGTTCGCATACATATATATGCAGCAGATCTCAACCCCATTGTTAATACACGATCGTAAAACAAGTGTCATCTCCATTTGTAACCTAAGAGATGGATGTCACCGGGGTCAACGACTAATTGTCTATAAGCCCGTTTCAGGTCCCTCTTAAACATTCTGCAACCTTGACCTTTACTCTTAATTAACATAATAAAATCATCAACCGTGGGATACGAAACTGAAATTTCATCGCCTAAATAACGATCTTTGAAAATACCAGAATTAACCGCCTCGCCCTCTGGAAAGCTCAAATCAACAATAATTCTGCGTTCTGTTGAATCCTTTTTAGGAACGGAATTTAAAGGAGACAAAGCTGACGGACAGCTGAACGGATTTGCCTTAAATGGTCCAACAATTGCTTTATAAGAACTTTCTTTTTTCAAATATTTGGCAATATCATCTGGAAAATCAGCCCCCGAATGATTACGGGAAAAAGATGACCTGAACGGGCTCCCATCGTGACCCACCGGCCATCCATACTCTAAAAAGTCACAAACTTGAGCGTCACTGTAATTCTGTAACAAACTTCTTAAAAAAAGAATATTGATTTTAGAGTAAATTGGAATTCTACAACCCTGAAAATTGTACAATCCAGATTTTTTAACAATGTTATGAATAGATACAAAATTTTGCATATCATCTATACCCAAATAACTGTTACAACAAAGACTGCATTTAAGTGAATGTCTAGAACCCCATAATGTCTTTTGAAAATCAGGTAACTGAACATGTTGATTTAGTCATTCATTATGATGAGGACATGCAGACGAACATTCAGGATGATGACTTTTAAGTTTGTCTAATCTATAACAAGTGGCACAAAAATGATTAACCTCACGTTCAACACCTCTAATCAGAATTTTATGCGGTGATGTTTTTGAACATTTATTTTTCTGAAATAACGAACAATACCATAAAGTATGTGTCTTGGTCTCTTTTTTTAGCCCCAAAAGAATGCTTCTTATCGAACTCTTGTTTGACATATTTAGATAAAAGAGGAACTTCCAAATTATCAGGAGTATCTTTCCAGGTTTTAGCACCCGTTTCAATTTGTCTCAAAAAGGCAGCATAGAAGTCAAGTAAAGATTTCCACTGATAAATGGAACTGTAATATAGAATTTTCTTCAAAAGGGACAATCTAGTAATTTTCTCGATAGCTTTAATTTTGCTTGATCCAATTATTTCTAATTCCCCTGCAACAAACAGCTTTAAATCTAAATCTTGAAATGAAACAGATTTATTTATATATTCGTACTGAAGTGTAGTATGGGGCCAAGTTTGTGGATTCTGCACGTCATCGCTTGCTTTAGCAACCATACCCGATTAACCTTTCGCTTTTTAAGTGATTTCTTTTTACAGGACGAATCTGTACCTGATGTACTTTAAGTATCATCATCAGTACTAGACTCGAATGCATCATAGTCAGAACTATCAGATGACTCTGATATTACTCTTGACTTGTGTTTTGTCACCCTGGAGCTACCCGACTTTTTAAACTTTTTGGCCTTAGCCGATTAAACCTTCGGGACATGAATATTGTCGTCCGAATCGGAATCAGAATATTGTAAAGGAACTTTTGAACTCTTCTTTTTCAAAGATTTGTTTTTACGTTTGCGTAAATGCGAAGAAAAATCATGCTCACTAGTAGAACAACCATGAGGAATTTCACTAGAATCAACTAAATCTATTAAATTATTCTTTTTTAAAATATCTGATAATTGTTTCTCTACTAATTTAGTCAACACTTTCTTTTTTCTTAATTTGTCTAAATTGATCTCACCCTTCCTTTTAACACTTTTGGAGTCGCTGGTGTCTTTTCTTTTCGCTGATTTTAGTTTTCGGATATCGACGGCAGAATAAAAAACTTAAAATTCTTTAAATCACAAGTATATAAAGGAACCAATCAGAATGCATTGTTACGTTATAAAATTCATAACAAGTTGTATCATTAGCTGTATGTAAAGAACCGAAATAATTCGAACAGTATAAAGTCTATTTCTTTAACTCTAGTCGCCAATTATATATTTTTAATTAATTAAAAATAGCACAATGACTTCTTTTAAAGAACCACTGAATGGAATAAAAACCAAACATAGCATGAATGTTCCTTATGAGGTGCTGACCAAGTGTTGTTACTTTGTAGCCGATGCATCATCCAAGATGGCTGCTAGCGGGGGACTTAGTTTAACATAGGACCCTATGGGAAATACATACACATGTCTTCTTTTAGTGAACCACTGAAAGGAATGAAACCAAACATAGCATGAATGTTCCTAATGAGATGCTGACCAAGTGTTGTAACTTTGTCGCCGATCCAATTTCCAAGAAGGCCGCAAGTGGGGGAACTTAATAGTTTAACATAGGTCCCTATGGGAAATACATACAAATTTCTTCTTTTAAAGAACCACTGAATGGAATGAAACCAAACATAGCATAAATGTTCCTTATGAGATGCTGACCAAGTGTCGATACTTTGTAGCCGATCAATCATCACAGATGGCCACTAGCGGGGAAGGGGGGGTGGGGGGGGGCTTAGTTTAATATAGGATACAAAAGTTTCCTTCTAGAGAACCACTGAATTGAATGAAATCAAACATATGAATGTTCCTTTCCTTATGAGGTGCTGGCTACGTGTTGTTACTTTGTAGCCAAATTTATCTTTTTTTATATGATTTCAAAAACCCAAGTAGTCAGGTGAGCGATACAGGCTCTTCAGAGCCTTAAGTTGGAATTTTGGGTCCTCAATGCTCTTCAACTTTGTATTTGTTTGGCTTTATAACTTTTTAGATCACCTGCCCGAAGGGCCAAGTGAGCTTTTCTCATCACTTTGGGTTCGTCGTCTGACGTCCGTCGTCCGTCGTCGTCGTCGTCAACATTTTACATTTTGAACTTCTTCTAGAGAACCACTGAATGGAATAAAATCAAACATGGCATGAAAGTTCCTTATGAGATGCTGACCAAGTGTTGTTACTTTGTAGCCGATCCATCATCCAAGATGTCTGCCATCTGGGAACTTAGTTTAACATAGGACTCTATGGGAAATGCATACAAATGACTCCTTTTAGAGAACCACTGAATGGAATGAAACCAAACATGGCATGAATGTCCCTAATGAGGTGCTGACCAAGTGTTGTTACTTTGTAGCCGATCCATGATCCAAGATGGCCGCCAGCGGGGGACTTAGTTTAACATAGGTCCCTTTGGGAAATGCATACAAATGACTTCTTTTAGAGAACCACTGAATGGAATGAAACCAAACATGGCATGAATGATCCTTATGAGGTGCTGACCAAGTGTTGTTTCTTTGTAGCCGATCCATCATCCAAGACGGCCACTAGCGGGGGACTTAGTTTAACATAGGTCCCTATGGGAAATGCAAACAAATGGTTTCTTCTAAAGAACCATTGAATGGAATAAAACCAAACATGGCATGAATGTTCCTTATGAAGTGTTGACCAAGTGTTGTTACTTTGTAGCCGATCCATCATCCAAGATGGTTGCCAGCAGGGGACTTAGTTTTACGTAGGACAATATGGGAAATACATACAAATGTCTTCTTTTAGTGAACCACTGAATGGAATGAAACAAAACATAGTATGAATGTTCCCAATGAGATGCTGACAAAGTGATGTTACTTTGTCGCCGATCCATCATCCAAGATGGTCGCCAGTTGGTGGACTTTGTTTAACATAGGACCCTAAGGGAAATACATTCAAATTGAACCACTTGATGTAATGAAATCAAACATAGCATAAATGTTTCTTATGAGATGCTGACCAAGAGTTGTTACTTTGTAGCCGATCCATCATCCAAGATGGCCGCCAGCGGGGGGTTTAGTTTAACATAGGACCCTATGGGAAATGCATACAAAAGTCTTCTTTTAGAGAACCACTGAATGGAATGGAACCCAACATAGCATTATTGTTCCTTATGAGGTGCTGACCAAGTTTTGTAACTTTGTAGCCAAATTTTATCTTTTTTTATATGATTTCAAAAACCCAAGTAGAGTCAAGTGAGCGATACAGGCTCTTGAGAGCCTCTAGTTTGATCTGAGCGTCACTGATGAGTCTTGTGTAGACGAAATGCGCTTCTAGTGTATTAAATTATAATCCTGGTACCTTTGATACATATTAAAGTCACTATATGTTTTAACTCTCAAAAAACAAACTAGCTTGTTCATACCACTTATGTCACCTTATGACCTCCTGTTTTGTTGGTTTGATCCATCAACAGATGTTCAGAAATTACTATGCATACATAAACATTAGCTGTCATAAAATAATGGCAACATTTGTATAACATCTTATGATCATAAGTAAGCTTTTGTCCAAGTTTGGTAGAAATCCAGGATAGTTTAAGAAAGTTTTTATAATTTCAAAAACTTTAACCACAGAGTGAATATTTGTGGACGCCGACCACGACGGAATTTAGGATCACTATGTCTCGCTTTTTCGACAAAAGTCGAAGGCTCGACAAAAAAGATATATTTATTCATGAAAACGGAAAATGAAAAAAATAACAGTAGTTTCAAAATGCTGCTGTCGATAATGTCTTTTTATCATAAAGAAGATTCTGCCCTTATTTCATAAAGTTCCATGAAGGTTTGTCAAAACGATACTGGATAGATATCTGAATGTTTCATTTGGATGTTCCAAGTTTTGAACATGAAACTTAGTACACATGTTCCCTATTATATGATCTTTATAATTTTAAAGCAACATTTGAGTTTTGACCCCAATTTCACGGTCCACTGAACATAGAAAATTATAGTGCTTGGAATATCCGTGTACTATGGACACATTCTTGTTGAGTTGGGTATCAATCTCTTTGATACAGACTCGCGTTTCGTCTACATAAGACTCTTCAGTGGCGCTCAGATCAATCTAGTTATAAAGCCAAACAATTACTAAGTTGAAGAGCATTGAGGACCCAAAATTCCAAAAAAATGTGCCAAATACGGCTAAGGTAATCTATTCCTGGGATAAAAAAATCCTTAGTTTTTCGAATATTTCGAAGCTTTGTAACAGAATTTTTTTTAAAATGACCATATAGTTAATATTCATGTCAACACTGAAGTGCTGACTACTGGGCTGGTGATACCCTCGGGGACGAAACGTCCAACAGCAGTGGCATCGACCCAGTGGTGTAAATAGTAATCAAAGGTACCAGGACAAACCCGAAATAATGTATACGTATAGCAAGGATGTGTAATAAGTTTATCTGAAAATGCGTCTTCTATTAAGCTCAAGACACTTCCGGATGCACATGTTACAGCACACATTGGATTGCATTAAGATCATGAATCCTCCTACTACACATGTACAAGTAAAAAATGGAATTCGGATTTATACTAATTTACTTCACTACAAATCAGAATTCAAATATCTACTTGTAACAAATGGGATATTCATATGTGTATAAGTAGTCTGGATTTATCTTATTTAAGGTAGGATCCAAGTGTTTATAACTTGAGGCTTTAAAAAGTCTGTGTCGCTCACCTACTAAAGTACATAGCTTTATGTGCATCTTCAACAATGAACACTCTACAAATAGAATATTATTCTTGATAGAATAAAATCTCTATTTTGATTTTTGTATTGCTGATAATTATTCGTGGAAGTCTTCTGAAAACCTATACTGACGGCTGCTATATCATTTAATTATGATTAAATTTGAAAATTAATCTATCGGGTTACCGCGTATTTGTGTATTTTATGAGTGAATCACTGAATAATTTGTGTTCCTGATTTCACCCAGCATACCCGTGAAGGCTTTAAAAACCTCAGGTCAAGCTGATCATTGTCTAGCTCATAGTGATGATCTTCGGTAAGCATATTTGTTATTACAAAGCAGTAATATGCAACTTTATGAAGGCATCAGCACCTCAAAAATTATCGTTCTCAAAACTATCGACACAAAAAATATTGACACAATAAATATCGACTCAAAACCTATCGTTCTCAATAACTAACGACCTTAAGATCCTTAAAATTTCTCTTTTTTTTTCTCAAAATTTCTGAGGAATTAAATTCGTTAAAAGCACTTACCATATTTAGGAATATAAGTCAGGTTACTTTTGTTTTTATATTTGTTTTATTTATGCATTGTATGGCCAATCGTTGAAAATCTAAGAAAATTTTGACGTGTGTACTTTGAGGTATATATAAACTTGTGTAACTTGTAATTGTATTATTAACAATAAAACCAAAACAAACCGATAGATGCACAACTATTTATTACTATAGCAATGAACAGAAAGAAAAAAATGCAAAATAACAAACAAGTTTATAAAAATGTGAAAATACGAATTCTTTGAAAGTTTTTTTTCTAAATCACAAGTTTTAATACCTTGGTGTACTTTCGGTCAACATATGTAGAAAGTAAAATCACAAAAAAAAATCTGAACACCGATGACAATCCAAACGGAAAGTCCCTAATCAAATGACAAAATCAAAAACTCAAACAAATCAAACAAATAAAAAATACGATAACATGTGTCATATGGCAAAAACCCAAACACATCAAACGCACCAAACAAATTGATAACAAGTATCATATTCATGACTTGATCAGAATTAGCTTTGCTTTAAAAAAACATATTGAAAATAAACACGTGTCACACACACCATACATTAAAGTTGTAGCTAGTACTATGAGTAAAATTTAACGAAGATGCTCAGGCGGAATATTTTAAAGCAACGGATACGCGAAAGGTCTGAAAGAGGGCTTATTTTTTTTTTTTTATTTTTTTTTGCGGTGGGGGTCTTCTTTTCTATTATACTTTTGGTATTTTCAATATTCTGTATTTGTTTGGCGATAATTTTCTAATCTTCACCATCATATATTTTAGCAACCCCTGATTTTCTTTTCTTCGTTTTTGCTTTTTTTCTTAATAATTTATTTGTCGGGTCCATTTATTTACGATTCTGTAATCCAGATCTTCATACAAATGAGTTAACCATATAGATGCATATTCTATACATAATAATTAGCTAGGCAATTAGCACCGAGAAATGGATTTATCAGTGGCAGACCAGAAATTTTTATAAGGCACTGACTACCATAAGAAGTGGCATGTGATGCAGTGATTCCTTAAATAGTCAACAACAAAAGGAGTTGAGCACCTTGCCCCTTAATCCGCCTCTTAAATAACGTAAGTACAATTGGTTCAATTGAGACGATTGAACCAAGATGATCTCTATTAATTTGCAATCATTTTATCGTCCAAAACTTGTGTTGTCTTTATATTTTCGTAACAGCAATATAGTTAAAGCAAAAAAAGCATGAGCTATGAAATACTAAAAAGTTGAGAGAGTGTTGTTGAAGCTTAATAATTAATGGAACCAAGAATTTCCTCGCACGCTGTAATCAATACATCGAATTCCGGACATGAACATACATTCTCTTCAGCAGAATGAGACCCAGAACCAGAACCAGATTTTGGTTTCCAATAATGTCCTTTCTTTTTTCCCTTTTTCTTTTTGTGTCTAGTCATCAGTTCTTTCAATACACGATCGCCTCGTACTGGAACTCCTCGTTTTTTTCCCACTGGTACTTCCAAATTATCCAAGAAGAACTGGCAGAATATCTCAATTGGTGTAGGTACAATTATCGGAACACACCGAGAGTCTTCATAAAAGCCAGGGCACTCTGGAGGTATTCCACACCCAACTTTAGGGACTGGAATAGGTACCTGGGGTGGGTCCGCGGGAACTGTAATACATAAACATTTTGATAAACATATCACGCAAAATGATTATTGCAAATAATATATTTGTCATAAATATTTGAAAGGAAAGTTTGAAAACAGAACCTTTATACATGTTTAAGTTATTAATATTGCGGACGAATTTCGGGAGCAGTTTATCATTGCAAGAGCTTGCGAATGCAATATGATAAGTTTCAGATATCTTTAATTTTAGATTTCCTAATTCTTTTCAATTTCTTCTTTTGCTAGTTCATACTTCTGTTTTTTTCGCTGAGGATTGTTTTGAGCAATAAGAATAACTTGCATAACAGAATCAATTCAGTTAAATTTGTTTTAAACTCTCTCCATAATTGTAAAATGTCAGGGTACCCCATTCCTCTTATGCGACTGTAAATATTTTAGGATATTCTGTACTATGCAATATTTCACTTAATTCAAATATACTTACTTTGTGCAGGGTCATCTGCATCTAAAAAAAATTCAAATGTTATACATATAATACTAATCAATTTATATTTAATTCATATAAAAAAAATATGCACTATAACTTTATTTTTTCATTTTATGTCACATTGAATGCAGTTATAAATTCTGATTCCGCCAAATAGCTGGTAAAACTACTATGACTCTGATGTGGGAAATAAACGGAACAGTATTTGTAATGCCACAGAAAAAATGTAGATAATATAAATAAATGTTTAAGCGATCAAAATTTGATTACTTTTAAGTGTATTGTTTTTGGCTTTTTCGGAGAACAGAAATATAGTCTCTCTGAAACAAAGCCTTATATTTCTGATTATGTTATTCACAGATCCTTAACGTAATCTAAATTAGTGGGTAAACTAAATTAAAGAGTTCATGGTAATTATAGATTGAACCAAAAGTTTCAAATGGACACACTTGTTTTTGAGATATTTCCTTTCACGTTTGTAGTTAACCAATTTTCTTGCCTACACATCGGTAGAGAAGAAAAAAACTAACAACTATTATAAGAAGAAAGCAATGATAGTTTGATTTTTTTTATTGTTGTCTCGTGTACATCCACCAGAAAATCATGTTTTCCAAAATTCTGCCGGACGTTTGTATATACCTTGTGCAGTGTAAATGATTGGGATAACAAACAACTAAAACAAGAATGTGTCCAAATTACTCAGATGTCCCAATCGCACTTAAATTTTCTATGTTCAGTGGACTGTGAAATTGGGTTAAAAACTCTTATTTGGCATTAAAATGAGAAGGATCATATTATAGGGAACATGTGTATCATATGTCAAGTTGATTAGACTTCAACTTCATATCATGAACTACATTGACCAAAACCTTTTACTTTTACTTGATGCGGGACAGACAGACGAACGGACGAACAGACGGATGGACGGTACCACGAACGAACGGACGCACAGACCAAAAAACATAATGCCCCTCTACTATCGTAGATGGGGCATAAAAAGACACATACGAAGATATATGCGTTGAACATATCTGGGAGATATATCTAGGAAACTGTTAAAGGTACACTGATTGGAAAAGTATCTTAGCTGCATCACTATGAAAACGTAAATGAAGAAGACAGGCAGGTCTACAGAAGGGACTAGACATTCCAAGAAATGCAACTTACGAACAATTATATGATAATCATTATCACCAGGAACTCCAGGGTGCATTTTGCATATATCACATATATCAGGGTCTTGTGATTCCGTCGTTCTGGTTGATACACTTCCTTTGGTTACACCGGCGGGCTGAGTAGCTAAATAAAAAAAATAGATGTATACATAAACTTAACCATATTATAAACATTTATTATATATATATGTGTCCCTCTAAATCAACAACAACATATAATGCTACAAATGTGCATATATATTGTTCCAAATCAGCAACAAATTCATTATGCTAACCGTGCAAGGGGTGTATAGACAGTCAAGGTCGTTAAAAACTTCCATTCTTAAATTCATTACTTGCAAGATTTAACGTGAAAGGAGCCAAAGGTCTGTTTTACAAAACTTCGTCTAACTACCTAGTTAGTATGCAGATATTTAAAAGTAAATATACGGTTGCAACATCATGGTCATCTATATTAAATCAATCATGCTATTTACAAAAAATATATAAGAATAGAACCAGCTGTTGAATTTTCATGAGCTTCTGAGTTTATCCCGTTTTTTGTGGGGATCGTATTGCTCAGTTTTTATTTAAAATTGATTTAGATATTTAAGTTATATAGACTGTTGTTTGTCTTAATTTTATTGCTATTTTTTTTTTTTTTTATTGTTAAGTGTTTGTTTTTTTTTACTTTTTAAAAGGGCCAAGTGAGCTTTTCCAATCACTTGGCGTCCGTCGTCCGGCGTCCGTCGTCCGGCGTCCGTCGTCGTTAACTTTTACAAAAATCTTCTCCTGAAACTACTGAGCTAAATTTAACCAAACTTGGCCACAATCATCACTATGGTATCTAGTTTGAAAAATGTGTCCGGTGACCCGGCCAACCAACCAAGATGGCCGCCATGGCTAAAAATAGAACATAGGGGTAAAATGTTGATTTTGGCTTATAACTCTGAAACCAAAGTATTTAGAGCAAATCTGACAGTGGTTAAATTGTTTATCAGGTCAATATCTATCTGCCCTGAAATTTCAGAAGAATCGGACAATTGGTTGTTGGGTTGCTGCCACCAATTGGTAATTTTTAAAGAAATTTTGCCGTTTTTGGTTATTATCTTGAATACTATTATAGATAGAGATAAACTGTAAACAGCAATAATTTTCAGCAAAGTAAGATCTAAGAAAAAGTCAACATCACCAAAATGGTCAGTTGACCCCTTAATGAGTTATTGTCCTTTATAGTAAATTTTTAACAATTTTCATTAATTTGGTAATATTTTGTAAATTCATACAAAATATTTTCTTCTGTATCTTAAGGGCCAAGTATATTACAGATAGAGAACATTGTAATTAGCAAGAATGTTCAGTAAAGTAGGATCTACAAACACATCACCATCACCAAAACACAATTTTGTCATGAATCCATCTGTGTCCTTTGTTTTATATGCACATAGACCAATGTGAGCGACACAGGCTCTTTAGAGCCTCTAGTTTTTAAGTCATTTTAGTTTCTTTTGTAGTTTTTTGTCCCAACTTGTAAATTAAACAGCTGTTTACTTACCCGTTTCACGAAAATAATACAAAGCATATTTCCCTGTATCAATTTGTGTTAGTTTCATGCACAGAAATATATGTTTATTTTCAATCTGATCAAGTATGGCATTCTCTGATCTACAATGAATATAAATTATGTATGTTACAAATCATCTATCAATAAAATGATTTTAGTTTTTTCTGTGTCTGGTGACGTTTCTGAAGAATCAACACGACTTCATAAATAAGAAAAAAAAATATTTGTAAAATAGCGATTAAAAGGATTATCATTTTCTCATCTTTACAATTCACTTTCGGTTACATTTGATTTTTCTGCATTATGTTTTAATTCTTTATTTTCATATTTTCTGTCTTAAACTATTTTCAAACTTACTTAAACAAATAATAATCTCCTTTATTTTGTTTGCAGTCATATCGATCAGGGCTGTCCGACAAAAACGTCGCTGGGAATAACCCATTATAGGTAACGTAGTCAGTGAAAAATTGCCCTGTAGACTCAGTAAAAGGCCAAGCAGAAACACCAGCATAACTTCGAAAGTACTGATTATGTAAGGTATCTGGTAACGAACATTGCCCTTCTGAAAATAAATGACAAATCATGATACATTAATTCATTATGACATAAAGCGGCTTTTAGTAGCCATATACATTGCCCTTCTGAAAACATTGGACAAAAAAATCATACATTTATTCAACATCACACAATACGGCTTTTAGTAGCCATAAACATTACCCTTCTGAAAACAAATGACAAATCATACATGAATTCAAAATGACCTAATGCAGCTTTACGTAACCATATGAATTGCCCTTCTGAAAACATTGTACAAAAATTCTACATTATTTCAATAAGACCCAATGCGGCTTTTCGTAACCATATACATTGCCCTTTTGAAAACATTGTACAAAAATCAGACACTAAATCAAAATGACCCAATGCGGCTTTTAGTAGCCATATACATTGCCCTTCTGAAAACATTGGACAAAAATCCTACATTATTTCAATATGACCCAATGCGGCTTTTAGTAGCCATATACATTGCCCTTCTGAAAACATTGTACAAAAAAAATCATACATTGATTCAATATCACATAATACGGCTTCAAGGTTTCAACTCCCTCAGGCCATTGTACAAAAATCATACATTAAATCAAAATGACCCAATGCGGCTTTTAGTAGCCATATATATTGCCCTTCTGAAAACATTGGACAAAAATCCTACATTATTTCAATAAGACCCAATGCGGCTTTTGGTAGCCATATACATTGCCCTTCTGAAAACATTGTACAAAAAAAATCATACATTGATTCAATATCACATAATACGGCTTCAAGGTTTCAACTCCTTTGGCCAAGTTGGCTTTAGATGAATTTGGCTATTTATTTGAGGTTTTTTTTACATATAGCTCTTCAACGATTTTCTGTACTTATCCATCTTCGGATTTCAAATGTTTGGCTTTGAGCGTTCCTGATGAAGGTAAGTCCAGAAAAGCTTCGGATGCATTAAATTATTCAACATGTTGTTTTCCATTTTTTACAAGTAGCCATATACATTGTGTTTATAGAAAGACAAATATATGCTGCAACATATATTTAAAATAGTTATCTTCATAAAAATACTTCAACATAGACTTGGCATCTTTATAAATAATACTGCCGATACAACTCGTTATTTTTAAAAAGAAATACTGCTGCATAAATCTTTATTTTAAGTAATTATTCAACTTTATCTATTTTAACCATAACTTGAAAGTGTATTAATTTTACTTTTGATACTTTTTTTTAATGCAAATTGATATCAACTTGGTCTTTCATAATGTGATGATTTATTTTTAATTTCCGCTAAGAAAAAGAAAAAAGTAAAATAGGTCCCAGCGTTTGTTGCTTTACCTTTGTACCAAACAATTTGAAAAAAGGCAGGGGGAAGAAAATTTTGGTCAATGTTTGAACATGTTCTGAAAAGGTTTCCCTGTAATTGACAAGTTCTGTTTAGCATATAATATTACAATATTGGGTTTCTTTCAAACAGTACATGCTATCATAATGCCAATACAAAAGATTATCTAACAACCTTTCAGATAGCTTTTCATATGAAACCTTGAAAAAGGTTAAACAGACCATATTAGAGTGCAGTGTCTAAGTACCAGACCATGTATTAGAGACTATATTGACAGAGTTACTGAGTAAAAATTCCGTCTTATAATTGTAACCTTAAAAAACCTCCCAGTATAATTATAATGTTTTCTTAAATTCTTAACAAAAACAAAACGAGATTGCTAATTGAAAATACTTATATGTCCTCTAAATTGAAATATCATACTTTTACCGTAATTTACATCACTTACTTGTTGGCGTAATATAACATATTGCCATACAGCATATGAATAAGACGGACGTCTTGTACATCTCTTGTCGCGTTGTTTTTTTTAAATTGGATTGCTTCGTACAAATACTGAGGAGAGGCTTTATATACAAAGCTTACTTAGCAACATGCATTGGACCGGTTTAATTCGTGGATACACATACGCAATTTTCATACTTAATATATCAAATTACCGAGAGTTGAATTAAAGAAATTGATAAAACTCCATTCAATTGATTATGCATAAATTTCACATATTGGTAGACATTCATACATTTCATTTGGATAAAATGATTCGCAAAGAAAACTTAAATGTCATATAATGTAAGGCGGGAAAACACACCCACCTATTTTCCGAAAAAAATAATTTATGTGATATGGATGAGAAAGTACTGCTGCATTGATTAACATACTATATAGTAAAAAATCATTTCTGTAGATCACCGAAAGGGGAAGTGGTCTAGAACACAGTATTATTTTATTTAGGGGGTTCACTATACACGCAATTTTTATTAGTCTTCACTTCAAGGTTAATCGAGCAAATTTTATTAAATAAGGCTTTTTACAGTTTTTTTTACTTTACTACGGGCTCATAAGGATCTTAAATCTGATTTTATTGCTGTGCCCACAATAGACACAGCAATATTATTCTACGTATTTCACCTGTATCGGTTTGGACAATTCCATGGACTATTCCATACACACACCATTATGCTTAAGGGGTTTTCATATGTCATGTAAGATGATATAGGCTATTTACCGTTGTTTGCCACCCAAAAAAATCTGGTAAAGTCACTTTTCTGAAAAACCAATATAAATATAGTTAACATATTTATATATTTAATCTAGCTGTGTTCATTGACCCGAATGTTTTAATGACAACACACACCGAAAATTCGTTTTGGTCTATTCCATGACATTTGCGCGGGAAATATTCATCACAGACTTAATTTTAATGGACGTTCATTTGGGAAAAAAATTACTATCTATTTTATGTGAACAATTGTCATATGTGTTTGTGTTTCGTACATTTAAAAGATCAACGTTATTTAAATTCCGTATATCTTCATTTGACATCAGGTTTGTACGCATTTAGTCTCTTCTCTAGTCTATAATCTAAACTGAAGGCCGCGAAGGGACACATGTCATGATGACACGTGCTGCACAATCCCACACATTTCAACGAACAAAAAAGTTACTATTGAATATACTTTATCAGCTGTTTATAGTCATCTATATGCATTTCATCCCCTAATGTCAGTCATGATAACACTGGCATTAACAGCGGAAACCGTGTATTCGCGCCTGGACGATTCCACACAACATTGTATATTAGGGGTTTACATTATGGACGATTCCGTATAACATTGTAGTTCAGGGGTTGTTTACATGTTTAGTCGTATCTGGTATCTTAATGAAAACGATGTACATTATTTCTACATATTTGTATATGTTGAAGGAAACAGCTCAATTTCATGATAATTTGGTATACAGAAACATGACATAAGTTTTTTGTACAATTCTGGTGTGTATAAATGACCTACATTACAGCCCTGAAATTCTTGGTGCATTTAATGAGGGGGGGATAGGAGGGGTTTTCTCTTTAACAGATTTACTGTACGCATGGCAGGGGTGTGGAAATGCTATGCCCGACTCGTACATTTGAACAACCGGACAAGTAATTATTTTTGTCTTGGTTGCCCGTGGACAAGTAAAAAAATACACAAGACAAAGTTCAAATCCAACAAAAGATAAAATTAATTTCAAAACGTATAGAGATGTTTAATTTATGTAAGAGAAACCAATGTTCAGCAAGTAAAAACATCAATGTTCATGACGATAAATATTACATGATACTGGAAATAGATCGATTACCAAAACAAATAAAAATAAGTATGCGAACCCGAGTCGCGTAACATTGCATTTGCTTTGTCCATTGAACCGGGATCGTCGATTAGGTTTTATCCGTCATTTGCCGGAAGTGTCATTTCTTTCAATTTTGTATTGAGATTCAGATTGATAAATACTAAATGAAAAGCTGGGCAAGCAAGACAAAAAGAGTCATGAGTCGAGTAGAAAACCTTAAATGCAAATGGAGGACACAGAGTATTTAAAAAATAAAAACGGAAGCGAGAATTTCAGACATCGTGGATATCAGATTGCCCCTGGCTATCTATGGAAATTCGGAAAATAAATTAAGTTTTTGTCTTATTTATAGATGAAACGGAAGCGAGAATTTAAGACATCGTGGATATCAGATTGCCCCTGGCTATCTATGGAAATTCGGAAAATAAATTAAGTTTTTGTCTTATTTTATAATAGATGAAAGGTCAACATTATTTGTTGTCAAAGTGGTAAAAAGAAGGGACGCTTTAATTGCCCATCAAGACAATAATGAATAATCAAGAAAAAAACAAGTGTGTCAGTTGAGAGAAACACCACAAAATCAATAGTTTTATCTATTATTTATAGTTTACTTTTCTTCAAATTATCAGTCACTCTCCTCAAATTTAGTATATGTATACTGGCTACAATTTTTATCAAAACTGCTGCAAAATTGACCTTTACATGTCATTTCATTGGTTGGTTTGCTGTTAGGTTTCTGTCCCATTGATGTTAACCCATTTCCTACTTTCCTATTTTTTTTACACATATAAACAAATGGATGATGCACAACAGTGCGAAGTAAGAATCATATATTAGCTAACGAGAAATACTTCAATATTTATTGAGATCATCAGGGCAAGTAAATATTTTTCTGGACAAGTAAAATGTTGGGTTTCACTTGCCCAGGGACAAGTGCTCACAACAAATATTTCCACACCCCTGCATGTAAATACTGGTGGAGGATATTCAGTGTATTTTTATACACCGTACTCAGCTGGGTTTGCATTGATTGGAAGAATATCTTTACAGACAGCTATAGTATTGATGAAGCAGCTGTATTTAGACTTGGCATTTACCTGGGAATTCCCAAAATACAATGCTGACATGGAATTTACCATCAATTTAGAATAAGCATGATAGCCATACTGTCATACACATCAATATTTCTTTTTTTAAACCAATATTTATTTATAAATGCAGTGGCGGATCCAGGAATTTCCATAAGTGGGGGTCCACTGACTGACATAAGAGGGGGCCCGCTCCAGTCACGCTTCAGTGATTCCCTATATAAGCAACCAAATTTTTTCCCATCCGCCTCTGAAATGCATAGAGTTTGAAATGTATAGTTTAGCAATGATTGTGTATATCCCTCCCGTAAATGTGCTTTAAATTTGGTGTATCTATTTGGTATTATTCATTTATTTAAAAACATGATTTTATCATATTTTACAGAAACGTATCCTACAATTGTCATTTTTTTGGTTTATCTGTCAGTTTTGGTGTGATAAAATGGCAGCTCATAAATTGCCATGTTCAGTCATGCAAGGGACAAGTTTACTGAAATCAGTGATTTTTAAATCACTTTTTTTAGTAGAAAATTCAATTTGCAAGGTTTAGTCACAAATTGGGATTTTGTAGTTTTTCAAAACTTAAAACAAATAGATTTAAATGACATCTTTTATTTAGTACATGTACATTTAAAAAAAAAAAAAAAACACTTTTTGCTACTTTTAAGTAGCAAGGTGTATGCCTTTGATGCTATCATTTAGCTGAAAATTCTATTTTAGTTGAAAAAATGCTATAATATTGGCTTTACATATTGAACTGATACTTTTTTAAATGATTTTTCCCAGTAATTGGAGTATTTTTCCTGTGAAGTTCAAGGTTTCATCTTTCAGATTATGTAATAAAATTCTACTGTTTAGGGGTGTTGAAATTAGGTCTTACATAGTTGATGTGTATCTGATCTGTGATTTGTATATATTTCAATGGTGCTCTCAGCCTCTCAGTAAGGCCAAAAAACTATATGTTTGTTTACGGGTACCTGACCGATCCTATTTTGAGAACCCACCCTAAGCCATTTTATTGCCGTCATAAGAAATAATCCAATTATTATAAATAGGGGAACTCTCGCCCCATGGACAACTCGGACCATGCAAGACGGACCACACAATTCAAAATCATGGCGCAAAAAAAAAAACAAAAAAAAATACCGACCTACCTACCTACCCTACATATTTTGATGATGTAACCTTAAACAGACATGTTAGTTTTCTCGTTTGAATTGTTTTACATTGTCTTATCAGGGCCTTTTATAGCTGACTCGATATGGGCTTTGCTCATTGTAACATGTACAACAATCAAACATCAACCCACACTAAACTGAATGTAATTGAAAGACATCTAGAGGTTGATATCAGAGACGGATTTAGGGGGGGCGGGCCCCTGCTATTTGAGAAAAAAATTGGTTGCTTATATAGGGAATCACTGAATCGTGACTGGAGCGAGCCCCCTCAGTCAGTCAGTCAGTGGGCCCCCACTTTAGAAAATTTCTGGATCCGCCACTGGATATACAGTATCGAACAGAAGATAAAAAAGGGAACAATATGGTGAATTTTAGAGATTAATATTATTTCATGTACATGCATTTGAAATATTTAAGATATATTGTTTCGATTTTTTTAGTTCTAGGTTCCACGGTGACCTAGCTTCCATTTTCGAAAACTGTGATTTAAATGCTAGTCTATTACAGGGATATTTCCTTTTCATTGATTGTAGATATGGAATCTTATTTTACCATGAAGTCAGATTTGAAAATGACTTTGGGAATGAAGATATCGTAAAGACTGAATGTCAGTTTTAGTCTTATATATGTACTTTATAATTTTAGTCTTGCATGTACATAATTATGTGTACATATATCACTGATTCAGTGGCAATGGTAAATAGACACTGACAAGTCTTAGATAATATTTTATAGTTTTGAATGTTTTGTCCGTTGACTAAAATTAGGTGGAGGTTTGTGTGTTCTTATTTCCAACAGAGGTAAACTCAACACATATCAATATGTGCATGAAGCAAATTGATAGTTGCTAGATACGGAATGATTGTACCACAAGAAAGTTTTAACCTGTGTATATATACTTAAAATATGATAAAAAAATCGTGTCTTTTTCAGGACTTCTGAATCCAACCATGTAGTTAAAATATGATAAAAAAAATCATGTCTTTTTCAGGACTTCTGAATCCAACCATGTAGTATGGAATGTTTTTGAGATGTGGTTTTGGTCGATGGATGTTAACGAAGGACCTGTAGTACAAAGTATATCACTGAATTTAGCTCTTTGTCTAAGTGTATTATTGAATACTTTGCTTTGAGCTCAGTTCATTGTTATGCAAATCATTCTTTGTGGAATAAAGATTTGACAGAAAACTCTCATGTACAAGGATTTGTCAAAGTAGTATCACCTCTATTTACAATGTAAGTATTAGGGAGATAAAAGCATTCTATTTTGATTTGAACCAAACATATTTAAAAAAAAAGAACAAATTTACCCGAGAATGCTACTACCACTACTAGCAATATGATGCTAGGTTGTTTTAATACATCTGTACTAGCTGCCTACTGATGACTCGGTTCTGAGTGTAAATGGTCCTTCAACTATGCAGGGAAAAATTATAAGGCATATCTAGGCTTATCAATTTCTAAAACAATATTTCATTGTACATGTTTGAAATTTTTAAACAACCACAGAAATTTTTGCAGTTGAAATACATGTAGGTATCCTGTCGTCGTCTTCCCAAGACGGATGGTTTCCAGATAATAACTTCAGTATAAGTAAAAAGGAAGCCTTAAAATTATAACATACTGTGGATTCATTTATTTTTGTGGGTACCAATTTTCGTGGATTAAAGAAAATTTGCATTTTCGTGGATATTTAATTTCGTGGTTTTGCCGAAGTCTGCATACAAGCATATATATAGAAAATTTGTTAATCATTGAACATTTAATTTCGTGGTTAGACTCTACCCACGAAAGCCTCGAAAATTGGTATTCAAAGAATAATTATGAATCCACAGTAATATTTATAATCATAAAAGGAAGCTTGGGATTGTTTTGGTGGGGGTTATATATATAGTCCCTAAGGTTTAGGAATAAGGGTTCCAAAGGTGACCAAAACAAGCATTAATCTAGTGTCCGTACAAAAAGTCGTGTATAAGTATTTCAATTGTTCTGAAATTGTACCATAATATTGAATACCATAAGTAGAAGGTTGAGGTCTATTTTGTGGGTTATGGGGCATACAGTCTAGGAATTAAGGGCCAAAAACAAACATTTTTGTAAATTCCAGACAATAAATTGGAGTTATTTCTTTGTCCAGAATGGTTGTTGAATTACCTAAAACCAATGCTTTATGAAATCTTCTTTAAAAATTGGAGTTTAGATTTCTCTGTCCAGAATAGTAGTTGAATCAACTTAAAATAATGCTATACATGTATATACAATATACAATGCAAAATTCACTTTACTACCAACTGATAAATTTAAGCAGTCTTTAATAGCCATTCAGTGATTACAAGCACTTTGATTATCATTCTAGGGAATGCCCTCTCACAAATGGAAAAATTTCTCAAGTTTGTCTCAACTAAATTTAGTGAAATATGTATATAATGCTTATTACCTCTAAACTCAGTTTAAGTTCAATTTTTGGCAGCTTCACTTTATGTACCTTTTTAACGTTATATGCTAGCGAGGGCATCATCACCATGACTGTATGACATTTATATTTTAATACTTTATGTTTTATTAAAATGAGTAGTTGAATAATTATTGTTGCATTAGAAATTTGATTTGAGATCATTTTTATACGACCGCAAAAATTGAAAACTTTTTGGTTGTACATTGGTATCACGTTGGCGTCATCGTCTTCATCCAAAGACATTTGGTTTTCGCACTCTAACTTAAGTAAAAGTCAATAGAAATATATGAAATTTAGACACAAGGTTTATGACCATGAAAGGAAGGCTGGGATTGATTTTGGGTATTTTGGTCTCAACAGTTTAGGAATAAGGGCCCAAATTAGCATTGTTCATGGTTTTTGCTCTATAACTCAAGTATTAGTAAACAGAAATCTATGATATTTTAACATAAGGTCTATGGCCACACAAGGAGGGTTGGAATAGATTTTGGTAGTTTTAGTCCCAACAGTATAGGATTTAGGAACCAAAAACAGGTCCCAAATAAGCATTTTTCTTGGTTTTTTTTAACAATACCTTTAGCATAAGTTAATAGAAATCTTTAAAGGTTTATGACCACATTAGGAAGGTTTGGATTATTTTTGGGAGTTTTGGTCCCAAGGAATAAGGGGCCAAAATTAATCTTTGTTTGCTTTCATCAAAAAAAATGAATTATTGTGTTTCTTTGATATGCCAAATCTAACCGTGTTAAGATTCTTAATTTTTGGTCCTGTTTTTAAATTGATCTACATTAAGGTCCAAAGGGTCCAAAATTAAACTTAGTTTGATTTTAACAAAAATGGAATTTTTGGGGTTCTTTGATATGGTGAGTCTTAACATGTACTTAGATTTTTGATTATGGGCCCAGTTTTCAAGTTGGTCCCAATCGGGGTCAAAAATTATTATACCAAGTATTGTGCAATAGCAAGAAATTTTCAATTGCACAGTATTCTGCAATAGCAAGAAATCTTTAATTGCACAGTATTGTTCAATAGCAAGAAATGTTCAATTGCACAGTATTGCACAATAGCATGAAATCTCCAGTTGCACAGTATTGTGCAATAGCAAGAAATTTTTAATTGCATTGTATTGCACAATAGCAAGAAATATCTAATTGCACAATATTGCGCAATAGCAAGAAATTTTCAATTGCACAGTATTGCCAATAGCCCGGAATATTCAATTGCACAGTATTGTCCTGTTTTCAAATTGGTCTACATTAAGATCCAAAGGGACAAAAATTGAACTTCGTTTCATTTCAACAAAAATATATGGGGTTCTTCAATATGCTGAATCTAACCGTGTATTTAGATTTTTAATATTTGGGCCCGGTTATCAAATTGGTCCACATGGAGGTCTAAAGGGTCTAAAATTAAACATTATTTGATTTCATCAAAAATTGAATTCTTCAGGTTCTATGATATTCTGAATTTAACCATGTATTTAGATTTTGGATATTGGACCAAAATAGGTAAATGTCCAATTTAAAATTTTTAAGTTGAAGTTCTTTATAGACCACGTTCAATCTGTGTCAGAAACCTATGTTGTGTCAACTATTTAACCACAATCCAAATTCAGAGCTGTATCCAGCTTGAATGTTGTGTCCATACTAGCCCCAACCATTCAGGTTTCCACTTCTGCAGTCGTATAAAGCTGTGGAGTATCTGTCCCATTCATTTGTTATTTCTTAATTTGTGTGAATTAACATTGTTACAGTAAATGTTAATTACTACACTTGCATACCACAACAAATACTGTATTGGTACATGTATCGCTTATATTTGTATCCATATAACAAAACAAAAAATGAAAAGGAATAATTTTGCAATACCTTTTGAGTACTAAATAGCTTTTTAGGTATTTAGACATATTAAGGCTTATTAAGTAGATGTTGATGATATCTGCTTGACATGCTTCAAATTCGATCAGATTACTTTTGGAGCAGTTATGAGTCTTTGAAGCATGCTCACAAAGGTTCTTTTGGTGAAATCATTTTTATATTGGTCAAAATTTGTCTTTGCTTCGACCAGCTTTGGAGGAGATATAAAGAATTGATATAAATCAGCACAGAGGTTTACTTCCTATCTTATTTAGCCCCAATAATCATGTCAGACATAAGCCATTGTCATTACTTAAAACCAATAAATGTATTCTAATCTGAGGAAGAAATTCAACATTTTAACAAAAAAATTTACTAATGATACTGACGATCCACCACAAAGTAATGTAAATAGAACCATACCAATAGTAAGCAAATACATATAAAAAAAGATGAGGTATGATTGCCAATGAGACAATTCTCCACAAGAGACCAAATCGACACAGAAATTAACAATTGCTCTCCCAACTACAAAATGTATCCAAAACCAAAGATGTAGAACATGTTCTATCATAATCATTTGGTAACTAATGTAATTACTGTCTCCCCATGTCTGTATTGAACATAAAAAAATATCAAATAAATAACACTCCTAATGCTCAGATCGGTTGTCACCGTGCAACACAGTTATCAACACCATATAGGAAAAACATAGAACTTTATTGTCATTAGACACTGTCAAACATCCAAACATACTATCCACACTCATCTGTGTCCACACTTGTTAATACAACGAAATATATCATTTAAAATGAACATTAATTTTAACTTGATAAATTTTGTCTTTAAATATCTTCGTAGGCAGAACATTTTATAGAAATAAAAAAATTACAGGATACAATTTGAACAAAATACAAACAGGTCCCTATAAAATAAAAGCTGTGTGTTTTTAAAACATAGCCCTTTTACATGGAGATTATTTGAGAATTCCGAGATAACAAATACAACAATAATCGCAAATATAAAAACTATTTACTGTTCTTTCTGAACTTAAGTTTATTTCTTAATTTCATTCTATAGCTTTTGTTATTCAACTAATCGAGAAAATAAAGTTAAGGCTTTGCGAACTTTAAAATTTCCTCTGCTTCATATTAACATGATTAACGTGTCTATCTTTTAACAATGAAAACCATCGCTCATGCGACTGCATACAATATCTATATAAACAAGTTGATGGATTTTCAGTGACCATTCTATAGAATGTGAAGTACTTTATAGCATTATGCATCTCCTAGTTTATAGAGTGAAAAATTGATTGTTTTTATTTGGGGATACTTTAATTTTGTTTCTTGTTTATTTTGTGGGAGGGGAGGGGATAACACATGATGTATTTAATGCAGTAGAGTATGAATTAAGGCAAAAGTAGTTTACCTAAAACAAAACAAGTTAACCTACTATATGGGTGAATCATGGACACTCCAGAAAGTAGCAGGACTTGGTACGTATACATAGTAAGCATCTCCTGCTACTGCAATTCATACCCATTGAATTAACAATAAGTCAACTAAGTGTGAACTTCAATAAAGTAACAGACACGTTTTTGACCTTCAAAGACTCAACATTTGCAAATATATTTAAAGTAATTATTTGTGCTGCCTATAAAAAAAATTTTGAATTTACAAATGAAAGTAAACTTATACACCACGTCATTCACGGAAGACGAGATGTTAAAATATTACAAACCCGTCCTTATTTCCTGTGTAGTAACTGACTAGAAGGAAGTTAAACTCAATTCTTTATATACAAACAGTACAAAACTCTGTATTAAGAACGATATATGAATGATATAAGTTTCAACGTGTTTTCAGATTCTTACTATACTTTTTTTAAGAAATAAAATATCGTGAGGAGGTATCTTCAAGCAGTGATAGTTATAGGATGAGGATTCTTCTCTATAATCTGCAATAAAATTCGGTCTAATTTTCCGGCAATATCAAAACATTTGATTTTTCTACATTTAAATTACCCCCATTCAATTGAAAGATTGAAAACATGTTCTTCTTGTACAACAGTGCTATGGCTTTCAAATTAGAGTTCGTAGTTTACAATTTCTTAAACTAGGTCGGTAAAGATATGAATTTGTTAAGAAACAAACTGAATGAAAAAACAAATACACAATAGGGATGTTTCTGTTATCGACAGCATATGCGATTTAGGGGTATTGGTATATCTTAAAACAATTGGAAACGGGTTAGAAAGCAGCATACCGTTTGAGCTATATTAAACTGCTAGTCAATTTCCCCGCCCTTGGATAATCTTGTCTGTTTGTCCTTTTCATTTTTAGCCATGGCGTTGTCAGTTTCTTTTCAGTCGATTTATGAGTTTTACTGTCCCTCTGGCATCTTTCATCCCTCCTTTATATTTGAGTGTGATCCCATATTTTCAAATAAATATGGAATACGTAATGATTAAATGCAAATATCAACTGTCACTGACAACAAGCAGTCAATATTTTAAGTGTACAAAAAGCCTTCAAAAGACGATAAAAAAAACCCTAGATGAAATGAAAAAGATGTATAACGTTATCAATTGTATGCACAAATGACTGTAACAACCATAATTTGATGAAAAACGGATCTAAGCCCATTACACACAAGTTAACAAGCATACTGACCCTTCATAATTCCAACATTTAGTTCGTAAAAGGTACCAAATAGTTGCTTGAATATTGTATAAATTCAAGGCTTATCAATTTCAACATTTAGTTCGTAAAAGGTACCAAATAGTTGCAAGAATATTGTAGTTTTTTGGGTAACTATGTTTATTCAAAACCCCTTTTTTATATACATTCCAAGCACATATGATTTTTTCCGCGAAAGGTATTTTTGGAGAGTCCAATTTAGATAAACATACAGGATAAACTTGCTTTAGCTATGAATATCAAGTCTAAAATAATAATAATGAATTCCATATAATGGAATTTAATCCGACTGTCATGCAAGTTGATAAGGTGGGACATTCCGATTTGAGTTTTAACTTTGAGTTCTGTTATTTTGTTATTTTATTTTTTAATTACTTAGTAATAATCAAAGGGTGAATTTATCAGTTTTAAGTAAACATATAAAATACATTGCAACCGAGTTGGAAATGCCGCATATCACTCTTGCTTTCCGCTTGATAAATTTTCCCGCCTCTGAATTCAATTTATATTTGAGTATGACCCCCCTTTTATAAATGACTAGATGATACTTAATGTTTATATTTAAATATCAACCATCACCAGTATCAAGCAATAAGTATGCTAAAGTACTAAACACCTTTAAAAATAGGATTAAGAGTTAAATCACGTAAAACGATGTATGACATCTTTAAAGGTATGCATAAGAGAAGTGACTGTGAAACTGAAATATTAGAGAAAATGTCAAGATATGTAAGGCCTAATTTGGTGGAAAAAAAATGAAAGCTTCTTATACACAAATGAACAAGTATACAGACAGGAAATTATTGCCGGTTTCCATGTTTTGGTTGTTGCTTATTATGTACGAATAGGTACCAGATCGTTGATGGAATATTTTATATTTTAAGGCTAACCACATGCTGACATACGTAAGATTTCTTTTGCAAATGCAATACACCAGAATGGGGAAAAAATATGTACTGAAACAACTTTCTAAATATATGCTTTCCATGTATCTGTGAAAGTAATACAATGTCACTACTTGACTACATATATGTATGAACTTTTATTTACAAAACTTTACCACATAATAGACTTCTTAGCTACAAAGATGATTGATTTTGTAAACAGATGCTTAAAACATGACACAAAATATATATCAATATCAGCCAAAGGGCCTTTAGGCCCGAGGGATGATATTGGTCGAGGGTGATACGGCATGTGATACGGATTTTGCCATGTATTATACGCTTTATCATATATTTCAACAGAAGAGTTATATTATATGAACTGTTTTCTGATCCATAACACTGAGTTACCTTCAGTTCTACTTTTGTCTCAAGTTGTTTCAACGGCCTTAAAAGAACTGATCAATTACTTGTATTTTTCATAGTTGCATTTAGTGTGCCAAAAAATATGAAAACTTGACGTTCGTGACGTTACATACAATGTAAAAACTCGACGTTCGTGACGTCACATACAATGTGGGCATACAATGTAGGGGGGTGATAAAGGGTATGCGATAAAGGGTGCGCATCAAAGTTGCGCGATATGGATTAAACAGTAGGCTATTTATCACATATGCAAAACTACTGTAATTACTACTAAACATATGATAAACAAATATAATTTAAAACTTCTTGAATTATTAAAACGCATTGTAGAAAAAAGGGAATATTGTCACATAAGTAACAATAGAGAAAAAGAGAGGGGAAATATACCAAAGGGACATCCAATTCATAAATCGAAAATAAAAATGACAACGTTCACGCCACGTCAAAAGACAAATATACAAACAACAGTACACAAACACAAAACACAACATAGAAAACTAAAGACTGAGCGTCACAAACCCCACCGAATAACTGATTGCGATTTCAGGTTCTCCGGAAGGTTACGCAGTTGTTAACACGAAGATCAGTTGTGTGGTCATTTTTATAAATTTACTATTTGCAAAAGTATTATTCATTCGAAATACTAAGGATTTTCTTCTCCCAGTATAGATAACCTAAGCCGTATTCGGCACAACTTTTGAGAAATTTGCTCCTCAATGCTAATCAACTTACATAGTTAGTTCCAATAGGAATGCCGATTGTTTGTTGAAAAAAAGCGTCCTCCCCAAGTAAAAAAAATGTTGTCCATGAATTTTTTGTTTGGATCTGAGTAATTTTTTTCTAAGTACGATTCATTCCTCATTAAAAACAGGATGCTTGTATATACGTTTGCTATTCAATTTTATGATACAAATTTCTTCCAATTTGTCTGTTAGTTTGGAATGGAGAACACTTGTGTTGAAAAGTCAAATGTTTTAAATAAATTCATCATAGATACCAGATGAACTAATGCAAGATGAAAGAGCCTTGAATTGTATGTACTCTAAAAGTTCTTCGAACATTCTTAGTTTACACATCTGACTTGGCACCCCTAGAATACATGTAGGTAGTTTACAATAACTTTGAAGCTCAGCTTTGATAGCTGATAACATTGATGTTAACAATATAGAACCTCTGTTACAGATTTCCCGACTTTAGCTTTGGATATATCTCCCTTTTAAAAACTAGGTTTTAACACTCTGTTTGAATTGCTTATAGAATCATATTCAAAACAGTGTGGCTGTGGTCATTGATTGACGACTTAAATTATCCCATTGACTGGGACATATTATGTGAATGTTTGTCTGTAACGACCGCTGCTCACTATGTACTTGTTAAAGACACTTAAACTGTGGGGTCACAAAAGGTTCTCAACACCTAAATAGTGTAATAAGAAAAACTAATCAGGAATAACACGATGTTTTGCTTTATATCAATAATATAAATCAAAACATAAAGTTATTCCTGATTAATTTTTCGAATTATTTTAATATTAAAGGCGTTAAAAAACTTTGGTGACCCAACAGTTTAAATTCTATAATAAGTATGTAGTGTGCAGTGGTCGTTACAGACAAACGTTCACCCAATCTGTCCCAGTCAATGGGATAATTTAGGTCGTCAATCAATGGCCACAGAGACACTGTTTTGAATATGATTCTATATATATTTATATATTAATACGCAGAATACCAACTTAAGTTATCAAAGGTATCCCAATAAAGGTTACATAACCAAATCAAGTGAAAAAGATGCAAGACGCTTTTAAAAGTTTACACAAGTTGCTGTGAAATTTCGATTAGAATTGAAAACAAAAAGATATAAAGGTATAATTTGATGGGGGAAAAAAGATGTAAGCTAATTACACACAAGTGAACAAGTATAAAGATACAGCTTGATTGGTGATCCCTTTTTTTTCAATTTCTTAGTTTTATATAGGTTTTTTCAGTACGAAAGGGTGCCACTTTTAAACGTTGTTCGACTACTGTATATATATTTCTTAGGTAACTAATAACATGCAAAGGTTTGATTTCTTTCGTAGGTGCATTATACCATTGTAAAAAGAGTTATGCACTAAATTAACTTTATAAATATATGATCTCCAAAAATTATATAATTTCACTACTTGACTTAATTTGTGCGTGTACTTTTAGACTAAATAATCAGTCTCATGAAACTAACTTTGTTGATTTTGAAAATGTTCACAAATCAAACAAGGATTTATAATCTGATGGAAAATATTCGAATATCAGCAGAGTATTATATAGAAATGCATTGAACAAAGAGCCAATAGACGGATGTTAATTATTTTCTTATATTCTTTTGCCTAAGCTCCCTAATATTATACTCCACGAAAAACATAAGTTTTGTAGGACATAATGTGTTTGACTAGTTCGGGTTTCCGTGCAGCTGTCAGTCTGTCCGTCAATCTGCCCGTCCGGATGTCCGTCAGTCCTGTTCATGTTATCGCAACTCTTCTAAAATAACTCAACAGAATTTCACGAAATTGTAAATAACACGGATATTCTATGTAGATGTGCATATCGTCAGGATTCAAATCTTTCTATAGAGTTTTGCACCTTTGACCAAAGCATACTACCGCAACAGTTTGTCAATTCAACTCCTCTGAATATGTAGATGTGTATATTTCTCTTTATGACTTTTATCCCAATCTAGACACACGTGTACGAAGATAGAAGTGGTTCGTTCTCTTTATGACAGGACTGTTCAACATGATTTAAATTATCGTAGTTGTTTACATTCACGTCATAGTTTTCAATACACTGAATAACAAAGATACTGTTTCTTTTTGTATTTTTCGAACACTTAAATTCCTATGACAATTGTCAGATAGCATAAAGGAAAAGCCAAAAAAAAAAAAATGCAATGCAAAGGGACGACAGACCAGATTACATCGATTTTTCTCACACGTTAAGTTATAAATCATCCCTACTTAGATGAGACGAGTATAAACGCTGATTTTAGGCATTTCACTATGTGGAGACAATGACACTTACTTAGATTTCTTTAAATAAAGTGAGAAGAGCTCAGCAACGGATTCCACAGAATTGTGCTGTACCTAACCTTTATAAAGATCAAGATTGTGACAATATACAAATCCCTTATAAATAAACTTATCATAGATACCAGGATTGAAATTTTATATTTGCGCCAGACGCGCGTTTCGCCTACAAAAGGCTCATCAGTGAAGCTCGAATATTATTTTTTTTTTATAAAAAGCCAAATTAAGTACGAAGTTGAAGAGCATTGGGGACCAAACATTCCTTAAAATGTTGCTAAATACAGCTAATGTAAGGTAGAACAGCCGTAGTTTTATTAAAAAAAAATCATAGTATTGTAAACAGCTAATTTATAATTATGAACATATTGATGATAACTCAAGTCAACATAGAAGTGCTGATTACTAAGCTGGTGATATTCTCGGGGAAATTGAACTCCACCAAAAGTAGCATCGAACCAGTGCTTGTAAATAAACTTATCATAGAGACCAGGACTGAACTTTTAAATGTGCGCCAGACGCAAGACATAGATTGTGAAAATATATAGATACTTTATGAAGACATACATTGTGACAATATATAGATACTTTATAAAGATCAGGATTGTGATAATATATTATGGTGCAGACAATTCTTTAATTCAGTAATTTGAACGCAAATTGTATACTTGCCTAAATACTACAAAATATATACTAATAGTTATCAAAGGTACCAGGATTATAATTTAGTACGCAAGACGCGCGTTTCGTCTACATAAGACTCATCAGTGACGCTCATTTCAAAATACTACTAACAATTTACATTCACAGTTCATGCCCCGCAAGTAAATATTTGGAAACACATCTTTAAATATACAATTAAATAATAGCTGTTTGTACATAAAAATTAGTGGCAGATAAGTATATCTCTAACAACTTTTACCAATCCTGATTCAGACACAATTTCTTCTTAATCATTATCTATAATACTAAAAGTAAAAATTTTCTACTGACTGTTTTGAAAAATTATATACATTGCATCTCCTTTGTGTGAATGATTTATTGACTTGTTGACAAATTTTAAGTATTTCAAATAGGTATGAAGGAAAGTGAACTAAATAAAAAATAGTTTTTGACAGATTTAATTTGTCATAAAACATTTTAACGTTCAATATATACTTTCATTTAATGGTGTCATTGCATATGTTTACATATATTTTTTTTCATGAAGTATGGCTATGTTTTATATTACTAACATGGAATGTTCAAAGAAAGACAATTTTCAGTCATGTGATGAAGACAAAATGTGTATAATGCTTCAAATATTAAAATGTTATAAGAACAAATCAAATGATGATTAGGTTGCAGAAATAACGTCATCCCTTGACTTTATAATTCAAATAAGGAGAGTCTTGCTCAACGTGAAGCGTCAATTTGGTTAATTCGGGTGTCTGATCGAGTATAGATACGCAGCAACGTCCGACTGGAATACAATAGATAAATTCTATAATCTGTTTTAAATAGATATAGGAAGATGTGGTGTGAGTGCCAATGAGACAACTCTCCATCCAAATAACAATTTATAAAACTAAACCATTGTAGGTCAATGTACGGCCTTCAACACAGAGCCTTGGCTCAAACCGAACAAGAAGCTATAAAGGGCCCCAAAATTACTAGTGTAAAACCATTCAAACGGGAAATCCAACGATCTAATGGTCCGTATACGACCTGTTGCAAAGTGAAATTTTCTGCGCCAAATTGATATTCGAAATTCCTTCATTCTCCAGTGGCAGTTTCCAAGTTTCGATCACTTGACATCGGCTTGTCAAACTTAGGTCTTGTATTTATGATAGTGTAATCATGTCCGTAATATACAGGAAACAATTGCCACTGGATAAACAATCACTTGATCATTTAATTTAAATGGTAGAAAACAAAACCTGTGAATTATGAACATTATATCTTTGGAAAGTATAACCGTTTTTTAAAAGATTTATATTAACATAAATTTTTGTTTCGTTTTCTTTTTTTGTTTAAAAGATTGTTACAGTGTAGTGTACTACTTTTGGGATCAGATAATATTAAAGGTATAGTAAGTCTACCAGCTCTATCACACAATCTAAATATTCCATGTTGTTGGGACTATAGATCAATTAGAAAGTATTAGACATACTATTTTTATTTTGTTAAACTAGATCAAATTACTTCTTTACATAAACATTCATAACCCATTTTTTTAAGCATGTAATTGCACACCATAACTTGATACTTTATGTTTAAAATATCAAGAAAAAAAGAACTTGTTTGGAATAAATTTGCAAGTTGTACACCGTTACTAAGAATCATATAAATGAAAACGAAAATCAAAGGACAATAATTGTGAACTAGAACATATACAGTCATCATGATCTCAACATGTTATCTTCTGTAATATTGGTTGCTGAACAACCACAAGTAGATAAATCTATAAAATAAGCATTTTAGATAAATCAAAAATAAAGAGGAGGAGGAGAGGAAATAAGTACCAAACCAATTTCAATCGGATATCAAAACATTGTCAAGGAAGAACGATCGAAATGCAAATTGTGAAATGAGGACAAATGGTAAATTAATAACATGCAGATATTATTCATGAAATTTCCAAACATTAAGATAATAAGATAAAGATAAACGAAGTCAATCAGAGCAGGAAGATAATAAAAGTTCAAAAAAAGTAAAGCTACAGGAATTAATGCAATGTCAATTATAGAAAACTTACATATTGCTAAATGTCAAATATTTAATGTAATTAGATTTCCTGCGTCAAGTATAAGAGACAGAGCCATTTCAAAAGAAATGTGAACTCAGCTTCAGAATGATGGATAATTCCTTCACGAGTGT
Organism: Mytilus edulis; assembly: GCF_963676685.1. Lineage (NCBI taxonomy): Eukaryota > Metazoa > Mollusca > Bivalvia > Mytilida > Mytilidae > Mytilus > Mytilus edulis. The sequence goes on along the minus strand of NC_092351.1, from coordinate 30,921,467 downwards.
AATTGTAAGGAATGATGATAATTGTACATTAAAACGGCAACGGAATAAACATACTGACAAATTCATAGAAAGTATCTAGGTATATTCATTCCCTAAAGGACAAAAAATAAAATAAAAAAGATATATAAATGCATTGGGAATCTACAAATGACATGTTTAAAAGTATTTAAAAGACATGCAATGGTATTCTTGAACCCTGCTTAAATCAATACAACATGTGTAATGGAATAAAATAAGACAGATTTTACCTCAATTTATTTAACACCAGCTTCTCTTTTCACAAAAAAAATCTTTAAAATACTCATACACGTTTCAGTATAATTTACGATCAATTTTAATTGATAAATTGGTTTGTGAAAAGAGTTGATAGGCTTATTAGAAACTTTCAATCTTTCCTAAAATTCAGTTTCACACCTTCCAATGTATACTTTTATGTTCTTACAATATTTTTGATTTCATATCACCAAATTATAAACGCTTGTTATTTTTAACAAATTTTTCGCAATTTTTTAAAACGTTAAATCAACAGTAAACTGTTGTCAATTAATGTTTAAACCTCATTAAAAGATTTGAAAGACAGATCAAAGTATTAAAACCAAAACCAAAGTTATGGTCCCAAATCAAAGTGCAAAATCAAAAGCTTAAACACATCAAACGATTGGATAACAACTGTCATATTCCTGTGTTTGTGCAGATATTTTCTTATGTAGAAAATGGTGGATTGAACCGGGTTTTATAGCTAGCAAAATCTCTCACTTGTATGACAGTTGCATCAAATTCTATTATAATGACAACGATGCGTGAACAAAACAAACAGACACCATTGTCAAAAATGTCAAAAATAGGGGTACAGCAGTTAACATTGTGTTATAATCTTGATTACTATAAAACAAGATGTGTATCTGTTGTATCTTTTATCTCAAGTTATATGAGATAGATGTATTCAACATAGTCATCAAAGTTGAATTATTTAGTGAGAGATCATAATCTTCTTATAGAGGAAAGTGATGTTAAAGTTAAAGGATACTGCTAATATCTTTTCTTTCTTCCCAAGACGTTCCTATATGAAGTCATCCTCAAAAAAATAAAAGAACAAATCAACAAAGTAGCAGTATGTTCGCTTTGGAATCTCGAAAGCTTATAAAAAAGCAGGCCTACCTCACGTAACAACTATGTTGCCAACAAAGGAATCAAGCATCTTTATAATGTTAGTTTCAGCGATTTTTTGTTAGAATCAATGTGATTTTTTTTACAAAGTAGGATGTGTCCAAATCGAAGGGAAATAGGCCCTACCTCTCTATTTCACCAATTACCCCATCAACACTGCTATCAGTTTCGTAATCTTAATCACTCTTTTATTTTTTTCATTTTTAATCAGAACAATTCAGCTTTATGAAAATATATAAAAGTAGTAGACAGCTAGAAACACATTATTAACAAAATATTAAATTGATGCACACTAATGGAAAATATGCTAACATCATTAAAATATATTCATCTGGAAGATGTTCACTTTACATATTTTAGTAAAATGAAATACTTTAAAGGGACATAAATTCATTTTCACCGATTTAAATTCTCATAATCTCATATTTGATTTATTACCTACTTAAACATATATCCAAATTTTAAACCGTCTAAAAATAAACAATTATTAATGCATGGGATCAATTATACGTATAGGCATTTAATGTCTATTTCTTTTTTTTAGATGCCATCTATTTAACCACCGAGGTGACTTCCGAAGACTACTTAGATATTTACAATTGAATAACACGTAAAAACGGGGACAAAAAGAACATAAAAATTCCGGCAAAATGCATAAAATCAAATCACATTAACCCTTAAAATTCGACTTCTCCGAAAACGCGGGACTTCCAAACAGAGAGAAAGAACCTAGATTGTCTGTTAAGAAGTTAATAAGAAATTAAAATATATAATAATATCGAAATGCAATGGAAACTTATAACGAAGGTTAATATAATGATATTTCCTTTATTTATATAGCACTAAAATAATATACAGCAGAAAAATTTGCTTCCGCAAATTTTTTGCAGATTTAACATGGTTGTGCTGATAATTAGGGTAATAATTATATAATATGTGTTTTCAGTCGTGTGTCATTTTCACTCGTCATGCAATGAATGGATCTGTCGTAGAGGTGTCACTTGTTTCGACGTATTAATATATTATTAATATATATCATCTAAAATGTGACGAACAAGGATTTTGTAACCATGGTTTTCGCATAATTATATTAAAAAATAGTTCTAGCAACATTCCAGCAGCACCTGCATACGGGGTATATATCTCCCAATTGATACGATATTCCCGTGCTTGCATTTCCTATCATGGTTTTCTTGATAGAGGGTTACTGCTCACAACGAAGCTATTAAACCAAGAGTTCCAAATGGTGAAGTTGAAATCATCCCTTACGGACGCCACCACGAGTTGGTTGACCGTTATGGAATAACCGTTTCACAAATGATATCGGATATGTTCCTTACGTCGTAACTACAATCCCCTTCCCTTTCATGAATGTGACCTACCGAATTAGACTATTTACCGGATTTGTAATCACATAAGCAACACGACGGGTGCCACATGTGGAGCAGGATCTGCTTACCCTTCCGGAGCACCTGAGATCACCCCTAGTTTTTGGTGGTGTTTGTGTTGTTTATTCTTTAGTTTTCTATGTTGTGTCATGTGTACTATTGTTTTTCTGTTTGTCTTTTTTTCATTTTTAGCCCTGGCGTTGTCAGTTTGTTTTAGATTTATGAGTTTGACTGTCCCTTTGGTATCTTTCGTCCCTCTTTCATGATGTTTTTAAAATTTTAATATTGCCTTTATCTTCTTTATTATTTTTTTTTATTATTATATTTCTTATTTTCAATTTATCGATACTTTAAATACAAACTGTAAACATCACGATATTTTACTTACGTAGATGATTTGGTATTAAAATGAAAAAGTGATGTAATACGATTGATTGTACTAGTTTTTGAAACCAGATAACATATGGTTTAAGAATACATTTCATTAAAATATTTGAACGTCATTACCGCTAAATGTAGAGATATCTCGATTGTATATTTTATATGTACTACAAAAATTAATAAAATATTTTCCCTTTCTTTTTACAAATTTATGAATAAGTAATAATCAATTATTGAATATTTCTCGAGATATTTATATTCTTAACTTGTTAGTGACGTAAGATTGATATATCGTGTAAATAAATATATTGAAAAATATAACAATACTCCCACGTCAAGTTTTACGTTTGTATCTGAATTATTTGTTTATTGTAAACAAAAACAACTAGCTTCCTTACATGTACATGACCATGCTACAATCAATGGCGAAGGGTCACAAATTGTGCCAATTTTGAAGCAGGGTTGTTGACTAATGGAACTTCCCACAACTCATATTATTGTCGAGTAAATAACCCTCTGTTCCTTGTTTTAAAGTTAAAATAATGCAATAATTCTTTTAGTTTACACTATGATTTGTATCGTTACAGATTTTTAAGAAATGAATTGATGATCAGATTATATGTTTTCGTATATCATATGAATTCGAACTATGCATGCTTGTAATTGAAAATTGTAACGTCATTTTATAGCACTCCTCTTCATCTTCAGTTGTTTGTAGCATAGGTATTTTAACTAATGTTTTCAAATAAATTGATAAGGTATTCCAGCTAGGTATTAATAATTGCACGGACACTGAGATAAATATGTTCTAATTCTTCAAGTGTCCTCTGCGTCTGCCACATAACACTTTGTCGCAATACAACAACAAAGCAGACCTGAGAGTTTTTCAACGAAAATTGCACAGGTTCTGCTACTGCACATTCAGTTGTGCACCTGATATATTTTTTTATCTGAGTGATTCTGAGTGGTTTCGCATGTTGTAGAATAAAGCAATTGACATCACCATTCAGTCCTATTTCCTAATAAATACGTTAAATAAATACGCATATTTACAAAAATGAAGACCTGTACAAGGTAAATGCAGTTTTTCATCTTTATTTTTATCTTGAAAAAAACCAAAAAAACAAAATTAAAATAATTGAAGACATTTTTTCTTTAAGCCATTGAGAAGTCACCTAAAATGAAATAAAATTGAAAATGGAAATAGGGAAATAGGGAATGTGTCAAAGAGACAACAACCCGACCAAAGAACAGACAACAGCAGAAGGTCACCAATAGGACTTCAATGCAGCGAGAAACTCCCGCACCCGGAGGCGTGCTTCAGCTGGCCCCTTAACAAAAATGAATACTAGTTCATTGATAATGGACGTCATACTAAACTCCAGATCTAGATCTAGATTATACACAAGAAACTAAAATTAAAATACAAAACTAACGAAGGCCAGAGGCTCCTGATTTGGACAGGCGCAAAATTGCGGCGGGGTTAAACATGTTTTTTTTAAAATATAGTAATGTTACAAGGAAAATTAAGACATTTTGACAAATATACTATTTTATGTGATCATGACTTTTGCCATGTCAACTTGTAAGTTTTAGATTTATGTTTATAAAGAATATATTATTGCTGTGAACTTACTTTTTTAGTTAAACAAAAAATATAACCAGGAGAGATCTGTATTAGATATGTCACTTTTGATAAAAACACGAAATAAAGATATTAAAAGGACAAAACCAGCAGAGTTAGAAATAATGAAGAAGCAGTTAACAAAATAACATTCTAAGTAGTTGATTTCACAAATTGTTATATTTACAAAACATTTAATATATGGAATTTTTAATTGTACAAAGTGACCGTGAACATTTGTTTTCTAAGTAAAATTATCAAATTCAACATTGTTTATATTAAATTAAATTAAATAAAAGCTGTGAAATAATTACAATGTATACTTAACATGACCAGTTCTATGTTTTCATTATTGACAATTATTAAATAGAACTTTACAACAATCAATATTTGCATAAAAACTTTGAACACAGAATCTTTGGCAAATATATTTATGACGAACTTATCACAGTCTTGGATTAGAGATGTCAGATTTCCAAAATTGAATTTATCTGTTGAACGGCTAAAAGTAATTAAAAGCTGACCTATTACCTTTAGCCCGCCTGCTTTCAAAAAGAGGAACAGTTCATTTGTTTTGTTATGCCTGTCTGAAGTTGAATTTTTATAAAAAAATTATAGTGATGGTGTAATCATAAAAAAAATGATCAAGGATTATATACTCTTTCTAACATTAGTTTGCTGTTTAACAGAGACTGAAGGTAGGAGCGTTATATGATATAATCAAATAGTATGGGGTACTATCAAACGTTTAACATAAAGATTTGTTCTGATTTAAATAGCGTTATATTTTTTTAACTGATATTGTGGTTTTATTTTTGGGGCGGGTTGGAAAGTATTGGGTGGATGAATGAGCGCTTATTTTTTGTTCCATACTAGAATTTCAATTCCTTAACTTAAAATTGAGAATGGAAATGGGGAATGTGTGAAAGAGACAACAACCCGCCCAAATAAAAAAACAACAGCAGAGGGTCACCAACAGGTCTTCAATGTAGCGAGAAATTCCCGCACCCGGAGACGTCCTTCAGCTGGCCCCATAACAAATATATACTAGTCCAGTGATAATGAACGCCATACTAATTTCCAAATTGTACACAAGAAACTAAAATTAAAATAATACAAGACTAACAAAGGCCAGAGGCTCCTGACTTGGGACAGGCGCAAAAATGCGGCGGGGTTAAACATGTTTGTGAGATCTCAACCCTCCCCCTATACCTCTAACCAATGTAGTAAAGTAAACGCATAACTATACGCACATTAAAATTCAGTTCAAGAGAAATCCGAGTCTGATGTCAGAAGATGTAACCAAAGAAAATAAACAAAATGACAATAATACATAAATAACAACAGACTACTAGCAGTTAACTGACATGCCAGCTCCAGACTTCAACTAAACTGACTGAAAGATTATGATTTCATCATATGAACATCAGGCACAATCCTTCCCGTTAGGGTTTTAGTATCATACCATCATAACATATATGAGAAGAACATAACCCGTGTCATGCCAACAACTGTTTTTAGAATAAATGTGTTTAGTTCCGATGCAAAGACCTTATCAGTGACTCAATATTAACGCCAAAATATGCAATCTTTAATGACTTGACAACAGTATCGTAATTATATCCCTTCTTAATAAGTCTATTCAAAGGTTTTGTAAGTTTCTGAGGTGAATACTGACACCTTTGTGCTTTATAAAGAATATTACCATAAAAAATTGGATGTGAAATACCTGAACGTATTAAAAGTCTGCATGTTGAGCTATATTTACGAATAATGTCTTTATACCGATGATAAAATTTAGTAAATGTTTTGACTAGTTTGTGATATCGAAAACCTTTTTGTAAACTTTTTTGAAAGGTTTTGATATCCTTGATCATTCATATACAAATGATAACACGCTTGTTTATGATGACTTGATACAGCTTTTATATTGTCGTCAGCTACGCTATTCCAGGTTTATGATTGATTGGTGTTTAATGCAATTTTCAACAATATATGATGGTAGTCAGTTCATATTGGTCTAGGAAGTTTGAGTACACACAATGAACTGCCGATCGTCGTCCGAAAACCGAAAATCCTAGTCAATTAAGATTGTAGAGCAAGTATTTGTGCGATGCAACCTGTATTAAAGAGTTTTAATATCTAATTAATTATCAAAGATACCAGGATTATAATTTAGTACGCCAGACGCGCGTTTCGTCTACATAAGACTCATCAGTGACGCTCATATCAAAATATTTATAAATCCAAACAAGTACAAAATTGAAGAGCATTGAGGATTCAAAATTCCAAAAAGTTGTGCCAAATACGGCTAAGGTAATCTATGCCTGGGATAAGAAAATCCTTAGTTTTTCGTAAAATTCAAAGTTTTGTAAACAGGAAATTTATAAAAATAACCACATTATTGATATTCATGTCAACATCGAACTCCCATTTCAAACAGTTATTTGTTTTGTTGTTGTTGTAATGTTAAAAACAAATGTATCATAAACTCATGATAAAATAAGATAATATTGAACTGCAAACATTTGCATTATGTCAAAGTAGATTCGTCTTATGAGGCAGTGATGGCGTTCCATATTTTTACTCTAAAGTTCATTTTTTTACTTATACAGGAGAATTAAATGTTGCTTGGGTTGATACAGTGGATGCTGGTGTGGTTGACACACTCAATATACCTTTGACATCTTTTTGGAATAACCCAACACTTTTATCTGACTATGGGTATAACTCTCTTACAGAAAATACACTGATATTTATGGTAAAGGCATGTGCTGATAGCTTTGTAGCCATGAAAACATCGACAGCATCGGCGGTATCCGACGACACGTACGAATTAGTAATAGGAAGCTACGGCGGCTCAAGAGTTGTTATGAGATTAAACGGCGATACCAAAATTAATTTAGCTAAAACTGAGCTGTTAAGCTGTTTTGCATTTCGACCATTCTGGTTATATTGGACAAATGACTCATGTTCACTAGGTAAAGGTTTAGATGTAGGCGTTGATGAACTTATCAATTGGTCGTGGAATGTCAACACCACCGTAAAAGACATCGGTATAATGACTGGATTTGGTGCAACTGGTCAATGGCTCTTCTACTATGGCGGTAATTTATTAAATAATTACAAAATATATACCACCAAGTGTTTTTCTGTATGTTTGTACATTACTTTGTTGCATCTTTTCATTTCTTTTGAAAGCATTTTGTTTAACTTCAGTATCGTTTGACATTTGTGTTTCGCTTTACAGATCAACTGAATATGCTATCAATGTGTTATATGTTCAGTTTACTACACGTACAACTTTCATACTTTATTTTCCAACCGATGGATTGTTTTGATGTTTCAGGATTTTTTTTTATTTGTTAATAGAATTTCCAGGTTGTCTTTTTGTTTATTGTTTTTATAGGTATTAACTTTTTTCGGTTTCTTTTTTTCTGTTTTTTCTGTTTTTGTGGATTGCACTGAACAGTACATATCTTGTAATTGTATGATAAACTTATTCATTGCTTTTAAGTTATAATGTTCGTCATTGTTTTTCCAGATAATAACACAGACATACGAGCTGGTCCTTTGGCTTGTTCCCAGCAACAAAGTAATGCAGGATTAACTACTACAAGTACAAACAATACGAGTGCCTCCAGTTACAACGGAAACATAGTCCGTGTAGACATTCGGATTGACAAAACATCTTTATCATCGTACAAAAGAAGTAAATCTAGTGCCCCTGATTCTAGAATTTCTGCTGTTTGTATGGGTGCTGTTGGTGTGGCCGTACTAGTATCAGTTGTAATAGCTATTGTCGTTATAGACATTCTTTCTTTAAAAATTGGTCCAACTGTTCGTAAACATAAGTCAGTTAATGATTAAGCAACAATGGTGTTTTGAAACATGTATATTTAAGTTGATATTGGGACTTAAACATATCTATATTTTTATTTATATAGGTTGTCTGCTCTCTGGTCGGGTTGTTGTCTCTTTGATATATTCCCCATTTCAATTCTGAATTCTAATTTATATTCTTAAAGCATGCAACCTGTATCTTAAACCGTGTTCGTTGTGAACCAGTTGTGAGTCGCTATATAATATTTTAAACGAAAAAGATATTGCCTCAATTGCTGTTGAGTATATTTCACACAAAATAATTTAGTATGTGATGTAGTCTCTTTTCTACATTTAAATCCAAGAGGATTTTGATATATACCAAGATTTTGACCAAGTGAGTGAAACAAATTCATCGAAAGAAGCCATGTCTGTTGGACAAAACTTATATGAAAACCTGGTTGATATTTCATATTTCATATTCCGTCACGTCTTTGACATACATATATATATATATATATATATATATATATATATATATATATATATATGTATGTCTAGCGGGACGGCTGCAGTGCAGGCGATTTGGTGTCACGATATCACAGTAGCATGGGTTCGAATCCCGGCGAGGGAAGAACCAAAAATTTGCGAAAGCAAATTTACAGATCTAACATTGTTGGGTTGATGTTTAGACGAGTTGTATATATATATACAAAAAAAGTTTCTTTTCAAGCAGTGTACAGAATTATATATTAAAAATTAAATACACAAAAAGAGTTTTAAAAGCAGCATTGTCTAGCGCTTTCATCCATCTTGGGACTTTTCAAGACTATGAACGTCGTTATGGGGAACACATTAGTATTATGACGTAACGTCATTGTTCGTAACATATTAGTAGTATGACGCGACTATTCATAAAAGTGTTTGACGCCAAGCTTAATGCTTAGTAGTTACATGAACAATAACGTCGCGTCATACTACTAATATGTTACGAACAATGACGTTACGTCATAATACTAATGTGTTCCCCATAACGACGTTCATAGTCTTGAAAAGTCCCAAGATGGATGAAAGCGCTAGACAATGCTGCTTTTAAAACTCTTTTTGTGTATTTAATTTTTAATATATATATATATATATATAATAGTCAATAATCGTTTTTAATTAGTTTTTCGTCAATAGGCTGTGTTTATTGTTTTAAGTGAAATTGAAAAAAGAAGGACGAAAAATACTAGCTGGACAGTAAAACTTATAGATTGAAAATAAACTGACAACGCCATGTTTAACAATAAAAAGACAAACAGACAAATAATATTTTAATTAACCAAATAGATACTGTGAATTAACATTATCAAGTCATTATTAAGTTTCCAAAATTGAGCAAACTTTCAACTTTTGTATAATTATAATTGGTAAGCAAACAACTACTGTATATAATTGGTTTTGACTGTATAGTAAAATCATTCAGTTTGATGCCATAATTTTTTACTTTTAAAAAATAAAAATAATCACAGAGTATTGTTATATTTTGATGAATCCGTTTGTTTTATGTCATAGTAATGAACTGATAAATGACCTTTAGTATCGTTGTCAAACTTAATTTAGGCAACATAAGCTGACCGATGTTCTTATCTCATTAATCGATTTGAAACGCCAACACAATGTAACAAACCCAAACTGAGGCAATCACAGGCATTCCTAAATAGTAAATCATAGAAATATTTATCTCCGAGGAAAATTCAAAACGGAAAGTCACCAATCAAATGGCAAAATCAAAAGCTCTAACACATGGATAACAACTGTCATATTCCTGACTTAGTATAGTCATTTTCTTATGTATGGTGGATTGAACCCGCTTTTATAGCTAGCTAAAACTCTCACTTGTATGACAGTCGCATCGAATTCCTTTATATTGACCAACGATGCGTAAACAAAAGTTAAAAATGTCAACAATAGGGATACAGCAGTCAACATTGTGTAATATTCCTAATCATAATACAAACAAACAAATATTTAACATAGAAGCACAAAAATATATATATCAAATTTAACAACCTCAGTCATTGCTTTCTTATTTTTGTATTTTATTTAGTAATTATTTATTTATTTAAGGAGCGAGAATACGTCGATAATTTAAACGCCTCTTGCTATGCATGCATCTCCCTCCATGCAAATCCATACTAAGTCGAAATTTTCGCAATCAGGAATAGACCATAATCGGTAATTTTATACGCCTTTTCTTGTACTCGAAAATTTAAAAACCGGGAAAAAATGTCGCCAATGAGATAATACTCGTCGTCTCAATAACACTGATTAGTTAATGAAGTCAGTATTGTAGATGGTAATGAAACAGATATGTACATGATCTTTCAGTCAACCTTTATACTATAAAACATTTTAGATTCGTGTTTTAAATTGCATGTAGCATTTATATAAATAGATCGAAGATGTCTTTCGAGAGCTTATCTACCTACCTTTTCTACATAGTTCGTTCAACAAATCGCTTCCTTACCCAATAAAGATATAAGAAGTTGTGGCCTGAGTGTCAATGATACAACTCTCTATTCAATAAATACTCTCGTATTCTCTTCAATAAGTTATTTTCTTTATTAACGATTTTTTAATTTTTTTCGCTGAACTTTTTAAGATTTTTCCTAAAGGTAAAGAAGATTCATGTTAACTTGCTGTTGGTATCATTAGAAAAGAGAAGAAAAAATGAATGCTTTCCTCCAAGTCTTGGTACCAGTCCTTTGCTAGTTTCCTATAATTAAGATATAATAATTGCCATTAATTTTATCAAATTTCTTATCTTCATAATAGTTTGTTATAGTATGGATGCTGTCTTTGTTCGCTTCCTTTTAGGGTCACTTTCAACATTAGTTCAAGAGACCACAAACATATAAACAATATTCGTACATTGCAGGAAAAATATAAACTCATTAGTACGAACTCTTGAAACAGAGAGAAAAAGATCCTCGCCGAGCTTTTTTCATTTTGCCTGGCGAGCACAGTTTATTTTATATGTTCCTGCAATGTACGTTCATTGTTTGATAGTGCAGTTGAACATTAACGTTTAAACCTAAATAGTTTTTTACTTACCAAATGCTCATTCTTTAAATGAAAAAGTTATTACTTAAAATAAATTAGACTGTTAACTTGAATATAACCATTTGCGCGAAACAGAAGCAAGGCACCAGCTAGAAGATCGAATAAGTATTAAAATCGATATTGCTTCATAATGTCTAACTTGGTTTTTTTTAATAGTTTTAGTTTGGCAGAGTTGTTTCAGATAGTATTGTTATAAAAAACTACTCATATCAAATAAAATCGTTTTCTTTGTATCATCTTTCAAAGATAAATTAGTTACGTGATATGCTGATACAATATTCAGTCTTCATTAAAATATATATCGAACAAATTCATAATTTGAAGCGTAATATGTAATTCGTTTTGTTTTAACGGACTGGTGTATAAATTAACTTTATGGTCTATCATATCATCCTGTTATATTAAGTGTTTTACAGTCAGGAGATGAGCGACAGCAATGGTATAGGAATCATACAATACACTCAACTGAGTTATTTATGTAACCCAGATTAAAAGTAGGCAATTCTAATGTTTACATACGGAGAAGATTCCGAAAGTTGCAATCCAAGGTTCGAACCATGTTAAGAAGTTGTGTGATTATATATTAAATGATTTGGCTTATATATTTTTACTTTCAGGGATTATTTAATTCGTGTGTTCAATCTCTTACAACGATTTATATTTCAATGTGTTCTATTTCCTTATCTGCAAAGGATTTCAAAGTGGTATATCTTTGTTTGGTTGATATATTTCTGATATGAATGTGGAGTAAGTTCCATTGTATACTGTAAACTTTGAAAACAGATGAAGAATGATAGTACTCATGCTTCTTTCTTGTATTAAACATCAATATGAATATATTTGTGTTCAAAATACACCAGAAGATCATTCAATAGTCGAATTGAAATGAGTAGTGTATCTATAACTTATAATTCGATGATTAACACAGAACATCATTGGATGTTTACTACCAGTGGGTTGGCTCCACTGTTTGTTTGGTATCACAACATGTAGTTGTCATTCGCCGCCCAGAAGCCAGTATCTCAGTATGTGCATGATTTAAATGATCGATTGATTTTGTGCTTACTATTCCTGGTTAAAAAATTAAAAATATAATTAGTTAAAAATATTTATGATTCCCGTGCACGGTTTTTATCAAAACTACTAATAACTACTGCAGATCAAAACGTCTAATAACTACTCAAGACATAGTTCTTAAAATAACAAAATAATTGAGTATGTAATTCACTACAGTGACGTCATAAATCCAATTTCATCACTTGCACGTGAAAAGCAATGCAGATTTGAACGGACAATCTATGAAAACAAAATCAGTGTCCGGTTATATAGTCCATATATGTGTTGTTTGGTTTTCTAAAATGCCATTATATGCAAAGTATAGACCAAATTATTCGTCATTTTCAGTCTTATATAATTCATCATTTTTTGAGAAACGTTTTTGCACAACTCAAAATAAGATGTTTTACCTCATTAACATACCCAATTATTAGGTGCTAGATATTTGATATTATATACAATGAAAGGTTTGTTAATTTGACAAATTCTTCTTGCTTTTTATCTACACGATATAAACTGATTCTGCAAACTATGTCTTAAAGATAAAAGATTAAGGATTAACTAGATCTAAAGAAAAGAGAAGATATTAATTCTGTATATATAAATATATTCAAGTGAAATCTGTATTTTACTTGAAGAAACAGTACAATTATCATTTGAAATTTATGAATAATGTATGTTACAATCCACCATTTTCTACATAAGAAAATGTCTGTACCATGTCAGGAATATGACAGTTGTTGTCCAATCGTTTGATAGGTCCTTTCCTTTTTGAATTTTCCTCGGATTTCAGTATGTTTGTAACTTTACTTTTTACACTTATCAGAAGTTGGCTTAAAAACCTAAGTAAAATGTCAAAACTTAGTAAACTATTATATACACTTGGAAAAAGATACCACTTCAACCGGATTTTTCACATAAATCAAAACATTATAGTTATGTGATCATTTATTGGCCCGAAAGTATAGACATTTTGCCATTTTGCTTTTTGATCAGACCATAGGCATGAAACCAATAAAGATGAAGAAAGAAAAAGAATTTAATTAAATGAATATGTTGACAAACAAGAGGATGTCCTGGGTACTAAAACTGGAAGTGTTTAACTGTATGCTAACAAATAGAAAAGTTAAATAGTATAATTTATTTTGTTTCGAAACGAGAATATGGGTCAGTTGACTACAAATACCGAGTGAAACCACCGTTCTCAAAAGTCATCGAAACTAATAGTCTTCTCCTCCCATTGATAAAAGGTTGATTTGGTTGCTGTGGTAGTTTTTTTTAATTACTGTTGCATTGCTTGAGCTAATTCTGAACAAGCGTTACTCTCTCTTCTTTCATGACGACGACAAATCATGTCCCAGATATGCTCAGTGAATGAATTATCACAGGATTTGCGCCGGAAATGAAAACAACTCATACAACATCAATATCAAAGCTCAATTCATAGAATGAAAAGACGGTTAGCATCGGTGATTCGCCAGAACGATGGTTCACTCGGGTTTTTTATTTTTGTATTTATTCTTACCACTGATACACGTTCTAGTTTTCCTGAAAAGGTAATTGTACTATTGAAATTTCTACTTTGAAGCACCCATAGTTACCCATTTTACAAATTAAAACATTTCTTCCTGTTTCACGAAATATCTTATTTAATATATACAAATTATATTCTCTACTTGTTCAACCCGTTTCTTTTATGTATGCCATTGGTTGATAACAGAATTGCATCATTTATATACATTTTCAGCTATATGTAACATCAAAAATTATAATATTTTCCTTCGTGAGAAAAATACAGGGTTATGCAATACTTTTATAATGTGTATATGTTTGTGTTTTTTTAAATTAAAAATTGATTTGTTTCTTTAAAAAAAAGTACATTTTCCATGCGTTTTTTTGCGGATAATATGTAAGTGAAAATGTAGTTATAATCAGCACACAATCTTTGAAGGTTCAGTTAAATCACAAAAATACTGAACTCTGAGGAAAATTCAAAACGGAAAGTCCCTAAACAAATGGCAAAATCAAATGCTCAAACACATCAAACGAATGGATAACTATTGTCATATTCCTAAATTTGTACTGGCATATTCTTATGTAGAAAATGGTGAAGTTATCAAGTCATTAATGCTGTTGTAAGAGAAGATACTAAACTGTAGATAATATACTTACTCTTAGAGTATTAAACAAATCTGGCTTAAATATTAATGATTCTCCACCTTTTGACATTCAAATTAAAACTTAATACCCATAGGAAGTTATGGAAATTGAAATTCATGTATGCCACCCTACAACTTAAATCTTCGGTGTTGTATAATTATTCTCGAAATCAATAACCAATCCTAAGGGGGAAAAGTAAGCTTATGCTACAATAATCTTTTCAATAGTTTTTTTTATTTAAATCTTTATTGATTGATCTCATTATTTCATACAAGGATAATTGATACCCTTTACTCAAAGGATATATATTATAGGTTTAAAAATGCCTGTTGTTTCTAAAGATGAAAAAGTAAACGGGAAACATTATGTGATTAAAATATATTTGCATTTTTGAACGAGATCAGAATGCAAATACAGGGACCCACTATCACTGACTCACATTTATATCATTGTATCCATTGAAAAACTATTTGCATATAAATGTTCTATATCTTTTTAAAGAATGGCAATACATGCAATCGTCTCCAATAGCGCAATATAAAGTGTTGTTGCACCATACGGGGCATGAATATAATTGTCAATTATTCAAGCTACTATTCCAATCTTTCTACCAGCAATTTCGAAAGCTTTTGTTCACCACGAGTACATGATAAAAGCGTTTGGAGGTTATCATATCACAACTTAAAAACAACTTTCAAATAATTTGAAGATTTTGCGTTACCAACTTTCATGGAATTTAAAGATTTTGATTTTCTATTTTAAGGTACAAATGAATTGTTTATTTCAAAACTGTAAATCCGGAGTTTCCAGCAATTTGAATATCCTGCCTAACCCATTTTCAGGCGATTTAAAGATTTTGTTCTTCTTATTTTTGGAACCGATCAATTGTAAATTTCAAAATTGAAAACTGGAGTAAAAACATTCTTTGCCCTACTTATGCATGAAAAGAGCATTCTTGGATAATCTATATCGATTATATTGAATACATACAACTCTTGTGTAACGTAACCTGCGTGTCTGATTATCGATTTGTAATATTCTGGTTCTGGATTAAGTTTCATCGTAAGTTACAGAATATTACTTTTATAAATGAGGATCATTCATTGTGCAACGGATAAACAAAACTGTTTCTAAATTATTTTGTTTTACTATCTATGGACAGAACAATTGCTTGTCATTTGAAAATATTGATGTTCAGATTAATGCTATTTTTTAAACTGTTATAAAGTTGAACCAATATAAGTAGTCAGCATCATCTACAAAACGGTGTTTCAAAAGTGAAACGAAGAACGAGTTTTTACCAGTAAAGAGTTTAGAATGTATTTGTATTATTGTATTACAATTTGTTGCTTGATGTTTTTGTCTCACACCAAATCGGCAGTAGGACTTCGTATTAGGTTTGTGGAAACGGGGAATGCTGGTAATATCGACAGTTTTAATGAACCTTTGTCGTCTTATTGGAATCATTTGACTCTTTTATCGGACTATGGATACAGTAGTGTAAAAGAAAGTACACTAAAATTTATGGTCAGGTCATGTAAGGATAGTTTTGTATCTATGAACACATCAGACGGCACATATGAAATAGTTATCGGAAGCTACGCAGGTACACAAGTTTCTTTCAGATATAACAGAACTTGGCTTTCGGACATTCCACAACCTGAGCTATTAAATTGTAATGGATTCCGACCATTTTGGATCCATTGGACAACTGAGTCATTTTCTATAGGGAAAGGTTTTAATATAAGCAGTGGTAAAATTAAAGAATTGTCATGGATTAAGTCTCACATAGTTTCAGAGGTAGGAATCATGACGGGATTTGGCTCAACAGGGGAATGGATTATATACTTTGGAGGTAAATGCTGTGATCGTTAAGATATCATATTTATTTAATAAGTATCATGTATTTCCATTTTTTATACTTACTTTCCTTTTTTTTCTCATAATTCTTGCATATTGAATTCGTTATTATTCGTTGGATACAAATTTTCGTGGATTTAGTAAAGGCGAACTGTATCTTAAGAAATAACAAAATTTGGACAAAATGCAACAACTGTTGAAACGCTTTCTAAAAGAGGGACGAACGATACCAGAGGGACAGTCAAACTCATAAATCGAAAATAAACTGACAACGCTAAAAATGAAAGAAGACAAACAGACAAATAATAGAACACATGACACAACATAGAAAATTAAAGAATAAGCAACACGAACCCCAACAGGTTGATCTCAGGTGATCCGGAAGGGTACGCACATCTTGCTCCACATGTGGCACCCTTCTTGTTGCTTATGTTATATAAAAAAAATCCAGTAAATAGTCTAATTCGGTAGTTCGCATTCATGAAAGAGAAGGAGATTGTAGTTACGACGTGAGGAATATATCCGATATCATTTGTGAAACGGTTCTTCCATAACGGTCAACCAACTCGTGATGCCGTCCGTAAAATTTACGAAGGGATTTCTAATTCTATTTTCGTTGATTTTGACAATCGACCAACATCCTTGCAGTCACATATTTGCATCATCACGATCAGCAAAATACTTTCAATAATTAGCCGATTCATTATTATTAATTTTGACAAATTGTGATATCTCTTTAAATTACCAATCTCATATAAAAGCATATTTTGTAAATGCAACTTTTACAGATGACAACACAGATATACGAGCTGTTGCTTGGTCTTGTTCCTTGAACGAAAATAGTATGGGAACTACTGTTAATCAGAAAGATGAGATAACTAGTGTTAGTAGCTACCACAGAAAAGATATTCCCCCCGATTTCAAAATTGACAAGAAATCATTGTCGTCGTACAAAAGAAGTAAAACGAGTGCTCCCGATTCCAGATTTTCTGCTTCCTGTATAGGAGGCGTGGGCGTAGCAGTGATTGTGATAGTCTTGGTGTCCGTTGTCTTTATTGACGTTTGGTCGGTGATGAAGACGTGTAGACGTAAACAAAACCAGTAAACAATGGAAATTTGTTTGAAAAGACATATTAAGGCCCATATTCGGTCTTTTCTCTTTATCTTTATCAGCCGATTTAAGCCAATCCGTAAACCTTGCGCTTTTAATGTACTATCTAGTATACATGTGCTTAATTTGTTCTTCTTATTTTTTATTAAGGTCAATGACAGTTTTTATGTAACTCAATTAACAGGGAACATACACAGCAAAGAAAATAATGAACATTTTAATGCATGTACTTGCTTAACATCTATTGAAAATCTCAAAGTTTACTTGTTCAGGTGCATTTTGATAGAAAATTTGTTCTAACAGAACATTGAAGGCGTTCAATTTTAAGCTGTGTAATGTATGTTACAGCACATGTAAATTATTTATAAGAAAACACAATTCTAATTTGATTAGAACAAGGACAAACGCACTTTGAATTTCTGAAATCTTTTTAAATTAACATCGGCGTTACCCACTGTGAGTTAAAATCCCGCTAGTGGCAAAGTTTATTCATTCATATCATAAATGCAAACAATTGGCAGTTTCGTTGTGAAAGGGTGTTAGTTCCCGTGTTTATCGACTTGCCCTTTAAATAGACAACGGCCACAAGTGCAGAAAATGATATTAAAGCCGTCAAACTAACAAACAGAGTTACCAAAAGGCCAAGAGAGTTATAGCAACAGTATTTTATCGATGTTCAAATCCTATAAATAAATTAAATGTAATAATTGAAAAATGATAGTATCGCAGGAACTCCGCAATAAGTGATAGTCAAATGGGCTACTAAGTATAAACTGATTTTCCCCCATTGATATTCAAAGTATTTCCATTGAAAGTGGAAATCCACAGTAATTTACTTTACTTATTCACAACTGTTATCGTTACCTTAAATTGCAAAGAACACTATTGTTGCTTTCATATCTTTTTGATAAAACAAATATACACAGATTGTTCAGAAAACAGGAAAATTTATAAAAAGAAAAATCACAAAAATACTGAACTCCGAGGAATGTTCAGTCCCTAATCAAATGGGAAATTAGATAACAACTGTCATATTCCTGACTTGGTACATGCATTTTTTTATGTAGAAAATGGTGGATTAACACTGGTTTTATAGCTACCTAAACCTTTCACTTGTATGACAGCCGCATAAAATTCCATTATATTTATAACGACTAGTGAACAAAACACACAGACTTCATAGGTAAAAATGTCAAAATAGGGGTAAAACAGTCAACATTGTGTAATAATCGCTATATAAAAAAACAAATATGTAACAAAGAAACACAAAAAGCCATAATAATAGCCAAAGCACAAAAGAATTTTTTTTTAAAGAAAGACAAAAATACAAAAAAAATGCAAAAAAAAAATATCATAGCACTATAACACAATAACGGCATGTACAAGTACAGTGCCACGATAAAATTGTTTTCATCTGTTTGGAACACCAGCTGCTTTTGTAAATACTGCTAAAATTATGTAATGTGAGAGCCGTTTATGGTATAAATATTGATTAAATTGTATCATTGCTTCAGTACATATTCACTAGGTATGTCAGTACTATTTGTGGAACCAACATCACCTTACAAGTGCTTCTTTGTTATCATGGACGATACAGTAGAGAACAATGCAGTTACGCAGTCAATTAACAACAGCTATGTTCTTATCTAGAATCTCCAACATTTAAATATTCCGTTTCTCTTTGTCTGCCGATTCCCCCCTTTTTATATTAAGGACAAAGGATCATTAAATTGTTAAAAAAAAACCCAACTTAAATCATTTCGAGCGTTCACGTCAGTTCATTTATTGAAAGCGCAGTCACCTACGACTTATTCTTTATTCTTACGGTTGATGTTGTAATGTGCACTTAAAATTTCATGTACTAGTCAATCATCAAAGCCATTCTTCTATCGAGAAACTCTGTCTTCCTCATAATCACTTCCTCTTTGATGTTGTTTATTCTATATTTAAAACAATGTCATTCTCTCAAATGTAATATAAATTGTAATTAAAAGAGCATTGTACTTTCCATATCCGATTGAAAAAGATTAGACGAAACTTCTCAATTAAAGGTTACTAGAACACACCCGCGAAATCGCGTGCATTCAGAGCGTAGTTTAAAGTATGTAAAGTGTTGTTTGAAGAATTTTGTAAAATATTGAATGACTGGAGAATTTCAGCAAAAGTATCATAAATCATAGGTTATTGGGGACAGGAAAATGTTTTTTTTAATCCCTCCTGCTTTTATTCAAAAATTCCCAGTTTGTGGTTTTCTGTCAATTTCAATATGAATATACATTTATTATGTTATGAACATTTAAGTAAGGAGCCTGTAATTCAGTGGTTGTCGTTTGTTTATGTGTTACATATTTGTTTTTCGTTCATTTTTTGTACATAAATAAGGCCGCTAATTTTCTCGTTTGAATTGTTTTACATTGTCATTTCGGTGCCTTTTAAAGCTTAGTATGCGTTATGGTCTTTGCTCGTTGTTGAAGGCCGTACGATGACCTATTGTTGTTAATTTCTGTGTCATTTTGGTCTCTTGTGGAGAGTTGTCAACATGACAATCATACCACATCTTCTTTTTTTTGTAATCAATGAATTTTGTAAAAGATTTAATGACTGGAGAATTTCAGAAAAGGTATCAAAAGTGCACATGAATAATTTTAGCGCTTATCTGTATCTATATATAAATAAAGTGTATTTACTTTCAATTCTAAGTTTTCTAATCGATCCATGGTGGTCATTGATATAGTATACAGACCCTCGTGGATAGTAAACTTGAAAATGATAGCAGATAAAATTCTGAAAATACACTTTATTCGTAGTATATGTATGTTCAAAGTATACAGAAAAACGCAAACCGGAAGTATAATCTGACTTAAAATTTTGTCCAATGACGGGACAATATCCGGATGCCCTTTTTCTCGTTTTTCTCCCAAAATAACTCAATCTGAATAATCATATGAATGGATGACAAATGCGACTATGCACTGTACCTATAGGACACAGAGGCGTGTTGATTAATTTATTGTGGAAAGAAGAGAAGCGACACCCAAAATGAGGTCTTCTCGTTTAATAGTATAGATGTACTGTCTACCTTTTTAAATAAAGCTTAATATGTTTGCAATTGTTTTATTTTTTTCTGCTTAAAACATTGTTTTGGCGTCATTCTATTGTTGTACCAGTTCTTTATTTCAGTGATTGGACTATCATTTACCTGTAAGAAACCATAATGTTACCTTTAGCTGTCCAGTATTTTTAAGAATAGCCCTCCTCTTTTTAAAATATTGGACAGCTGAAGGTACCATAACTGATTCATACAGGTAAATGATAGTCCAATCACGGGGAAAAAAACAATCAATTTCGCCAACTATTTTCATCATGTGAAAAGAAAAAAATACAACCAAATAACAAATGACAATTACAAAAAAAAAACATTTTATTAAAGTCACCTTCCAATTCAATAATTTTGTCATTCGTCAAAACAGTTTCTTGAGAAGAAAAAAGCATTGAGCATCAAATTGATTTTAACACTACCAAAAGATTTACTCTCGTCCATCTTTGGTTATCAAAATTGACCTCTGGTGTTGCTCTCATTCTTCATAACATCATTTTCATCTACAATTTAACAAAAACCCAATAAAGTAATTCTTCTGACGTTTGATAGATCACATCGCAATACAAGGACCATAAACAATATAAACCTCACCCTGTGTAATAGTGCAGATCTAGAACTTACTTCATGAACTATGGGACTACAATAGTTGTTATAATTTCGAGGTTTCTGCGTTGATTTTCAAGTTGTTGTTTTTTAGTCTGATATTATTGCTTGAATATGTATATACTGCAATATTTCGCTTATGAACGACGATGGATATGGGAATTTAAGCAAAATTAAGCAAATGTTACTGCATAGTATCTGTTAAACAAATCATCCGTGTGTTCGATTCGCACTTTGTTCGCAGTGATCGTTGTATGTAAGAGAGAGGGGTTTCATTTCATTCATTTTCTACTTACCACCTGAGAAATATACATACGGATATACCAGTCCAGACTTCGCAATTAAAATAAAACATCTAGATGACGGAGATACTTCCAACCGGAACTACGTCACCTACATGCTTTACTTTACCTGTACCCCAGTTTTATTTTTTGCGCCGAAGAGTTCAGACGTTAAAAAATATTTTAAAAGTTATTTAATTTATATAAGTTTAAGATAATGAGAAGTGAAGGCTCGGATGCCTATGTCGAGGAAGACACTTCTTCTGTGTTAGAGGATAATGCAATGGCCTCCGACAAAGTCACTTCCGCTCCCGGGCAGAAAGGTAAGAAACGTACTTCTTCTCGTAGCAAGAAAGACAATTTGTCAGACTTAGAAAGTCGTATGATGGCAAGAATTGAAGAACAGGACAAACAATTTGCTTCAATGAATACTAAAATGGATAAATTCGTTGATTTACTTCAAGATAAGTTAACTGACACCGGAAACGAAGTTCCAAGGTCAGAACATGAGAATTAAAATACGGTCACAGTCGAGGCATCTAGTGCTGCTCGCAGACCTCTTATCCCGTTGAATAGTGCTATTAATGAGCACCAAAATAGCGGTGATGATATTGAAACACTATCTGTTCGAATTTCGGATTCGGAACGTCATAATAGTGGCTTTTTATTCAGTGAAGAGGGCTCTGAGAATTCTAGAAATTCTGATCATGAAGATGTCAATACTTGTGACAGTAGATCAGTTTTAGTTAAATCTGGTGAACATGACAGGTTCCAGAAATATTTAGGTAACAGCTAGAAATGAGAAATCTTGTGAAACAGAGAAGCAAGATAATTCTGTGAGTCATACACTAGGTGACAAATTTGGTCTAGATGCTTACACTTCGTTAAAGACTGAGAAAACAGGTTTAGTGTTAGAACAAAACCAGATTGATGTTTTACGTGGTTCTTGGAGATCAGAGACTCCTCACAAAATCACTAGTTATAAGGAAAATTATAGACAAAGTTTCCCAATAGATGCAAGTTGTCAAGAATACTTCAATGTACCGACAATGGACAATACAGTAGAAAGTTTACTGATGAAAAGATAAGGTCCAAAAGCTGCTTTTGGCAGAGTCCCAAGTTTATTTACTAAGAACTTAAAGTTACTTGAAAGGTTAGCTTATCAGGGTCAAGTTGCGGCCCGAATGGGATTGATCACGACTTGTTATTTGCAACAAGCAAGTGGAAATTTATTGGATAATTTAACATCTGATTCGCCAAATTTAGACAGTGCAATTCAGAATGTAAAAGACATATTTGCTTTGTCAACCAAAAGTTTAGATCAGACGGCGAGAACTGGAGCTTTTCACCACATGATACGTCGTCGTGCTACCATGTATGATACAGGTCTAAATCAACTAAGAGACTATGCTAATACAATTGTGACTTTACCATTAACAGCAGATGGTATATTTGGGTCACAGTATGATACCAAGATGAAAGAGAAAACTGAAAGACATAAACAATTAGCTGATGTTTTACCTGATAATAGAAGAGTTACACTTGGTTCACAGTTGGGTAAAAGAAAACCAACAGCTACAGTTACTTCAGAGTCAACATTTGTGAAAAAGCCTAAATTTGACAGTAACTTTAAGATACCAAAGAAGAACTTTGGGGAGTTCAAGTCATCTGGTAAACAGACACAAGCTACCAAACCATGGGTAAGTTCTTTCTCTAATGTGAAGAAAAAGTATAGTTCCTGACGCCAAAAATCTAATGTTGTTGCCTCAGATACCAGTGGGAGGGAGGTTAAAACATTTTATTCAGGAATGGGAATCAATAACAGACGATCAATGGGTACTGAAAACTTTACAAGAGGGTTTGAAATTAGAATTTCAAGAAACTCCTCACTTGACAGGTATAAAACACACTTCTGTCAATGCAAGGAATCTACCTATTATTTAAGCAGAGGTAGAAGATTTAATAGAAAAAAATGCAATAGAGATTGTACCTCAAGCAGAGATACATCAAGCTTTTTACAGTACACTTTTTCTGGTTCCCAAGAAAACAAGCGATTTAAGACCTGTGATAAACTTGAAACCTCTCAACCAGTATCTGAGGAAGCAACATTTCAAAATGGACACTTTAACAAAAGTTTTGAATCTAGTAAAACCCCAAGACTGGGCGTTGTCTCTCGATCTGAAAGATGCATATCTCCATATTCCAGTTCACAAAACACACAGAAAATTTCTACGTTTTTGCATACAAGGCAAATGTTACCAATTTGTAGCTCTGTGTTTCGGTCCTTCTCAAGCACCTCGAGTGTTCACAAAAATAGTTACTGTAGTAGCAGCTCATCTGAGAATCCAAAACATACGCCTAGCAACTTATTTGGACGATTGGTTGCTAGTGAATGCTCAAGAGAAAATGCTAATTTCAGACAGAGAGAAAACACTCAATCTTCTAATAAAACTGGGATTTATAGTAAATCTTCAAAAATCTTCTCTTATCCCATCACAAGAGATCACTTACATAGGGGCATTGTTCAATTTCAAGAAGGAGATAGTTTCTCCAACTATAGAAAGAATTTTAAAGTTAGAAATGTTAGTGATAAGCTTAATGAAGGGACACAATACGGCAAGAGATTATCTAATGTTGTTGGGTTTGATAGCGTCTTGCATAGAATTGATCCCCAATGCACGCCTTTATATGAGGCCTATCCAATTACATCTACTTCATTTCTGGAAACCATCCACCAGAAATATCACTTATCAAATTCCATTTACTCAACACCTAAAAGATCATTTGAATTGGTGGTTGGACAGAGCAAACACTACCAAGGGCAAATCATTACACCAGTGGTCAGCAACCCTCACAATAACAACAGATGCTTCAAAGACAGGGTTTGGGGGTCACATGAACAATCAGATTTTTCAAGGTTTTTGGTCTGTTCAAGAACAGAAACAACACATAAATCTCTTGGAATTGGAAGCTGTAATTCGAACAGTACAACATTTCCTACCACAATTACAAAATCAAAATGTGCTACTCAAATGCGACAACGCAACAGTCGTTCAATATGTAAACAAACAGGGGGGCACCAATTCCATACACCTTTGTTACAAGACATGGTGTCTAATGAAAATGGCTATTCAGAACAATCTGACATTCAGAGCAGCTCACATAGCGGGGAAATTAAACGTTCTTGCAGATCATCTGTCTCGAAACAAAATACAACCCACAGAGTGGACACTGAACAATCAGATAGTTCAATCAGTGTTTGCAATGTGGGGAGAACCAACAATAGATTTGTTTGCCTCGGTACACAATCACAAGAGACCAGTGTTTTGTGCTTGGATACCTCATCCTAGTGCTCTAGCAGTAGATGCCCTGTCGATATCATGGGGACAAATGTGGGCATATGCATTTCCACCAATATGTCTAATTCCAAAAGTACTAAAACACATGAGTCAATTCAATTGTCGACTAATTCTGATAGCTCCAATGTGGCCAAGAAGACATTGGTACACAGAGCTTCTTCAAAAATCAGTAGCAAGTCCAATAAGACTACCAATAAGGCAAAATCTACTGTATCAACCCAAAACAAACATTTACCATCCAAATCCCGAAGTGTTCACGCTAACAGCCTGGCTGCTCTCCACCAAAAATTTCAGAAATAAGGGATTTTCAAGAGAAACTAGAAAGCTTCTCAGAGCATCATGGAGATATGGCATACAGCAAGACTATGCTTGTAAATTCAAAAGATTTCATAGTTGGTGTAGTGAACGGGAAAAAGATCCCTATGCAGCTACTTTAGCAGAATGTGCAGATTTTTTATCTCATTTGTACACTTCAGGTTTACAATACCGTACTATAGCAGGTTATAGGTCAATGTTATCTTCATTGATATCTCCAATAGATAATGTTCCAATTGGGCAACATCCCTATATTGTTGGACTACTTAGAGGGGTTTTCAATTCTAGACCTCCTAAAGTAAATTTAGTCCCAGAATGGGATTTACAAAAAGTGTTGGACATGTTGCAAAAGTCTCCTTTTGAACCTTTATTGAAAGCTGATATTAAATGCTTAACTTATAAAGTGGTTTTTCTTACAGCAATCACAACGTACAGGAGGTGCTCAGACTTACTCAGATTTGGTGGGGTTCGTGTTGTTTATTCTTTAGTTTTCTATGTTGTGTCATGTGTACTATTGTTTTTCTGTTTGTCTTTTTCATTTTTAGCCATGGCGTTGTCAGTTTGTTTTAGATTTATGAGTTTGACTGTCCCTTTGGTATCTTTCGTCCCTCTTTTACAAGCATTGAGGATAGGAGAGGGGTTTGTGAATGTTCAGAAGAAAGGACTTGTTTTCTTGAGACCAGGTTTATCAAAACAAGATAGACCAGATCATTATGGAACTAAAATTTTTGTGCCTTACTTTGAACACAATAAAAAACTGGATCCTAAAAGAGCCATTGCGATTTATTTGAAACGTACAGAAAAAACAAGGAAAGATGAAGGAAAACTTTTCTTGTCAACGGTTAAACCATTCAAACCGGTTACATCGCAAACAATTTCTAGGTGGTTAGTGAATACCATCAAAATGGCATATGAAAATACAGATTTTAAAGTAAAAGCTCACAGTACGAGAGCAATTTGACCTTCATGGGCCTTATTCAATGGGGCTAGTATGAAGAGTATTTTAGAGTCAGCTGACTGGTCTACAGATACAACTTTCATCAAGTTTTATTTGAGAAATGTAGATGTTAAGGTTTTATCCTGATGTGTATATAACAGATTGTTTTTAAAATCATCAAAAAAACTGATATATTTTTACTGTAATGTGCAGTTCGAAAAAAAAAAAAAAAAAAAGATAAAAAGACTAAAGAAAAGAAGAAAAAATAAAGACATTGTAAATATTGTATAGTGTACAGAAGAATGTTTTTAAAATGAACAAGTGGTATGAAGTAGAGATTATACCCAGGATGAAGAGACGCAGAGCCATAGAAAATTACCCTATCACCAGAGAGGTAAGGCTTTGTAATCTATCCGTATGTATATTTCTCAGGTGGTAAGTAGAAAATGAATGAAATGAAATTCTAAATTTGTTTTCAAATTCAGATTTTATAAGTTTTCCCAACCAACCTCCCCACGTAATTTTCTATAGTAGTAATAATGTTACTGAAAAATAGAAAAAACAAAACTGGGGTACAGGTAGAGTAAAGCATGTAGGTGACGTAGTTCCGGTTGGAAGTATTTCCGTCATCTAGATGTTTTATTTTAATTGCGAAGTCTGGACTGGTAAGGAAAGTAATATCCGTATGTATATTTCTCAGGTGGTAAGTAGAAAACTTCATTCATAAAATCTGAATTTGAAAACAAATTTAGATTTTTTTTGCAAAAGGAAATCGAGAGACAAAAATATTTTCCGTTAATATTAAAAATAAAGAAACACAAGGGACAAGAGGTGACACGACCATCCAGGAAAATAATCGATAAAAAAGATGGATTATCACAATTCCGATGTACAACAAAAGAATGTAAAATGATTGCACGTTGGTATCTCTTCATTAGTTCCTATAAATGATATTGTTGAAACAAAATCGACTGCGGTGCACTCAATATGGTTCAACGTGAACCTGTCGTTCTTTTTTTTTTTTTTCATTCACCTATAGTGCCTAACAAGATTTTGTGAGGTAGACGAAATTGACTTTAAAACGATCGTCTTGACTTTTGATGTGCAGAAATAGGCAGATCGGACATATTTTGACTTTAGTTACATACTTCTTAAGTTTGGGATTAATTGTAATCAACATATTCCAATGAGACTGAAAAATGCTTTTTTTTTATTATGATAAATAATAATTTTACCTGCCGTAGTCGTGCGTAAAATATATTTCGGTATTTCTCTTACGAAAATGACTTGTTTAATGGAACAAAACGTATTATTTGTAAACTTTCTCTTTACTCTTCACAATAGGCTTTTAAAAAATAACCTTTCAACTGTATATTACGAAAATTTTGTGAAAATCGAATAAGTGGCAATTCTTACCTTTCATACCTTAACTTTCATTGATAAAACATAATATTGACTCGTCCAGTGTCCAGTTTGAAGGTCATTTTAGTTACCGTACACATTCATGCACGTTCTAATTAATCAATTGTCATGTATGAAAAGCATAAACAAGTTTGAAGGTAAACAAATAACAACTTAATCCAATCAAATTGCCTACGATTCAATAACAATGACCAGTCCACATCATAAAAATGTATAGGGGTAAACTGGGTAGGGAGAAAATGTCAGATATATTAAGTTCATTATTTTGCAATAACGAGTAAAAATTTCTTAACCAATAGATTTGTTATAATTTCATAAACATGTCGTTATGTATTGGTATAGTTTTTGGATCTTTCATTAGCGTATTTAAGGCTGTAGAAAGTTTGGCCTTCAAAAGTCAACATAATCATTGACTTTATAAAGAAAATTCGCCTTTTTAAAACATTGAATGTTTCACAAATAATACGCGACAACAAAGCAAAATCATTTCTTAAAACACTGCAAAAAAAAATCTGATTGATGCAGTGGTATTGTCATAAATTGCACTGGAGTGAACAGTGGTCCATCAAACGTCGAATTCCCTCACACAATGTTGTCACACACTATAGTAAGAAATGAAACCCGAGAACAAACAAGAAACTGAAAGGAGAGGACTACATTTTGAAAGCTAATATATATAAAACTTGCCTTTATCAGCTGCTAAAACTATATCCTCTTTGTAATCCACACTTAAATCGAATATATCTAAATACACATTTGATTTAAATCAAAAGTTTGATACAGAACAATCACTAATCACCACTTTCTTCGAGTTTTGTATTAGGAATATACCTTCAACGTCTTTATCCATTTTGGAACACAAAACGCATGTAAAGGTATTCACGGAGCATATTTAGAGTAGTCCTTTCGCACGGAAAAATCCTGATACGCATACCCTAAGTCTTAATCTACATGTAGCAATACATGTTGACAATATTTACCTTCAGTTATACTTTCTTTTTTTCTTTATTGTTTACGTTGAGGCATCATGTAGGATAAATTTCAATGTAGAGAAAGTTTATTCACAAAACAATTTACACAGTTGATGAAAATAAATCTTTTTTATTTGATTGCATTTTTTCACCTTTTTGACGTGTTAAACAATGTTTCAAGTAAGATATAAGACTCTAACAGTCCATTCTGTAAAATATTGAACAGGTCCAATATTTTACAGAATGAACTGTTATCGGCTTATATCCTTTACATATAGTTACACAGTCGTAACTATTGCAGAAAGATTTTTCAATTGTAAGTTTAATTCAATATTTTTCATGGGCCTACTATTTAAATAATGATATGCATAATTAAAGTCAATATAACGTATGTATTAATCATGCAGAGATCGTCAACAACAAAAAGTTAAGGAAGCAACTTAAGTCCTACCCAGATATAAAATAATTCTTTAATTGTCATATCATTAAGACAAATTTTAGTTTATAGGCGGAAATTCGAACTTTACTTTTATGAGTTTAGTGTCAAAGAATCAAATATTCATTTGTTTTAACTTTCATTTTGGGCCTAAGGACTGATATTAATTAAAGGGAATAAATGTGACATGTTATAAAAACAGGTTTTGTCACTCTCATTATTTACTCTAAGGTGTTCGTTATGACGAACTTGGACAGACGTTTGAAAGAGTATTAATTTAAGGATTGATATTGTAATGGGTCATATATAGATTTTATGATTTGCTGATTACTTACATAACTATTAAAGTCATATAGGGGCACTAGTAACAACGAAACAGGGACATGTAATAAGAACAATACGCGCACTTGTTGGACACATACCAGGTTGTAACATCTAACTACCTTGACTACACATTGTTCGAAAATCCAGATGCCATTCAACACTTCGATATACCAACGCAAACACACACATACAAAACAAGCAAACACAAAGCCGACTAAAAAACAACCACTGTGCATAATCATGTTTTTATGATTTGTTCTTGTCCACTCCAGTCTATATTTTTAAAATTGCGTATTTGTGAATTATTATAATCTTTGATACTTTCAATACCTGAAAACAATACATTGATAACAAACGTACAAAACTTTAGATTTACAAATGATCATGATGATTGCAAAAAAAACTTAGGCCGTTTGTTTTCTCGTTTGAATTGAATTACATTCGTCATGCAGTTCGGGGCTTTTTTTTATATTTATCTACTCGGCATGGGCATTCGGCTCATTGTTGGAGGCCGTATGGTGACATATAGTTGTGAATTTTTGTGTAATTTGGTCTCTTGTGAAGAGTTGTCTCATTGGCAATCATACCACATCTTGTATTTTACATGAATCTGACATTAACAAGAAGTCGTCCTTTCAAATGCAAAACTATAATAAAATATTATTAAAACATTAAGAGCACTGACGCAATTATCCAACCTAAGACAGGTGAGAATTTATTATCTTCATATTAATCAAGTATGGTCAATATTAAGATTAAACAATGACGCCTTTAAGAGGTTACAAGGTAATGATATACGAATGAAAATTCCACCTAACTATGTCAACAATACTGCATGGGTCCTCTAATATAATTATAGCTGTGTCATATACTATATGCTTTTAAATCAGCCTTCTCTCTCTAAGGTAACAGAACTTTGCCAGAGATGAAACGGTAAGTACATTTGATTGTAAAGAAGTCTTTGAAGTACATTATTTTAAGCTTGAATAAGTGTCGCAACGATAAAAATTCTACGGTCGCCATCACGAATGGATAAGAAAATGTAAATAATGTCACATTAAGTGCATTTCCTACTTCTCAAATAGGTATCGTTATCATATTTTAGGCTAAGGTTGTGTTTTTTTTCCTTTGTTTAACAGAAGAAAAAAATATGCTTCCGATTTTTTTAAAATTTTGAAAGAGTTTAAGAAAATCTTTGAGAATTGAAAAATACATATATATCATATAACAAAGTTTATAAAACTTAGTGCATTCGTGGCGCCACGTCTTACACTTTGAATGCCAATGACAAATAAGTATAATGCAAAGAACTACATGATCAAATCGACCAGTTGACTTTTCGTCATTTTTCTGTCATAGAAAAACACGTAATACTATACGTATAGCATATATTTTTAGTAATGAATCTATTTTTACGTTTTTTGGAAAGTTTCACTCTTGCTGGCTCAATGCCAATCATGCCACACTTGCTCTTATTTTTTAATGACTATGTTAGTGTTGGCAGGTAGGAAACAATAATTTAATGATACAAGTTATCTAATCAGATAGTTTGACAATAGTCCAAATTAGCTATAGTGTCATTTTTTTGTAAAATAGACAATTATAAAAATAAAGATTTTGTTTAGCCTAAATTATGATTTCCTCCCTATTCTTAGCAGTCATATTTAAACGAGTTTTGAGGTATTAAAAAGAACTGGATTAGTACGTAAATTGGAATAAAACATAGTACACGGATTCCCTATTCGCGCTATCATTTTTTATGTTCAATGGACCGTGAAATTGGGATTAAAACTCAAATTTGGCATTACAATTAGAGAGATCATATCATAGAGAACATGTGTACTAAGTTTCAAGTTGATTTGACTTCAACTTCATCAAAAACTACTTTGACCAAAAACTTTAATCTGAAGCTGGACAGACGGACGGAAGCACATACCAAAAAACATAATGCCCATAAATGGGGCATAATATACATATATGTTTGTCCAAATAATTATGACGACTTTGAAGGCTATTTTTTATTTTTGCTATGACGCTCACCTGTCGATGTAAGGCGTCACAGAAAAAAGATAGCCTTTCAAGACGTCATAATTATTTTTTCAAATACCATTAGTCAGGTAAAATATAAGGCTCCTATTCGATGTTTTCTGGAATGCTAAACAAATTAATAGACATTTTAGAAAATAACATCACAAAAATACTGAACTCCGATGAAAATTCAAAACGGAAAGTCCCTAATCAAATGGCAAAATCAAATGATAATTATATCAAACGAATGAACAACAAATGTCATACTCCTGACTTGGTACAGGCATTTTCAAATGTAGAAAATGGTGAATTGAACCTGGTTTTATAACGCTAAATCTCCCACTTTAGTCGCATCAAATTTCATTATATTGACAACGAAGCATGAACAAAATGTCACAAATAGGGCACAACAACAAAAAACTGGGGTAGGTTTTAGATTCTGCTCCACATGTGGCACCCGTCGTGTTGTTCATGTTATTACAAAGCCGTTAAATGTAGTCTAATTTAGTAGGTCACATTCGTGTAAAGGGAACGGGTTTGTACATGCAAGGAAAAGGTTTGTATACTTTCAGTCCAAAGATACAGTATGAAATTGTTTGGTTGTGGTTTGTCATTACGTCGTCTAATCTTTTAATTACCAAACGTGACTTATTCCAGATTGTGACTATTTTGCTGAGTGTGAATTCGCCTTAATATAAGACGTGTTACGTTACTTATCTATCCCAAATTCATGTATTTAGTTCAAATGTTTAACGTTATATTTGTAATTCTCATCGGATTTTGTCAAATGTGTTGACGTTTTTTTCTATTATATTCATGTGTTATGGTAAAGAAAATTAATCACCGTCTCAATTTATTAGATTTGATTTTGTTCAACGTAATCTGTACGATGTTTTACGTTTGAAGTTAGATTCAAAACAAACCGGACATATCTATATAATATAGTTAATTGCTACCTTAGTTTGCTACTAATAAGTATTGAAATGTGCATTGTTATTAAATGTAATATCAGTATTTAGTTCAAATATACTCTTAAATCAATCTTAATTCTATCTTATTCATTCAAATGTGACGTAATTTTTCATTTTTTGATGATCTGTTTAACAAATTCAAATGTGACGTAATTTTTGGTATTTTTTTACAATTTCTAATATGACGTCACTTGGCGTTGAGGTTTTAACTTATTGGGATGTGTCTATTTTTTGTATTGCAATTTGTCGGGTTATGTAATGTATTTCGGTTGTTTCCTGTAATTAGTTAATACTTCAGTTTTATCATGTATATCTTTTGTATAGTCATTTTATAAAATTTACTGTTTGCAAAAGTATAAATTATTCTAAATAATAGGGATGTTCTGGTACCTAACAGAAAACCCCGGACGTTTTTGGCACAACTTTTTTTAACTTTTGGTCCTCGATGCTGTTCAACTTTATACTTGTTTCGGCTTTCAAACTTTTGTATATGGGCGTCACTGGCGACTAGTAAGTCTTGTGTGGACTTCTGGCGTATTAAAATTTTAAACTTGTTGCCTTTTGTTAGCTATTATTCGTGTGTTTCTTTGTCAATTGTGTTCTCCTATTTATTTATATTGTAGTCCTGTAATGTTGTGTTGTCATTTTAATGTTATATTTCACATGACTATAAAAAGAGGGAGGTTTAGCATGCCACAAAACCAGGTTCAACCCACCAGTTTGTCCTTTTAAAAAATGTCCTATACCAAGTCAGGAATATGACCATTGTTATATTATAGTTCGTTTCTGTGTGTGCTACATTTTAACGTTGTGTTTCCGTTGTGTCGTTTGTTTTCTCTTATTTTTGAGTGTGAATTCACATTACTATAAGACGTGTCACGGTACTTATCTATCCCAAATTCATGTATTTGGTTTTGATGTTATATTTGTTATTTTCATAGGATTTTGTCTAATGCTTAGTCCGTTTCTGTGTGTGTTACATTTTAATGTTGTGTCGTTGTTCTCCTATATTTAATGCGTTTCCCTCAGTTTTAGTTTGTTACCCCGATTTTGTTTTTTGTCCATGGATTTATGAGTTTTGAACAGCGGTATACTACTGTTGCCTTTATTTGGCGAGTGTGCAACAGGAAAAGTGTTGATATTGTGTCGAGCGACTGGTATTCCAATACAAATGTGTTGAATAACTGTCATCTGTTTAATAAATTTTAATGTATTCTTGATACAAAACAAATTTCTTTCAACGATTTATCAGATTTCCACCACAACATCGACTCAATTTGCTAGGTTTGTCGGATTATGTCATCATGCTTCAGTGTCTAACTTTATATCGTCGTATCAAATATTTTGCGACATAACAAAGCCCTGATACTGCATTTTTCAATATGTTTGTAAGCAGTCATTTTAATATATTAAAAATACACCGATCTATGCGCATATTTTAACCAATGTTATTATTTTTTTTACTTTCATTTCCAATCAAATTAGTTTTTAGTGTTTCATGCATGTTATGAAAAATACACCGATCTATGTACATATTTTAACCAATGTCATTGGTTTTTTTTTTACTTTAATTTCCAATCAAATTAATGTTAAGGGTTTCATACCGGTATTTTATATTTTAGATATACGTTACTGATTGTTCTGGTTTGTGTATTGCCATCCGTACTAAATGTACCAATCAGACGTGATCTTCATAGCTTACGGATGAAACAAACGCATCCAATCAAAAGCATCTTACCAGTCAGAGTTGGAATAACAACAACTAATGGAAAACAACGACAAAAACGCTCAGATTTGATTTCCATCAGCTGTATGACACAAGAATGTGTAAATCGTCTGACACAAGCTTTGGCCATCTTAAATCAGACGAACATTGATGCAGCTAGACCAAGTGGCAGATGGGGATGATACAATAGATAACCTGTCTGAAAAACGTTCGTTGAAAAGGTTAAAGACGCCGGAAAGTAATATGAAAAATAAAGAGATTTTGTGATGAAAGTCGCTTTTTCTGTATTTATTATCAATCTGCGGGTTTTTCTTTACTTAAACTATTTTTTGTGTACGGAAAACAAAATTGGAATGCATTGCAGAACTCACTAAATGTTGTTAAAACATAGTTCTCGTTTATTCAATCTTTTTGCTCAGCATATACCTACATCTTCCTATTATCTTCTTTGTATCACCCTAAGGCTTTGCTGTGAATTGACTCAGTGTCTGTATGCAAAATATATCATTTTCCCGACAGGCAACTACAACCGTTTGGTTTGAACTTGTTGAGGGAAAAAAGCCCATAAAGCTCCTTCTCTGTCGGGTGTTTTGAAATTCCACAAGGTTGTTGCTTTTTCTTATGGTGTTACGCTTGCGTTGGATGCTCTTATGGTTATGGTTTATGAGTATCTTGCTTTTGTCCATGTTGTCAATTTGTCTGTTCTGATTATTACTATGCTGGTGAAATTTTCCGTTCTTTATCATAATGTTACTTTCTTTTAAGTGTTTATAAAAGGTACATTCCCCAAAATAAAACAAAGCAAAGAGTACTACCAGTCTCCTTACTCGATTCATATCTTTTTAGATTTACCTAAAAAAAAAACGAAAATAAATGGATGACAAATAAATGAATAACACACGTTATATAAATTAATTAAACACAAACCACTACATTAACCACAGTTTAGGTGAATTGGATGTGAGCAATTATGGGCAACGCTCACACATCTATTTAGATTTAACTTTTTATCTCAAGAAATGAGGTCTCTCGTCGATCTTGGTAAACTTAATGGAAAATGTTCTCCTGCTCCTAACGTGACTCTGTAAAATTTAACTGTGCGGAGCTACCGCACAAGATACAACCATCAAATTATCTCTTAAAACGATAAAGAACTTTGCTTTTTTTTTATTATAGTTTTTCAATATGCTGTTAATAGATATTAGAAGATGTGGTTTGAGTTCCATTGAAACAACTGTCCATCCAAGTCACAATTTATAAAAGTCTGAATTTGTTTAATCTGTGTTTTCCAATGGCGCTTGGGGAATGAACCCTTAATTTTTCTCATATCATTCATTTCTTTTTAGTAAATTCGCTTTAATATTTCACTTAATTGGTACGTTCTTGCTCTTACCTATTCGAAATTACACTAACAGTAGTTTTGTATATATTGGGCATATATGTTTGTGAATGTGACAGTTGTTATCCATATATTTATATAGCCAAACAAGTACAAAATTGAAGAGCTTAGGCACTTTCCGTTTTGAATTTTCCTCGGAGTTCAGTATTTTTGTGATTTAACTTTTTGCAAGGATTAGAGTAAGAACACCGTAAAAAAAGTGAAAATATTTTTTAATCGTACTTACTAAAAATAATACAAACAAAATTTAAATAAAAAAATGGGGGTTTATTCCCCAAGTAGCTTTGGTTTGTTTTCTCGCATAACAATGTCATCTTAAAGGCTTGCAGTGAGTTTAGAATTTGGTATTCATATTTGTAAGAAATTTAACATGTTACGACTAGCTAGATATTTTTATTAGTGAAATTATTTTTTTAACAATTATGTGAAAGCACCATCACGTGTTCTTTGATCACTTTGCCCATATGTTTTGGGGGAAATTCTCGCATAACAATGTCATCTTAAAGGCTTGCAGTGAGTTTAGAATTTGGTATTCATATTTGTAAGAAATTTAACATGTTACGACTAGCTAGATATTTTTATTACTAAAATTATTTTTTTAACAATAGATGTGAAAGCACCATCATGTGTTCTTTGATCACTTTGCCCATATGTTTTGGGGGAAATTGGATATGATAATATAACCGGTCACTTCTTCACACATACACCATTTAAGATGTCACTTAATTCGTATGAACAAAAATAGATAAAGTACAGCAACTAGAGGACACAACTAGAACTACATGCAATAATAGTTACATAAGAAATATTTACCAATGATTGGCATATGATACAAATACTGACAAACTAAGACGTTCTGTCATCTAATCATTACCAAATAAACCTACAATTAAAATTAAATAATTATAGACCTTACCTTTCAAAATGTTTTACAAAAAGTCGATACCATAAACATGGAGATGCATTTTCTATCTTTTATAGATGGAGCATGATGTAGAAATAATCCGTCCGCCTTTTCAGACACGTAGGAGATTTACTCTGACCACAATTGCTTATAGAATCACTTAAAAGTTGTTTGAACTGCCTTTATAACTTTGACCTAAGTTAATCATCAGAAGAACTTCAATCGAAATCAAAAGTTAAGATGCAAAGGTGAGAGAACGTAAACAAAGCATGGTTTATTTTGAGATCCGATATCTAAATATGACACATCTCCTGTGATACGTGTTTGTCTTTTCTGGTTGCATTTAAGACTTTTTCTTTGGCCTTTCTCCTTTCTTTAATCTTAACCCATGTATCATTTGATATTCACTTTTTTAGATTATACTGCATGTGCCTTAATGTTTCTAGGATAATAAATTTTTGCCAGGTCATATATTGATCAAATTAGTTATAAAGCCTAATAAGTACAAATTGAAGAGCATTGAGGACCCAAAATTTCAAAAAGTTGTGCCAAATAGGGCTAAGGTAATCTATTCCTGGGATAAGAAAATCCTTAGTTTTTAGAAAAAATCAAAGTTTTGTAAACAGGAAATTTATGAAAATGACCATATAATTGATATTCATGAAAACACCGAAGTGCTGACTACTGGTCTGGTGATACCCTAGGGGACGAAACATCCACCAGCAGTGGCATCTACCCAGTGTAGTGGTGTAAAAAGTTATCAGAGGTACCAGGATGATAATTTAATACGCCAGCCGTGCGTTTCATCTACATAAGACTTATTAGTGACGCTCAGATCAAAATAGTTAGAAAGCCAAACAAGTACAAGTTGAAGAGCATTGAGGACCCAAAATTCCAAAAAGTTGTGCCAAATACGGCTAAGGTAATCTATTCCTGGGATAAGAAAATCCGTAGTTTTTCGAAAAATTCAGTTTGGTAAATAGGAAATTTATAAAATTTGTAAAACAATAAAAACTACCAAAAACAATTGGCCTGATTTATGTACAAAACAATAACCAAATGATGAATAATTATGACAGACAGCCACAAGCATCAACCACTGAACAACAGATCATATTTCTAATCTATTCTTACAATAAGCTGTTCTAAACAGAACTATTTTTAAAGTATTTATATGATTATTAGTTTACCTAAAATGTTCATAAGAAGAATTGTATTCAGATGATACAGCAAAAAATACTATGGATACATATAAGTATTCCTTAGATACCAATTTTCGGGAATTTAGTGAGTACATGTTAACCATGAATTCAAATTACAATTTTTTTTATTGGTGTGTATGAAAATGTCTGCAATACCACGAATTCAATATCTAGTAACATTTTCCCCAATCCTCGAAAGTTGATACCAACAAAAGTAAATGATTCCTCAGTATATATAATTATAATTGGAGGATACATTTGCCCTTTTGTTCAGAACAGACGTACTTGTTTTTGTACTACTAAACATCAGGGAACAGTGATCTCTAATATCCAATTAAAGTTTTGATGAATTTTCACCACAGTCAGGATAAGGTTAAGATTTGAACTGAAATGACTGTCACTTTATTTAAACTTAAAATTTAATGCATATCTATTCCTACTTTTTTCTTTTAATATTAATTTAATTGACTCAGACTTGAACCCAAGTCATCTAAATATATTACAAATATAAAATTTATACTGTGCATATAACATTGTTTTCTTTTTTTAATCTCATTTTTCAGTACCCCATGCTATATTGATGGACATTTTTTATAGGTGGAGGAAGCGGAGAACCATAATTTTAAAACAAATTCAGCATATTAGTCATGTGGAGTAATCTGCACACTTGTTTCTAAATAGGCGGTAATGATAACGTTTTCTTCTCTAGCTCAGTCCATATTGTAACCTCGGATATGTATGGTGGCTCGTTTCGAGGCTGAGACATGTTCATATATGTGGTTTAGTTTTTCGGGGTACAAAGTGTGATTCATTTTTCCTTTCGTGATGCAGCTCCTCATGGAAAAAAATCACTTTTTTCACACAATAATTTCTTTGAAAATTTAATACTTTGAATACATTTAATAACTCCATAGTTTTTACATATTTATTCTATGGTTCTCTACTTTCCAGATCACCACAAATGGTTAAGGTCAGTCACTTGTTAAAAAAATTGAAACATGTCCAATATCTCTACACAGGGATTTTTGGATTACACACAACTTTTGTTCCTCAATCAGAGGCACACTGGGGATATTGACCAATGTACAATCAGGGTATTTCCTATATCATTCTTGTGTTATCGTCCTGAATATGCATGCAATACTTTACACTAGTCCTTAAGCAGCCACAAATTAATCAATCTATCTACCCCCAAATATTTGTGTTGGCCAAATGATGAAAAACAAATAGTTTATTATTATTATTACATTTTTTGGTCACATATAAAATATATATTTTTTCACAACATAACAGAACATGTACATAAATGGATTTGTATATATCACAACCAATTTGAAAATGATATTATATATATATAACGAAACTGTGTAGTAAATTATAATGGAAAAATGTGGACACAGAACAATGTCAATCTGCATCTTGAAAATGACTGATAGAGTTGTACCTGAAAACTTAACCTGAAATGCACTACTGTGGATTTCTTTTATTTCATGTGTTCTATTTTTAGATTTTTAGTGGATTGAGAAAAAAACATATCTACTTGGATATTAATTTCGTGGTTTTAATAAAAATTAGTATACAAGGCTATAGAAAATTTGTACTTCATTGAATATCTTAATATGTAGTTTCCCTTCAACCACAAAGTTGTTAAAAATTGGTATCTCATGAATAATACTGAATCCACAGTATATGCTTACACAACATATATAACAAGAATGTGTCCTCAGTACACGAATGCCCCACTCACACTTTCATTTTCTATGTTCAGTGGACCGTGAAATTGGGTAACATCTCTAATTTGGCATTAAAATTAGAAAAATCATATCATAGGGAACATGTGTACCAAGTTTGAAGTCGATTGGACTTCATCTTCATCAAAAACTACCTCGACCAAAAACTTTAACCTGATGCGGGACAGACGGACGAACGAACGGACGAACGGACGCACAGACCAGAAAACATAATGCCCCTCTACTATCGTAGGTGGGGCATAAAAATGTTAATGATAGTAGAATGTAATTTAGACAATTTCAATGGGATGATTATAAGATAAATTGGATTTAGATTTCAATAGATGTCTTATATCTATAAACAGTCAATATTATAGAAGATTCTAAAAAAAAAAAAAATTTCAAGAAAAAAAATTAACAAAATTTATTGTCAATGATAACCAAGCAACTTTGTAAAAAGAAACAATTATTGTTATCTTTGCTATGGCAAAATAAACTATATTAGTACAAGTTATTCTACAGTTAAGATCGTACCTAACACTACAGGGGATAACTCTGTAATATCAGCTTTTACGTTTTAATCATGTTGTATTGTTAAGGAAATATTAAGCTTCTTAATAAAAAAATTAGTCAAACTGCTATATATCCAACCAAATTTTTCAAAGAAAGTGGTTAGTTCAAGTTTTTTGAAATTCTTATATTTTTTCAAAGGGTAAAAAAAAAATATTTTGTTAAAATTTTATGAAACTTAATTTCGGTCAACGTTTTGGGTACCACCTTAAATTTATTCTATAAGATTTAAAATAAAAGTGGAAAGAAGGATTCCTTCAAAATCAACCCTGTTTTTACCAATCACCAATATGTGTTAGCACTTTATTAGTTATTTATAAGAAATAGTACAAGATTATAGATGACAATGCTTTATGTAAACAATATTAACATTGATATTGTCCTATAGAAAATTTGTATAAATAAAAAAATTATGTTACATAGGTTAAACCTTTCAAAAATTGATAGAGACTTACAAAGATATAACTATATGATTTAAGGGAGGCTATCACATTTCAGTTGGATATGCAACTGATTGATATGTATAGTTATTAAAATATACACATAGTGTAGATATGCATTGTTTGATATGTATAATTAATGTTGAATTAATGATATTAGCATTCTTTTTGTAACATGAGATCTTGTGATTTTTTTTTCAAAAAAAAAAGGATGATTTTAAATTGATTGTAATTTTTGTTCACTTATATTCATGACTTGGGAGGGTTTTTGTTGGTAAGATTTTTATATGAAAAGATCAGCAGGTTCATTCTTTATCTATTTCTCTTACCATCACCTCACTTTTCAACCAAAACGTGAACATGTGTCCATAAAAAGATATTTTGATTCTTGTAAATATCAATAAATGTTAAATATATCTGTACAATTAGTTTTTGTTGATTAATATGCCCACCATGCTGTGTTATCATATGTAAATCTGCATAAACTCAGCTACTTAGAAAAATAAATTCTAATTAAGTATAAAACAATTAAGAGAAAGGAAAATATACAGAAAAGATGAGCAAAATTAATTTGTGCCTGGTCATTATTAAATGAAAAATATACAAAGTGAGAAAAGCTATGGAAACTTATTCCCTTTACAATATAATTTATAAGATTTTTTTGTCTGTAAAAAAAAAAAATTGGAAAAGAATGTCTTTAAAATCATACAGATGTATAGCAATTTAAATTACTCTTAAAAAAAAGTTCTAAATGTTTACCAAAATAGAAATGTTTTAAAAACAAACAATACAGCATAAAAATTGCATGGTGTATAGAAAAAAAACATTCAAAAGTAAAAGTTAATATTATATATAACAAAACTTATAAAAGGTAACATTATTCTTTTGTTGTGACAATGCAAATCATATACTTAACTTATTAAAATGGCACATAAAATACATCTGATTACATTAATATGATGATGAAAATTCACTATCAAAACATGCAAATAAATTACATAAAACTTATCAAAAGCCTAGAAAGATTCAGAAGAGACATCATGAATATTTATGAGATAGAATGTGAATTTTAATGAGCTGGGTGGGACGTTAGCTGTCATCTTGATCCTCCATCTCGACTGTTAAGTTCTAATTCTTCCATGTCCACAGCATCACGGTACTCTGTTAGTTCTTTGGAGATCTTTAATCTTGTGTAGTTTGTGGCAAGGGTTAGAAGAAAATTTGTCTGAAGAAAAAAAGAATATAAATATGCAAAGTAACAATTACATGTCATGTTCAATGATAACATTCTAATATAAAAAAGAAGATGTGGTATGATTGCCAATGAGACAACTAGCCACAAAAGACCAAAATGACACAGACATTAACAACTATAGGTCACCCTAAGGCCTTCAACAATGAGCAAAGCCAATACCCCATAGTCAGCTTTAAAAGGCCCCGATAAGACAAGTTGATTAAAATAAAATAAAACAAGGTAAATTTATTGTTTGAACAAGAATTTTCATTATGTGTTGTATGAGCCAAAATGAAAACAGACTATGACCATTTTGTTTCTTTACTCTTTTTCACTATAGCCAGGTGCTCCGCAGGGCACAGCTTTATACGACCGCAGAGGTCGAACCCTGAACAGTTGGGGCAAGTATGGACAAAACATTCAAGCGTGATACAGCTCTGAATTTGGATTGTGATCAAATTTTTGACATTACATGGTTTTTTTTTTTTACACAAAACAAATGTCAAGATTTTACAAATCAATTAAAGATTTCTTCTTCAAACTTTTTAAATCTAAAATTAAATAGTTGACACAGCATAGGTTTCTGACACAGAATGAATGTGGTCTAATGAACTTAAAAGGTTTTTTTTGCCTTTGAGCAATTCACTATGCTGTTGAATATTAATCCTCTCAAAAAAATGTTTGAAGAAATTTTCTTTTTACTTATGAAATCTGAAATGAGAAAAATTTAAACCCCCCCCTTTTTTTTCACATCCCCGTTTCCCTTTTTCCAAAACTGATATCAATTCAAATTTCTAATGGAGTTTGCAACAATAACTACTCTTTTAAATACATCATAAAATATTAAAATGTAAAATAAAGTGCTTGTTATCACTGAATGGTAAAAATTGGTTGGTAGTAAAAGTGAATATACATTGTTTATTGTATAAAACAATAAAAAAAACTTCATCAGCAACATTTTATATTGGCAAATTTCCAATGAAGTTATTTACATAAAGTTATTGGCAAATAAAAATAGAAAATGACATCATAGTCATGTCTGGCAAATGTCCAACATACATTATCTAAAAACATTTTAGATAAGATAAGGGAAAAAAGCTTCATCAGCAACATTTTATATTGGCAAATTTCCAATGAAGTTATTTACATAAAGTTATTGGCAAATAAAAATAGAAAATGACATCATAGTCATGTCTGGCAAATGTCCAACATACATTATCTAAAAACATTTTAGATAAGATAAGGAAAAAAAGCTTCATCAGCAACATTTTATATTGGCAAATTTGCAATGAAGTTATTTACATAAAGTTATTGGCAAATAAAAATAGAAAATTACATCATAGTCATATCTGGCAAATTTCCAACATATATTATCAACTACTATTCTATACAAAGAAAGATAACTCCAATTGAAAATTAATTGCTATTGCACAATATTGTGCAATTAGATATTTCTTGCTATTGTGCAATACTGTGCAATTGAAAATTTCTTGCTATTGCACAATACTTGATATGGAATCCTGATTTGGACCAACTTGAAAACTGGGCCCATAATCAAAAATCAAAGTACATATTTAGATAAAGCATATCAAATAAGCCCAAGAATTTAATTTTTGTTAAAATCAAACTTAGTTTAATTTTGGACCCTTTGGACCTTAATGTAGACCAATTTGAAAACTGGACCAAAAATTAAGAATCTACATACACAGTTAGATTTGGCATATCAAAGAACCCATTTATTCAATTTTTGATGAAATCAAACAAAGTTTAATTTTGGACCCCCATTTGGACCAACTTAAAAACTAGGCCAATAATTAAAAATCTAAGTACATTTTTAAATTCAGCATATCAAAGAACCCCAAGGATTCAATTTTTGTTAAAATCAAACTAAGTTTAATTTTGGACCCTTTGGACCTTAATGTAGACCAATTTGAAAACGGGACCAAAAATTAAGAATCTACATACATAGTTAGATTCGGCATATCAAAGAACCCCAATTATTCAATTTTTGATGAAATCACACAAAGTTCAATTTTGGACCCTTTTTCCTAAACTGTTAGGACCAAAACTCCCAAAATCAAACCCAACCTTCCTTTTATGGTCATAAACCTTGTGTTTAAATTTCATATATTTCTATTTACTTACACTAAAGTTATAGTGCAAAAACCCAAAAAAAATGATTATTTGGGCCCCTTTTTGGCCCCTAATTCATAAACTGTTGTGACCTCAACTCCAAAAATCGATCCCAACCTTCCTTTTGTGGTCATAAACCTTGTGTTAAAATTTCATTGATTTCTATTTACTTATACTAAAGTTATTGTGCGAAAACCAAGACTAATGCTTATTTGGGCCCTTTTTTGGCCCTTAATTCCTTAACTGTTGGAACCAAAACTCCCAAAATCAATCCCAACCTTCCTTTTGTGGTAATAAACCTTGTGTCAAAATTTCATAGATTTCTATTCACTTAAACTAAAGTTATAGTGCGAAAACCAAGAAAATGCTTATTTGGGCCCTTTTTGGCCCCTAATTCCTAAAATGTTGGGACCAAAACTCCCAAAATCAATCCCAACCTTCCTTTTGTGGTCATAAACCTTGTGTTAAAATTTCATTGATTTCTATTCACTTTTACTAAAGTTAGAGTGCGAAAACTAAAAGTATTCGGACGACGACAACGACTACGACGCCAACGTGATAGCAATTCAGACCAAAAAATTAAAATTTTTGTGGTCGTATAAAAATTGTAAACATGAAAGCCTATTATTCAAGTGTAAAAATTATTTTAGATATTGCTTTCAATTTCCCATTTTATTTAATAGAAGCTTAAGTAGATTTTTAAATGTATAGGTCACTTTATTAGGCCTTGTGATCATAAAACTTTTGAGCTAGATTGTCGTACTCAGAAATCAACCAATCAATAACTGAATTTGATGTTTCGAGCACAGATTCATTTTAAATAGTATTTCTTTTTGCAGATCACTTACCATTCCCATAATAATTACAATAGCTCCAGCACATGCCACACAAAACAAAGGCCCTGCTTCAGCAATCTGTGATAGTTCAAAATAGCATAGAATTAATTAGCTATCAATCCTCATATTCTCACAATAATTTTTAAATAAAAAGCAATAATTTTATTCATAATCCTCA
Source organism: Mytilus edulis (assembly GCF_963676685.1). Classification (NCBI taxonomy): domain Eukaryota; kingdom Metazoa; phylum Mollusca; class Bivalvia; order Mytilida; family Mytilidae; genus Mytilus; species Mytilus edulis. The sequence continues at coordinate 30,876,691 of NC_092351.1, read as the reverse complement.
GGACTACTGTTTAATAATCAAAGAGGAAAAACACTGTTTGGATGTCTTATAAGGGAAGTGGAGATAACTCAGAAAATGTTAGATTAGGAATAAAAATATCCTGACAGGTAAATTCATCTATTTTGTAACGAAATGAAGCAGAAAATCAAGTATGTTGATGGCATTTCTTTTTTTTTGCACCTACTCACAGAAAGTATGACCAATTAGCAGTAGTTTTAGTCACAAATGAACGCAGTGTTTTAGCAGTGTATACTTACATAGTATGTTAGTTACAGTACACTCCGCATGTACACTGAATACAAAAATAGTGACCCATAAATTTTTGATATCTTTAAAATACATTTAAATCAAAATGTAAATAACTTTTTACAAATTCTATTGTTTTCTGTTTATATACCATCCTGTCTCAAAAATAATATGAATGTAACAATGTTCAATATACCTTATCACATAACCTCCTCAAGTCATTAGGGTCACAAACACTTTCTTTTCCTGGAGGCAACTGTCCAATAGCAATGTAACTTTGATTTCTATAAATTCCTGTAAAAATATAATAATTTAATTTGTTTTGTAAAAAAGCATAGTACATGTACACTTATATGGTTGTCAAGTTGTGTTTTCAAAATAAACTCATAAATGTACGTTATTCAAATGTTATACATACACACGGTATGATACTTTTGGTCATTCTTGTTTCCTTTGTTATATATTATTACATCTTATTTTGCATATCACATCAAGTAATAAATTTAATTCCTATCAAATTGTATTGGTTATAAATAACATCACATACAGAAAACCTTTTATATAGGCTATATTTTTGTGACAGAAAAAAAACTGCCAAAAATAATTAAAGCAGATATTCATAAGTCAAGGTCATGTTTATTATTTTGGGTACAAAGTCAGTGTTCTCCACAGAATTTTAAAATCGCACCATGGAAATTAACATAGCACTGGTTTCCAAAAAATATAGCACCATGACCCCTATACATCAAATTATAAAATCTTCCAAGATAGCACCATGGTAAAAAATATAGCACCAAGGTACCATAGTGCTTTAAGGCTCTGAGGAGAACATTAAAAGTAAGTCAAAAAAAAATATTCTTATTTCAAAATATAACATACCATAGTGGTTAAGATTGATACATGTAACTTGACCAGTTTGATATTTGTTGTATACACTATTATCACACCTGGATGACACCATCAGGTACGCCACAACAGGGACGACGCCCACTCCTAACATACCAATCCATACCAGATTTAGTAGGTATGATATACACATAAACTGTCAAAAAACATGACATAGTGAAAATACAATGTTGTTAAAATATGAATACATATAAATTGTCAAAAAGATAATGTTGTTTAAATAAAAATCACTTGGAGAGTCATCTTCAAATTACTGAATAGGGCATATAAATCAGTGAGGTTTAATGTAGGTAGAAATAATGCTCGTTGTGCAAGGAGTTTTAATGCATGTATGAATTATTTAAAGGAAAACAATGTAAAACATAAAAGTTATCATTTGATAAATCATTGTGGTACAACAGGTTAAATTTTTCATTAAAATTAAAATGACCAGTGGTTATATAATATCAATGACCTCCTTATTTTTTAATATTTTTACTTTTTCACTTTTAATACTTTTAACTTACAAATCCTGCAGACACTCTTCCTCCCATAATGCATTTGTTACCAGAGTAAACATTCTTCCTGGTAGCCCCTGTAGCTAGGAAACCAAACACCAAAAGGAGAATTGCAAACAATCCCATGACAACACCTATGACAACAAAAACAATCTGTATGACTTCTAGCCTGAAATGTTAAAATAATGATTATGTATTTTATTCATACTAGAAATACTTTAAGGGTAGCTGATTCCATAAAAAAGGGTTCACTCATCAGCACGCTGCTAAAATCTCCAAATGAGTGCACATCATTTATGTATAACAATTGAAACCCCATCCAGACCCTCAATATCATAAATATGGCAGAGAACGCCACATTGCTCTATAATATACTGTTGAATACTATACATGTATGTTCCAATCAAGATATCAAATCAAAGGAGATGTTGGACATTATATCTAAATGAGACTAAAACTAAAAATAAAAAATAACCAAAAAAACATGAGTCTGTCATCTAGCGATCAAAACACAGTTTCAACAATGGAGTAATATTTTGTTTTGTTGTATCTAAGGATTGCTGTCTCATTGACAATACTATAAGTTATATGGTTTGCTACTGACCCCCTACCGATTCATAGAGGGTTAGTAAAATCCATAAGGGGTCAAGTCCCCTATCGATTTTATTCACCCTCTATGGATCAGTAGGGGATCAATAGTTAACTGTACAACGAATTTATCGCACGCTGGACTTTTTCTGCTGCGTTTTGTTGAAAAATAAACAATGAAACACAACAACATTAATAGATGATGTCACCATTAACACGTCATAAACCCCCTATGAAATTTACTAACACCCTACAGTCTCATAGGGGGTCACCACGTGACGGCATTTAACCAATCACAACGTGATAATTTACCTGTGGTGCGATAAATGTATATATTGACAACCAACATATCTTTAATTCATAATTTGTAGAAGAAAAAGTTTGGACTTTAATTTTTTATAATATTTTACCATGGTACATTAAATCCAAAGATATCCTCCAGAATCTGCGTAATAAATATCTGTAAGGCTCTGTACAGTGTTCCACAGTATACACCAACTCCAAAAAATACCAATAAGGCTGATATCAACGAGGCAAAGGCACAATTGCCAATGTTCTCACAAGCTGTAAATTACAACATAGATAGTCAATTGCAAAATCAAACAGTTTTCATGTAAAACCTCTCTCTTTTCTTGTTGTCTTTGGTACTCATTTCTTTATTTCTTCATCTTGAACATGTAAATGATTCTGATGCTTCATGCTGCATTTTGTAAAAGAAACCAAAACACTAAATTGAGTGATTTATAAAAACCAGTCCCTCTTTTTACTTTTTTTATATCTTTTAAATTCTTAGTTTTTATCTCTTATAATCTATTTTTGTTGTTCTGTATTGAATAGTTCTTTATCATCCAACTCTACAAACAAAACTTGTAATTGTTACTGACACAGCTACACTGTATACTAGGTAAACCAGTCATTATTGAATACTCATCAGTTAGTGGATTTTACCTCAATTGACCATGGTTTCATCTTTTCACAAAATGCAGAAGTCAGAATGATTGTCATAAGCATTTAAATGTCACTTATGAGTACTCATGAAAGTTTAAGATGGTATTTATTTATTCATGCATATTATGGACAAATTTAATTAGTCTCTCTCAGCATGCTCAGTATACATGTACATTGATATATTTGTATGTCAAAAAGTTAATTATTAGAGAATTGAGGTACAATTCACCAATCAATGGTTATTCATGACCTGATAAAGTGTTAAACTGTTTAACATTTTTCGAATTTTTGTCAGTGGCCGTTTCTGTACACGTAGCTTAGTCTGTAAGGTTTCATTGTTGCAGCACAGTGACCTAAAATTGCTTATATCTAATCTTGTGTTAGTAGTTGGCTCATTAACGTCACAATCATACCAAATCTAATTAATTTTATAGTGAGCATATTGAGTTCTACATATTTATGATATTAGATCACAGGGGGTTGTATTAAAGATGTTTTTTTCGGGTTGGAAAAAATATATCAGATACATGTATGAGTCCTTCTGAAAGACTGATCAGATGTACTACATTGTACTGCCAGGTATATTATAATGTGTCATTTTTCATAATCTGTAGTGTAAAAACTAAAGCTTGGTGACCTGTCATTTAAATACATTAGCTTTTCAACATATCACAATATACATGTATTATACTACATTTACTAGACAATGTATAAATTTTTTTTTATTATTTTTTTCATTTTAAGACCCATTTACACCTTCAGCTTGATAAATAAATTTTTGCTAGCTCATACATGTACATGTAAATGTATGATGAATGACTTGTACAAGCAAAGGTCTCATGTTTATCAATTAAACCAACGTATAACATGTCCATTGAAATGTCGAATAATTTAAAAAAACAACAACATGTCACCCCCATGTATGCATGCTTTAGTTGCATTAAAAGATTGTAATGTAACTAGGATTTAACAACAGCCTACATGTATGACAAGAACTCTTTTTAATATACAGCTGCTACATGTAGCTGCTTTATGGAATGATGTACCCGTAGTGATGATTTTAGAAAAATGCTTATTTCAGTCAGTTTAAAAATATTTCAAAATCCAATTTGTTATATGTTATGCTCTGCATTTTACCAGCTTTCTTAGTATGTTTAGTTTACATTTATACATGACCATGCTTAATTTAGCTTAAATACTTTATATGCTTTAACCTTTCATACTTAATATGCTTTAACCTTTCATACTTCATATGCTTTTAGCATGTTTAGTTTTTAATCATGCTAATACTTAATATGCATTAATCTTTTGATACTTAATGTATGTATGTACTGGTAAATGCCTCCGATATCCGAAGAACCCCTCAAAAGCTGCGAGGGTACAGTGGCATCCATGTACACTCCCTAACGGGATTAATGGAGATGTGTCACTAACGTATATTTATACGACAATTATTTTTACAAGGACAATCAATCCCCACCCAACACAAGGGGAGTGCTATAGGACACCGGGCAGTCTGTTATTGTGGTGGAGGAAGCCGAAGTACTCGGAGAGAACCACCAAGCCACTCGGTGAAAACAGACAAACCAGAGAGATATCAGAAGATTGATCTCCAGGTCAAAGTAAGGGGCAACTTTGACAAACCGAGGCCCCAAAAGTACCCATTCTAGTTTAAAACTCCGGTCTGGGTACCAGAGATGTGTGTGAGAGGGTGAAAATTACCCTTCTGATGTGCTCGGGTGGCACATTGATAGTAAAAAAAAAATATCAGAACAGTAAATAGAAATAGTAAATAATGCCCCCGAGGTCATATGTTATACATTGTTATAGGACTACATGTAAAACTTACCCATATTTTAACCTTTCAATTCTAACGGGTTTCTCAGTTAATCAAGGGTTGTTAATTACATTTGTAACATTAAGAAATTTCAAATTCTTCTCATTAATCATGTTTCCTGTACAGGTGTCGCTCTAGTTCCAGGTGTGTTTACATCTGTGTACATTGAAAGCTTTAAATTAAACTATATAAAATGGTGCTTCCCTTTCAAACGTTGCGATGATTCTGTTTACAGGTGCAAAATATGCAGGTGTACAAAGTTTCAGCCACATTGTTCTCGTTTGAAACTCCTTTGTAATACGACTAAACCACAAAATAAATCTAAAAAAGATGAAACCACAACGAACTTAACAGGACAGACACATGGCGGGAAAAATGCTGTCCATTTTATATATTTTTTTTTAAAGTCCAAATGGAAACTGTGATATCGGCAAATTAGAATACGGGAAGACAATGTTTCAACAGCAGTCATTTATGAAGATGTTATGACATGTATAGCATTTTTTTTAACAAGAAAGTTCACAAACACTTGTTTTCAGAGGCGGATTATGGGGGGGTGGGGGGTGGGGGGGGGGGGGGGGGCAGGCCCCCCTTTTTTGGAAAAAAATTGGTTGCTTATATAGGGAATCACTGATGCGTGACTGGAGCGCCCCCTCCCCCTTAGGTCAGTCAGTGGGCCCCCTCTTATGAAAATTTCTGGATCCGCCACTGGTTTTATAGTTAAAAAAAATTAAATTTGAAGTTTCACAATATGACCTTAATAGAGGTACATACAATTTTGGTTATGTAAATGTGTCTAATGTTTCTGATGAATTTTAATACCGTTCTAAACTGTATAATACCTCCATATTTAAAATTTAAAATATACTTAGTAGTAAATAAGATAAATTGTATGTGTAAAACAATCATTGGCACAAGCGTGCTGTATCATCCACTCGTGATGATATCGATATCTTAAGGATGTTTGCTATTCTGTTTAAAAATAACAAGCTTTTTAACAGACTGTTATAAATTGATAGTATATAAATAAAGAAACAATAAAAGCAGAAAAAAAATGGAGGGTCCGTGTGCTTGTTTTCGAGATATAAGCCATAGAAAATTTGGTGGGAAATAATTCTCTCTAGATTTTTCATACATTTAACATTGACACCTTTTTTGGTTCAAAAACTATGAAAAAAATAACAAGGATTTTATAAGGTTTTGAAATATGGCTTTTTGAACTTTATGTAACACAAATATGAATAGAAAAGTAGGGGTTAATGGGCAAAATTTTGAATGGCAATACATGGATAAAATCAGAGGATTCCGAAAATCTGGCAAAAATTCAAAAAGTAGAGGAGCAAACATCCTTCGTCATGTTACATATAAAACATCTGCTTGAGGTATATGTATATAATAAAGTGTATATGATATGGCTTTTTCAATATCACACACCATATCAACCCTCAACCAATATAATCCATCGAGCAGAGCTCTTGGGATTATCATCGGATTGGTGTCTCGGGTTGATACGGATGCGATATTGAAAAAGCCATATATATAATATTCTCTATATAAAACATATTGAAATATCTTAAAAGTTAACCTTAATATATCATAATAATATTAACCTTAATATTGTAAAACGTTAGACATAATTTATTAACATGAAAGACACAAAAATATTGAAATGTTATACACAAAATAATTAAATGATAAGCACAATATAAATAAATTATAAGCAAAATATATATAAAATAATTGATGTTTTGTTTTTAATACTGACTTTATCAGTAATAATATCAAGCGAGCCCTTTTTGATATTGACTGTATTAATATCAATAATATCAAGCGAGCCCACACGGGCGGGTTGATAAGGTCAGTATGAAAATATTAAATTGCATAATGATTATTCTTTTTATCATATTGTTTTAGCAATTGTTTTTAGGTTGAGAATATGAAATAAAATGAAATTGTCATTCAAAACTATTTTTATGCGTACAGTCGTTTTGATAAATGTTAATTTAAGAATTGAATGCTTCTTTTTGTAAATTTATTGGGGTGTAAAAGCGTTGACCGAAGTACATTTTGTATGAAGCGCGGAAGCGCTTCATTCTAAAAATGTGCGCACGGTCAACGCTTTAACAACCCTATAAAGTTACAAAAAGAAGCATTCAATACTTATAATTACATTTTTTAGCTATGATCATGAAAACACGAATTTTATATATTTTTTTACTTAATTCACCTGTGCACTTTATTGTTGGACCACGTGTCATGAATGAAAAGTTGTATTGAGCAATGTAACTGCTTACGGAATAACACGTGATGTGCAGTTAGCCAATTAGAATAAAGTATTATAATGAAACATACATCTAATGTAATTATTGTTATGTATACTATTTTAATATTAAACATTTTATTTACAAACTAAATTTGGAGGCATCGCCTATTACACATTTGCCTTGATTTTCTATAGGCATATCAATCAAATTCACATCTGTTTTTACCACAATATCAACATTTAAAAAAATCATTCACATCAAATCAGATTTTACGGCACGTCTCTGAGAAATAGAGTTTTCAGCACAAACATTTAAGGTACAAGTTGTACCAATGAAGGGAAATCAGCAACCTCAAACTGATTTCTTGTATTAAAGATCCGAGCAGGATTCCATGCTATATAGCAAGGCGATATCCTTCTTTACTCTTCATGACGAGATTATTCAAGCTGCAAATTTTCTCCTTGACAACATTAATGTACATTACGTTTCGGCAATTTTATCGAAAGGTTATCTATAGCAGAGACATATAATACATTGTATTATATGTCTCTGTCTGTAGGTATTCTTATGGGCATCATCTATGCTCCTTTAATAACAGACTTTTTTCTGTACTGTTCGTCTGTATCACAGTTTACATCCAACCCAGTAAAAAAACGTCAAATTATATTTAATCGATATATTCAACAATACTTCCGTTTATACCTTGATGACATTTCCCAGTTAAATAATTACTGTCAAAATTCACCCAAAGGAACTTACTATAATAAATCATATACTGACAGCAACAATTTTTTTTAGATATAGATATTTAAGTTTTAAATTTGAAATCCTACACTAAAAGAATTAAGACAAAAGGGACAATGTTCCCCCCTGGCCCTGTTGTTAATTTTCCCCTTTTTTGGACGGCGATGTTCCTTTGGCACCGTCTCACAGTGTTAACACCATGCGAATGGATGATGATGGAATAAGAACGAGTTTAATAAAAAATTCCATGTATGTATGTTTACCTCTACGTACAATTGTTCAATTTTGTATTCGACACAGGGATTATACCCGAAATCTGGTGAATGGCAATAATTAATTCCATTTATAAGAATAAGGGAGCTCTTAACGATCAAGACTCGTACCGAGGTATTACACTGGTATCATGTTTAGGTAAAGTATTTACAGCTATACTAAATGACAGACTAGATAGGTTTGCGCAAGAAGTAGAATTACTCTCAAAATGACAAGCGGGATTTAGGAAAGGGTACGCCACACTTGATAATATATTTAGTTTATACTGTTTGATTCAACTTTATTTACTCTCTGGAAAACGTTTATTCTGTACATTTGTAGATTTCAAGAAAGCCTTTGATACTGTATGGAGGGTAGGACTGTGGCAAAGCTTAGTTCTAGTAACATAACCGGCAAAATATTTAACTTTGTTTATAATTTTATATCCTCTATTCTAATGTCAAATCATGTGTAAGACATAACTCGAGTTGTTTAAATTTCTTTCCGTGCGAAGTTGGAGTTAGGCAAGGTGAAAACTTATCACCCTTTCTTATTTCTCTTTTCCTTAATGATCTTGAAAGCTATTTTATTCAGCATGATATAACAGGTTTAGAAAAGGTAACTGAATACTATCTAAATGAACTAGGCATTTATATTCGAATTTTCTTGTTATTATATGCTGATGATACAATATTATTGGCAGAATCAGCTAACGATTTAGGCAGCAACCATTTGATTTTCTGGGGGGGGGGGGGGGGGCGGGCTATGGTTTTTTTTGGAAAAAAAGTTTGTTTCCAGGTTTTGGTGAAAAAAATAATTTGTTTTGGACCCTGAGAAAAAAAAATTGTTTGTTTCACCCTCAGCTGCCACTATATGTAATGCTAAAATTGAAAGAAAAAAATTGTTTTCGGTTTGTCGCTAAAAAAATAGATTGTTCTTCGCCGAAGGCGAAAAAAAAAGTTTGCACAGAAAAAAAAACCATAGCCCCCCCCCCCCCCCCCCCCCCAGAAAATCAAATGGTTGCTGCCTTACAAATAAGTTTGATGAATACTGTACTGACTGGAAACTAAATGTAAACATTGATAAGACAAAAGTAATGGTGTTTGAGAAGACGAAGCGTAAAAGAAATATGAGATTCATGCTAAGGGGCGAGGAGTTACAGCTCACCGACAGTTATAATTACCTGGGATTATTAATAAGATACAATTGTAATTTTAATTTATCAAAGAAAAAACTTGTTGAACAATCACAAAAAACACTGTTTGCATTATACTATAATAAGTTAAGAAATGTAAACATCCCTTTAGATCTGCAGTTTCGACTATTTGATTGTATGGTCGCTCCAATTTTACTTTATGGGTCGGAAATCTGGGGTTATGAAAATGTTGACATGATTGAAAAGGTGCACTTGAGTTTCCTAAAAAGAATCTTGAATGTTAGATCAACAACACCAAACTTTATGGTCTATGGGGTAACTGGCAGATTTCCATTAAAAATTAATATCAAAACTAAATTACTATGCTTTTGGTCAAGGCTAGTGCAAAGCGGTAGTAACAAATTATCTGGGATCTTGTATCAGTTAATGTATAACTTATATAACTCAGGCCAATACTCATACTTCATACTGAAACAAATTTTAGATGATACAGGATTTTCTTTTGTCTGGAATGCACAGAGTGATATCAAAAGTTCGGATTTTAAAAAAATAAATAAAAAATAAAACAGAGATTGGTTGACCAATTCGGACAGAGTCTATCTGCTGATGTGACAAACTCATCTAGAGGTGTGTTTTAGGAACGACATCAAAAGATCGATGTAGGATAAAAAACTTAAATCAAATAGTTTCGGGGTTGGGGTTTGGGGGGGGGTAAAATTCTATAAGTTTTGTATATCTAAAATCGATTTTTACATATGCCTCTATTGGTAAATCAATTTTTCCCAAATTAAGTTAAGTGGGGGGGAAGGGGGGGGGGGGGGGGGGGGGGGTTCAGTGCAAAAAAAAAACTACCTGAATTAAGTTTTTTTTATCCTACATTGAACTTTTGATGTCGTCCCTTATGCTTCATACAAAACAATGGTTTGTTTAGAGCCATATTTACTCAATCTTAAAGTGGCAGATCGATACATCTACAGTAAATTTAGATGTTCAAACATCAAAATCCCTGTAGAAGTTGGTCGGTGGAAAAATACACCAAGAGAAAATCGTATATGCTGTAACTGCGATAAAAATACCATTGGGGACGAATATCATTATTTTTTTGTATGTTCCAATAAACAAATTATGTCTTTAAGAGAAAGGTATATATAAAAAATCCTTCCCAATTGAAATTTATTGGTCTATTATCACACTGTAACGTGCCAGTGCTAAGACAAGTGTGCATGTTTCTAAGACATATTGAAAAAAATATTTTCATAATTCATAGCATGTAACAATAATTTCTTATCACGTTGCAATTAAGAATTTTGCAAACAAATCAACCAAATATATTTCAGTTTTATTGTATGATATCAATTATTAATTTATTGTGTGACTTTCTTGTAAATGTATAAGTATATATGTAATTGTTAATGTATAATTGTTATCCTCTTGTAGCACCATACGTGTGTCTAAGTTGTAATAAATTGTCTTGTCTTGTCTTGTCTTGTCTTGCGTACCAAGGAATGTGTTTTTTAATTTGCCGATAGATGCTTTTTGTGATTTTTTGTATATGTTTGTTTGTCTTGAGATTGTAACACAATAATAGTGATGACTGCTGTAACCTTATTTTGACTATTTTACCGATTATATCTGTTTACGCATCGTTGTAAAAATAACGGAATTTGATATGCGACTGTCATAAAAGTGAGAGGTTTAGCGCTATAAAACCAGGTTCAATTCACCATTTTCTACATTTGAAAATGCCTGTACAAAGTCAGGAATATAACAAATGTTGTCCATTCGTTTGATGTGTTTTGTCATTTTGATTTTGTCATGTGATTAGGTACTTTCCGATTTGAATTTTCCTCGGAGTTCAGTATTATTGTGATTTTACTTTTTATTCCAATTGGTTCCCAAACTTACGGCATAGACGAGGAACAACGAATAAACAGTAGTCATTTGGATTAAATTCGTTCATATACACAAATCGGTGCTACAAAAAGATATTTGACGATCACCAGATTTTTAGGGAAATCGTTGCTTGCACTGTGCACATGCATTAAATCCTGTTACCTACACAATGTATTAAAATAACCAAAATCGCAAATATATAAGCGCACATAAGGAAATGCTGTCTGTGTATTTATATAAATTTCCATATGTGATATGTAGCATTGTACAATAAAAGTTACAAATATTTGTAAGAAAGCAATATGATGGCGGTCGAAATATTTGTCAATACAATTTTGTTAGGTAGTGGCTATTTTGCCGGCTCTCTATTTGAAATATCTTTATTCAAGCCGACGAAAGAGCCTATTTTTCATAAAAATTGCTATTTGACTGGCCATTAATACCAACAATATAGTGAAATTTTGCCGGCTCTGAAAAAATAGAACATAATAAGGTTAGAGCCATGGAGCAGGGACAGTCTATACTAAAATGAATTAAAATCAATACAGACGATTCCCCTTAGTATAGAAAGTCCCTGGTAAGAAGCAAAGTTAAAAACTATATTTTTTTTTTACATTTATATGCAAATTAAATAAATGGCTATTATTTCCAAAGCAATATTTTTGATTACGATTGACTTTGTTATAGTGTATACAATGTTTTATCAAATCTATGATGCAATGAGATTTTTTACTCTTTTTTTTATAAACATAGTACACTCAGTAACAGTTAAAAAATCTGAGATTTTATACTTATGCATATATATAGCATCAGACTGACTGATTTTAGAAATAATTTCAACTACATGTTTAGATATATGAATTAATTGCAACAAATGGATCCTCAATATTTTAGATTTATATTTCTTGTTACACATTTTTGATGGTTATTTACACTTTGACTAGTGATAAAAATAATGTTGGCAGTGCACATTTTCATAGTACTTTTCAAAAGTAAATCATTAAGTTTTACTCTGTACAAAGACTGGACCGGCAAAATAACAAGTCACTTTATTTTAAGAATTGAATGCTTCTTTTTGTAATTTCATTGGGGTGTAAAAGCGTTGACCGAATTACATTTTGTATGAAGCGCGGAAGCATGATGATATAAATTATACCGAAGAAGGCCATTTGTTGAGCCGAAATATTTGCAATTATTCTATAATTCATATCATCTGTTCAGTTTTTCCATCTTTGTGCGATGATATTCAACACTTTTTAGTGTTTTGTTTTCCATCTATTTATCGGTATTGTTACACAATCTTTTAGACTATATAAAAGCCCAGGTGGTCGCGTGGTCTAGCGGGACGGCTGCAGTGCAGGCGATTTGGTGTCACGATATCACAGTAGCATGGGTTCGAATCCCGGCGAGGGAAGAACCAAAAATTTGCGAAAGCAAATTTACAGATCTAACATTGTTGGGTTGATGTTTAGACGAGTTGTATATATATATATATTGCTGCTAGTGCCGGTCAAATAGCCATTTTTTTAGAAATATGTGCTATTTTGACGGCTTGTATTAAGATATTTAATCAGAGCCGGTCAAATAGCAAAAAAGCTACTGCCATTTTAGTTTTAAATATTTCATTTTTTCAAAAGTGCACAAAATACAATAATACAATAAAAATACTGGGATTCGGAAACAAGAAGAACTTATAAAAATCCGCTTACATGTACCTTCACTGCCGTTTTGTTACATCTTGTTCGTTATGATATATTAATCTTAATTTCGCAAGGATTTCTATTATACAGCGTATCACTAGGCTACACATGCATGTTCTTTCTTTTACTTTCTTTCTATTTTAAATCATTATTTTTTGTTCATTATAAAGCACAAATTACACCCATACGAGGGCCAATTACGATACCCATAACAATTACATGTTTTAATAGAAATATAATGATGACAAGATTTACGTTTACAGTTTACCCAAGGACTTTCTATACTAGTCTAGAGTCCCTGTTTAGAAGGATGTCGCAATCACCGGTCTTCTTCTTCTTTCGTAATTCCCTCCTTTTTAGGAGCATTCGGATAGGACCGATAAATGTTAAAGATGTATACCTCTGAGGAGCCGAACATTTCTAGAATTAAACTTTTTTTCTTAACCTGATTTTTGGGTTTATAAGACTGTAACAAAATAATCGGTGAAGAAAAAAAATCATATGGTGGTGCACTTCCTTTTTTGCTACGGCCCGTTGAAAATGCCTAATTTGATGATTTTCCCATTTTTCATCGATTTTTACCTATTTTTGGGCTATTAGCGTTGAAAAACTAACAGTTCCAAAATTAAACTTTTTTTCATACTTTCTATAAAGATGAAGTGGTCTGGACCAGTCTGAATAAATTTTACTTTAAACAAAAATATAGGTAGGTGTTAATATAAGAAAGTTTTATCATATTTTGACGCTTTTTTGTGTAAAATTTACCATCTTGTCAATTTTGTATTTTTGTGATTTTTCTCAGTTTAGAGAAAAAATGCATATTATTTCAACTTTTTTGTTATAAATGATTGAATAAATACATATCTAAGAATTTGAAAAGACCAAAATTTATAGAACAAGGTGATTATATATAGCGGTATCCCAGTCTAGTCTGAAAAATCAGATGAGGGAGGGTAGGAGGGGTCCTGATCCCGAAATCCCGGGCTTAAAAACACGACATCCCGAAATCCCGGGCTTAAAAAACACGAAATCCCGAGGTCCCTAAATTCGAAAAAAGAATTCCCGGATCCCGAAAGGGTCAATCCCGAAATCCCGAGCTTAAAAACACCCGATCCCGGAGTCCCGATAAAGGTCCTATCCCCCCTCTCAGATGAGTATCAATAGTAACCCAACGACAACGGAAAAAACCCGAATTTGTGTCAGTAAGTTAGAATTTTTGAAAGGGAAATAACTCCACTCCGGGCGGGGAATCGTGGAAATTTCATTTTGCATCGATAAAAAAATAGAGAAACTGTGACTCATTTCAGGTTGTCACTGTTTAACGAAGAGGTATTTATATAGTTTACGAATTGTTGTTGTTTTCCACATGCCGAATGTACGTTTGATTATTAAATACATTGCAATAATAGAACCCCAAAGTCAGAAGAAAAGTAAAAATTGGAAACACTTCCGTGTGTAAAGACTCTGTTGACTGTCATGTATTGACTGGTACAGTATTTTATTATTTAGTGTCATATTGCTGCTCTTAGTTTTTATTCAATTAAAGTGTAAAATCTAGTTAAAAACAGATAAAATAACAAATAAAATTGTTTGTAAAAAAATGTATTAAATGGTTGGAAACGGTAAACGGACAGAAAGTCACAGGACAAAAAGTGGTATCAGGTCCGTGAGCGCCCAATACACTTTCGCACCCTACACGTTCGCACCTCGCACGTTCGCATCCAAGGTCCGTTCGCACTCTACACGTTCACCCCAAATTATTTTAATTCAAATTCCAGTTGAATAATTGGAAAATCATGATTGTTGTTTTAAATCGCTTTGGTGTAAATACTGAATGTATTTATAGCTTGGTATGGGTAAAACATTGAAGATTTTTTGAAAATGAAAACGCACAGCTTGGTCCCTTTGATCTGAAACAATGAAACAATAAAGTATAGCAATACACTATTGATAAAATTTATTCAACATACAAAAAAAAAAAACGTAGTCAGAATTTCACCGTGCTTTATTTATAAGTCAATGAAACAAAATAATAGTTATAACATTACCCTAACCAAAGCATGATTAAGAGTCCTCGTTATTCTAATTCAACACAAAATAAAACTGACAGAATCCCACTTTATTAAGAAAAGATTATCATTTTTTTTTAACAATAAACACAGTGTCTCACTTTATTTTATGACAATGACAACAATTATAAGAATATTGCCAAAACTTGATTACAAAGTTACTAAACATAAAACCAATTAAAATTTGGCGCGAACAATATATATTTCTTGGCACCATGAACAGATGAAGCCATTTACATGATTTAAGTGCCAAGCCATTTTGACATTTTGTTTTTTTTGACAATTATTTGATCATCTTTGATATTTTTTGGATAAATTTTGTTAACAAAGTTGGTTTCTATACAATAGTTCAAGAAAAATACAAAAATATTTTTCTAGAAATAAGCAGTTTTTATCAGTCAGAGCTCTGACATAAACAAGTCAGAATAAAATGACTTCCATAGGTCAGATATAATTTGATGCAAGTGTTGTCTCCCTTCTTGCACTCAACAGAATATGACTTGTACAGGTCAGTTTATGTCAGACTTTAATTTATCATAAAATGACTTCCACAGGTCAGCTTTTGCATAAAATATTGTGACTTAATATCTTCATATTCTAATAAGATTTATGTCCCTTTTTAATACATTTTGACTTAGAGAGGTCATTTTTGTTCTGACCTGAAGCAGTCATTACTACCACTTTGTTATCAATCTCCATAAAATATAGTGATTACTAGTTTCGAATCAAAGAGTTTAAAAAGTGGGGCTCGTCATACCTTCTTCTTTCCAGAATCTTAACATAATATATTTATCTCATCAAATTCGATCATTTCAAAATTAATACAAACAAAAACCAAAGCAGAAAAATGGATCATACAATTTTCTGTCAATATCAAAAGATTTACAAAATACAATATTGGATACATTTACTAGTACCATGACAATACTTCAAATCTTCCAAGGAAAAAATAAGGGATCTATTTTCATCCACTTTTAGCTAAATTTATCAAGACCCTTATGGAAATATAAGCCCTCTGGCACATAGTTGCGGCAGCAGTATGGCTATGCTGCGGCTTTGTTGCTGCAAACTGTTGCGGCTTCGATGCAGCGATAGCATAATTATTTCGTATGCAAATTAGTTTTCTGGCACCATAATTGCGGCTATATTCTGGCACCGTTGCGGCAATAATCATGTTGCGGCACTGATGCGGCTATAGCGTATTTCGTATGCAAATTAGTTTTCTGGCATTATGATTGTGATGCTGTTGCGGCGCTAATACGGCTATATTCTTGCATCATTTTAGTGACAAAACATGCAAATAGGCCGTGCTTTGTATAAAATGTATTGTGCCAGCAAAAACAAGTTGTCAATGCATATATATGACATGCATTCATGCATTATAAATTTTTATGCACAGGCACATAAAATAAATGTCAGCGGTATCTGCATAAAAAATAATGAAAATTTTTAATGTGCCCTAAGTTTAGCATATAATATTGTGTTATTTACCAAACTAGAAGTATGCAATTGAACTGCTGCAAAAAAAAAACACAAACTTCACCGATACATGTATAGTGAACTCAGATGAGGCCATGTTATTGAAATACACAATGCAAGATTGATCTTTTCTATACATGCAATTACTTGATATGTGTTTACTTACAAGTCTTCAAATCTTCCAAAAAAAAACCCAGCTAGAACACAAAATTCTTCAATACAGTTATAATCACAAGCAACATGGTGGATTTCTAACACACTAGTACAGGGAATAGCTAAAAACGCAGGAAATGACATCATCAAATTTTCTGGCTATATTGTGGTGCTCATTAATTTTGAAAGAAATTAGTGTCGCAATGATGCCAGAACAATGCCGCTAGCAGCATCATCCGGCACTACTCCGGCAACAATCCTCTGGCAACCTGATTAGGTTGCAGCTATAAAGCCGCAACGCTGCGGCAATGCTGCAGCAACATTTTCAATTTCATAAGGGGAGCAAAACATTTATTATTTTAATATTTCATTGAGGTAAATACTGTTGTGCAAACTGACTCAAACAAGTCACACTATGTTCTGACTTGAAAGAGTCAGTCAAAACTAAACTTATTTCAACCTTTATGTCTTGTACTGTCATATTGATTTAAAAATGTATGGGAAAGCCAGATATAGGACAGAGAAAATATTAAAGGTCCCCTAAAGTCACAATGAGGACTATAAAAAAAATATTTGGTATATTCAATATTTAAATGCATTTTCTTTTAAACAGGTCAAATCATGTTTTGACTTATAACAGTCAGCCCAAAACTAAATTTATTGAAATTTTGAGAGTGGGGCACTGACATATGATATTAAATGAAAGTATGGGAACGTCAGACATAAGAAATATATGTAAGATCCCCTAAAATAAATAACCATTTGACTTAATTGTTTCTAAACATTTATCAAATAAGTTCACAAATGGCAGATTCAGAAGCAGGGCTTAAAGGAAGTACACCTAGCTTTGATTGGAAAATTTGTTCTGCAATCTGACTTGAACACTGGTCAAATCATGTTCAGACAAATTGACTTAAACAGGTCAAATGGGCATGTTCGGACAAATTGACTTAAATAGGTCAAATCATGTTCTGACTTAAAAAGAGTCTGTCAAAAACTAAATGGCTTGCAAAGTTCTGTAAAAGTCGTGCATTATCATGATTGTGATGTGATTGTTAACTTAGAATGTATGGATACAAGTAGGAAAAAAAATAGAAGAAGACCTAGTTTTGATTGGATTTAATTTTCTCTGTAAACTGACTTTAACAGGTCAAATCATGTTCTGACTTCAAAGAGTCAGTCAAAACTAAACTTATGTCAACTTTTAAGTCTAGGATTTTCATATTGATTTTAAAATGTATGACAAACCAGATAAAAGACTGATGAAATATGGTCCCCTCAAGTCACAATATTGAGGACTATAAAAAAAAATGTATTTGGTATATTTTATATTCAAATGTATTTTTTTTAACAAATTTCATCAAATTAATATCTTAAAAATTTATTTTATTTCTGTATTTTCATGACTTTTTTTCTGTAAAGTTAACATATAGAACTTTTGGTTGTAAAAAACATTATTCTAAAAACCATTTGACTGAATTGTTTCTTAAAAAAAAATTAATTATCCCAACAGTAGCAGATTCAGATAAGGAGAAAAAGGGGGAGGGGCTTAGAAGAAGAAGACCTAGTTTTGATTGGATTTAATTTTCTCTGTAAACTGACTTTAACAGGTCAAATCATGTTCTGACTTCAAAGAGTACTTATATATGTCAACTTTTAAGTCTAGGATTTTCATATTGATTTTAAAATGTATGACAAACCAGATAAAAGACTGATGAAATATGGTCCCCTCAAGTCATAATATTGAGGACTATAAAAAAAAATGTATTTGGTATATTTTATATTCAAATGTATTTTTTTTAACAAATTTCATCAAATTTGTATCTTAAAAAATTATTTTATTTCTGCATTTTCATGACTTTTTTTCTGTAAAGTTAACATATAGAACTTTTGGTTGTAAAAAACATTATTCTAAAAACCATTTGACTGAATTGTTTCTTAAAAAAAAATTAATTATCCCAACAGTAGTCGATTCAGATAAGGAGAAAAAGGGTGGGGCTAAGATGAAGAAACCTAGTTTGATCGGATTTTTTTTCTGTAAACTGACTTAAACAGGTCAAATCATGTTCTGTAAAAAAAAATTTGAGAAGAACATACTTAGAAAATCAGACTAAGTTTGGTGACTTTGTTGTCCTTCAAGAAGTGGTACATATAAATACATAATATTTTCACTACAACTATCTATTGGGTGTTTTTTAAATATATATTTTTTAGCAACATTTATAACTTTGTAATTTATGTTCAATTGTACACTTGTTATTCTTAATATATATTTTTTTGGGAACAAAATCTTGTCAGGGTTTCTTATGGTACTAGCATGACAAGAGCATTCATATTCTTAAATACTCTAAACATTAAAAACAAGTCATTATCTTCAGATCATTCTGAGTCTTTCTGGCCTTATTAAATTAAAGTCAGAACAGTCAGACTTTCATAATAAGTCAGAACATTCAGACTTTCATAAGTCAGAACATTCAGACTTTCATAAGTCAGAACATTCAGACTTTTATAGGTCAGAACATACTGACTTCCAATGTTCTTCTCACTTCTGTAGAAACAAAGACTATCTATATTTCAAATAAAAGGTTAATGCTTTATGTGGCTAAGCATCTGGGGTAAGAATTATAGATGTGTAACTTCATAGGAAAACATATATGCCATATAATTAGGGATTGACCCTGTATGTCATTCAAATCTTCTTGAAATGACGAACAGGAATATTATATGGTTTAGGGGTGGTGATCCAAACCATTTCAAAAAGGGGGATGGGGATGACCCCCATGGACTTTCCCTTTATTTCATTTGATTCGTTGTATTGTCCCATATAATAATATATAGGCTTAAGGGGTGGGATCTCAACCGTTTACAAGTTTTCAAACATGAGGGGGTGGGGTGACCCCAAGGGACTTTATCTTTATTTCATTTGATTTGTCTTGTTGTCCCTTACACTAATATATATATGGTTCAGGGGTGCGGATCTTGACCATTTACATGTTTTCACACAGTAGGGGTGAACCCCACCCCAAGGGACTTCCCCTATATTACATTGGGTTTGTTTTATTTTCCTATACAAGAATATATATAGTTTAGGGGTGGGGATCTCGACCGTTTACAAAATATAAGAACATTCGCAAATGGCAGGGGAGGGGGTAAACCCAGAGACTAGCCCGGTATATTTCATTCAAATCAATTTGACATTATAAAAAGGAATATATATGGTTTACAGGTGGGGATCTCGACCATTTTCAAGATATAAGATCATTCTCAAATAACAAGGGGTGGGGCGACCCATAGAGACTAGCCCAGGGACGGATCCAGCCATTTTAAAAATGGGGGGTTCCAACTATACACGGGGGGGTCTCAACATGGGATTTTGGGTACAGGTGTGCAGCTGGGATTTTAAAAACACCCCCCATTCATATATTGAATAATTGTGAAATCCCTACCTATACATATATTTCACAGCGAAATCATAACCCATTCATATATTTATCACCCATTGATATATCACAATCGGTCAATTACTACCTATTGATATATTTCCTCGGTAAAATTGCACCCCATTGATATATTTGACGGATCAAAAAAGGGACCCATTCCAGCGGCACATATGTATATACCTTTATATAGGAAGAGACCCCCCCGTGCAACTATATGTCCCTATTCAAATGCATTGATCGGCCAAAAAAAAGGGGGGGTTCCAACCCCCGGAACCCCCCCTCTGGATCCGCCACTGTAGCCTGGTATATTTCATTATACTTTACAGCGAGAAAAAATTGAGTTAAGGGAGCAGGGATCTCGACTGTTCAACATTGTCAAATGACAGGGGTAGGGTGATCCCTGGAGCCTTACCCTACATTTCATTTGTTTTTAATATCATATTCCATGTTCATAATTGAAAAACCCGTTTTGTGAATCATTTTATAATGTTCTCAAGTTAAAATCATTTTTAAAATAAAAATAAAAAAATATTTCGGTTCTTTAGTTAAACCCTCCCTTCCCTTTACCTTTATTAAAATTATTCCGATTTCATTTCATTTTCATTAATATCAATATTCAAAAGATCGTTTTTCTCATTGGGAGAAACGAAAAAAAAATATATTTATAAGCCGCAAACTCGGAAAGGTTAAAAAGTCAATTCATGATTGAGTTTAAAAATAGAAAAATCACGTGATGATGTTCAGCTCGAAGCAATAATTTTACTTTTAAAATTGCAGTGACTGGTTATTAATGTTAATACTGTTTAAGACAACACGAGTTGTCTCCCGAAATTAACAGTTCATTATCATAACAACATTTTCTGACCTGAACAAGTCAGAATTGTCAGACACACGGTCATCTCAAAGGCCACGCGTCCGTATTTACAGGTCACGCGCCTTCATGAAACAGCAACAAAATCACTTGCAAAGACCTTCTTCACACGCAAAAAATATTAAAATGGCCAAGAAAATACGGAGGTAATATGTATTTGCTTCTGAAAATGACCACATTGACCTAGATTTGCACTAAAAAAACGTAAATAATCACTATATTTTCAATAACTTCTCGTTCGAGAAACTCCCAAAACAACGACTCTCAAACACGTGATCTCTCGCAAAAAACCACGTGATCGTATGTGTCTTAGATCGGCGGCAAATTCAAAATATCTTCTGGTTTGACGGACTCGATGGAAAACTACGCAAAACAGAAATTGACCCGTACAGGTCAGAATTTCAAAACATTTTCTGACTTGAAGAAGTCATTTTATTCTGACTTGTTTATGTCAGAGCTCTGACTGTTTATTCAAAGAAAATAATCAGAAAAAATGAATTGGGACTTTTTGTCCTGTGACTTTTTGTCCGTGACTTTTTGTCTGTGACTTTTTGTCCTGTGACTTTCTGTCCTACATTCGTTGGAAACAACCCCTGAACTGCTGAAGGGAGATATCCCCTGAATGATAGATTGGAATCAGCTGCCACCATAAATAATGTCATGCAATACTGTGTGTCAGTGGCGGATCCAGAAATTTTCATAAGTGGGGGCCCACTGACTGACCTAAGAGGGGGCCCGCTCCAGTCACGCTTCAGTGATTCCCTATATAAGCAACCAATTTTTTTCCCAAAAAGGGGGGGCCCAGGCCCCCTCCCCCCCCCCTAAATCCGCCTCTGTGTGTACAGAGATTTAGTCAGTATGATCTCAGAATCTGCTCTCATTCCTAATTTTCTATCCCTTTACTATTATTGTTATCATGGTTATCAAATGTATACAGATTTATCTAAATGTTATTTTTCAAATGTACACACTTTTGATTTTGTTTCTTTTTTGACTGGTTACCCTGTAAATTATAAAAACAAATTATAATGGCAGACTACACGAATGAATTTTATTTTTACAGGACAGTCTGGTAAGCATCCTAGCTTTACCAGACCGAATGAAATTTTGCCAGACCAATTTTTTTACATCTAATTGTATATTATCCGACAAAAAACAACAAGCATATGACTTTATTGTGCCCTACTCCTCCCCAAAATGCACAAATTAAAACAAAATGATGTAACAAGAGGGTATACTGTTATGAAAGTTGTGCACAATTGCTTGAATGCATTTCAGTGAAGAGTAATGTCCCATTTTATTGGATTTTGACAATGTTTGTGAACTAAACATAATTTAGAGTTTCTGTATACAATATTATTTCCTGTTTCTTCTTTCTTTTTCATGTATCTTTTGGTTTTCAATTCTAGTGTTTATATTTCATAGCTAAATTTTGTGATCTGCTTGGATTTTTATTCATTTATTGTATTTAATCGCCAAACCCGGAATGATCCTTATCCGTTCCCAGAATCTTATCCGGTTTTATTTACATTTCCGGTTGTGCCAATGATGGCATCCATTGTTGTTTTTGACAGTCAGATACATTTTTACCCGGATTTACACATTACTGGTTGGTGATGTTCGGCATAAAGCTAGGGGTTGAACAAAATAAACATCGCTGTGATGAATAATAAAGATGAAAATGAATTTGAGATCGTTTGGCAATTTTGCTAGAATGTTAGAAAAATCCATGAAAAAAACACACTGGACATTCGGACTGGAATTCAACAAAATTTTACCAGACAGATCCATTATTCACCGGATTTGTCCGACGGTCCGACGTATTTCGTGTAGTCTGCAATGGACGCCTGGCGAATATCTTCAGTAAATGAAGAATGGCTAGACACTGAAAGAAGAAGAGGGAATCCTATTTTTTTTTGATAATACAGAGAAGATATAAGAACATTTATATTACAAAATTATTGGACAATATAATACCAGATAGATCATTAGATGTATAGTTCTTTTGGAAAAAGTTCTTCAAATAATAAACAAAAAATGTAAATATATGCCCTTTTATACTGAGAAATGTTTTTCAAAAAGCAACATTTTCGATCACTTGAAATCATATATATGGAAATGTACCCCTCATAAAAGGGATAGTTATATATACACATTTGAAAAATTTATTTATAAGATTTGAAATGTTTGATGTTTTCAGTTGTTTTAATTGGTTTTGTGTTAGAATTATGAAAATCATGTACAAAAAGAAAAAATGTATTGCATCATCATAGTACTTGTACAAACAAATCACAAAACTAACAGGGAGGTCAGATGTTTATCTGCAAAACAATTCAAAGTGTTCTCTTTTCCTTGGAAATCAACAACACATCTAATTGTTGCAATTTATTATCCTACATGAACATGTAACATGTATAAATCAAGCTTGTTACATGACTGATCACAAGTTTTAAGAAATTTAAGCATAAGTAATCCTTTATCTGCATACATGTTCATACATTGTCATTCAATGTCAATTTTTGTCAAGACTGCAACTTTTGTCACAGAAAGCTCAACATAGGGATAGTGATCAGACCGTTTTATATTTTAGAAGTTGGAAAATGTATATAGATGCCATCATATGTTAAAAAGTTTCCATCTGTCACATGTTCATTGTCCTTGATCAAGACCTCATTTCCATGGTTCAGTGACTATGTGAAAAAAAAGTTAAGAAGTTTTGTTGTTAATTTATCTCTCACTATGGATTCATTTATTTTGGTATGTTCCAATTCTAATTTTTTGAGGAAAACTTGCACATTCGTGAATATTTAAATTTGTGGATTTGCAAAGTCTGTTTAAATTATGTTCCTTTAGAAAAAATGCAATTCGTTGAATATATAAATTCATGGTTTCTCTGTACAGGTCTACAAAATCCACAAAAATTGGTATGCAGCGAATATTAATGAATCCACAGTATTATGAGTAATAGGATAACTATATTTGGTATACATGTGCATAACTTGCAAGGTCCTTTTGTCTGTCAGACAGTTTTCATTTGACCTTGACCTCATTTTATGGATCAGTGAACAAGGTAAAGTTTTGGTGGTCAAGTCCATATCTCAGATACTGTAAGCAATAGGTCTAGTTAATTTGGTGTATGGAAGGGTTGTAAGGTGCACATGTCCATCTGACAGGCATCATCTGACCTTGACTTCATTTTAATGGTTCATTGGTTAAAGTTTAGTTTTTGTGTTTTGGTCTTTTTTTCTAATACATACATGTTCTAAATTCAATAGGTTAACTATGTTTGGAGTGTGGAAATATTTTATTATTTATATGTTTTGGTCTGTTATACTCAAACTATAAGCAATAGGTAAACTATATTTGTTGTATAGAAGGATTATAAGCTGTACCTGTCTGCCTTGCATGGTTCATCTGACCTTTTCCTCATTATATTTTCTTGGTTAAGTCTGTTTCTTAGAAACTATAAGCATGATAAGCATTAGTATAGGTCAACTATATTTAGTGTATTGATTGATTGTAATGTGTACATGTATTTCTTGTTTGGTTTATATGACCTTGACCTCATTTTCTTGAATCATATTATTTAAGTTTAAATGTGATAGTTAGTTAGTAAAGAAGGCGAGACATCTCAGTGTGTGCACTCTTGTGTTATAAAGTAATTCAGTAATTAAATTCCTTGTCTGAACGTTCTTAAAAGGTATTGATAAGATAAAAAATTAAATAAAGATCGAAAGTCAGTTATTCTTGCACTTACAGACATGTGATTCTTCCAGCATGAGTAGTAATCTCCCAATTCTCAAGCCTTTAATTTTGTCCCTCCTATTCAAAATTCAAATCCATATTTTGAAAATTTTGATCCCCAAAAAATTACCAATCTCTGTTTTTTTTACATTCTTAAATGTAGTTTAAATGAATTTAACATTTTGTTGAACAGAAATTGCTATGGTTTTTTCAATCTGACATTTTCAAAATGGAGAAATATAAAAGGACTACTGGTAGTCAAAAGTATATTATTAATTACAGAATTAGATTTATAATATTCACCATAAAATAAGGTTTTGGTTATTCTAGAATGACTGAGATAGATTCTGCATATTCTGTAAGTTACATATATACATATGACAATGTATGATGTATGTACAGTTATGGGTAGTAAACTAACTACATTATGTGGGTTATTACCTTTAAGTCATAATATGGAAAATAACTATTGGAAACTTACAGTTTCTTCCTGCTGCATATTTAGACATAAACCGAATGAGGATATTCAACTTCAAATATAAATAGTTTTATCCACTTTTCACACATGTACTTTGTACGGGTAGATCTAACAAAAACCCTTCAACTTAAAAATTTAAACACTCATTTTTCTCATTGTAATATTATGTACCAAGTACTATATATACCATCATTGGTTCTTACGAGTTAACATATTTAAACAAACGAATCCGAAGGATGAGTTTGTTTAAATATGTTAATGAGTAAAACACATGGTATATAAAATTTGTAATATAAATAAAATGATTGACAGCTTTGAAGACCTTGAACTAACATTGGAAATTGGTCACGTTACAGTTTTATCCAATGAAAAGTAAGCTCGCGCAAGTCACTTTTGCGCCTCGTGTATAATCTGCGTATTTCATTAAGAAAACCCGCCGCACAATTTGCAGAAAGAGAAAAAAATGGCAGAACTTCCCGATTTATTAGATTTTGAGGAAAGCGAACTAATTATAATGGCAGCAGAAATGGAAGACGATGTGCATTTATCACAAATTGCAGCCTAAATAGAGGAAGATATTCAATTATCTCAAGTCGCGACCGAAATCGAAGATGATATCAAGTTGTCAGTCTGTTCTCAAGAGATTGAGGTTGACTATTTTGACGATCTGGCTATTTCTCAGGCAGCAAATATAGTGGATGTAAATTTGACAATTTCACAAGCAATGAACGTATACGATGTTGAGGGCGAAGAAAATTTTGACTTGGGAACATTTGAACTTGGTTATTTGGCCCAGGAACCAAATACCAGCGTAGTCGAAAACCCAGTGAACCCAGGGATTAATCGTTTTTCTACATGTGTTTCTGCTGACAAGATCGATAAACTTATAACTTCACAAACCAACCCGAATACACAAAAGAACACAAAGTGGGCTATAAAAGTGTTTAACGAATGGTGGGCAGCTAGAAGACAAAACGGTGTTGAAATAACAGATTTGTTGGCAATGGATGTTAAAACTATGGATTATTGGCTCCAGAGATTTGTTTTGGAGGCGCGAAAAAAAACGGGAGACGAATATCCTTCGAAGTCGTTGTATTACATCGTCTGTGGTTTAATGAGACATTGCAAGGACAACAAATTATTTCATGTTAACTTCTTTGACGAAAAAGACGGCACATTTGCACAATTTCGCAAAGTGCTTGATGCAAGAATGAAATATTTGCTGGCGAAAGGACTGGGGACTAAACAAAAAAAGGCTGACGCAATATCGGAGGAAGATGAGGAAATTTTGTGGTCATCTGGTGTTTTTGGACAATTAAATTCAACAACAGTTCAGTATACTGTTTTTTATTATGCCTGTAAAATGTTTGGCTTGAGGGGTAGGGATGAACATCGGAATTTGCAATGTTCTCAGTTTGAACTTGGAGAAGACGGAAAGGGGAAATACATTAGATTTATTGGCCGTAACAACAAAACTTTCAACGGTGGTCTGGGTCATATGAAAATTAGCAACAAGGATATAAAACATTATTCTAATGACGGTAAGTTTTGTTTTATTGTTAATTATCAAGATATCGTACAGTAAAAATAATTATTTTGCATGTTGTTCCTTTCATTAAAAAAAACTAAAACAGGTACAATTAAGAATTTCTTGGCAAACTGCTTTAACTCGTTATTTTATGAATTTGAAAATTCATTTAATTATTTAATTATTTGTCAATGGATCATATTTTTAAGGCTTATTACCAAACACTAAACAGTAAAATAGTATTTAGGGAGCGTGAGAAGTGGATAGTGATGATCCTTCTATTTAATCACTAACAAAGTCATGTTTTTTACGATTTTTTGTGTTTGCTCTCAGTTGTATCACGACTGACGAAAAACTGCATTCTTTACAAGAGTTATCTCCCATTCACCATAAGTTAAGTGAAAATGAAAAGTCAAAGCGCAAAGCCCGTTATCGTATTTAAAGTGACAAAATCAACTGAATCAAAAACTTCTGTCATATTCAATACTTGATACAGGAATTTTTGTATGTAGACAATGGTGGATTAAACCTGGTTTTATAGTTAAACTCTCAAATTGCAATATACTCATAAATAAAAGACAATGTAACTGCTTTTAATGAAGATGTATATTTTTATCACTTTCGAAATTGTGCAAATCATGGTACCCCTCCGTTATACATGTACTAAGTTTAATTACTGATTATTTCTTAAAAAGTCGCCATATATACAATATTTGTATTATTTCTAGTTTTATAATTCATTTTCAGGACCTAGGTGTATGAACAACATTTTTGAGACATATCTCAACATTCTTGGTAATGATGGATGTTTTTATCGAAAACCTTTGGCTTTGGTCGGAAATACAATCCGGTATGGAAAGCAGCCGCTTGGTGTAAATAAACTAGAAGGTTTAATGAAAGAGATGTGTCAAAAAGCGGGCTTAACTGGAAATTACACAAATCATTCTGGGAAGAGGACGTGCGCAACAGCATTGTACAAAGCAGGATTAGATGAACAAACAATAATGGATCGTACTGGACACAGGTCGTCAGCTGTAAGGGCATACAAATCAAAAACTGATGAAATAGAACAAAAAGTGTCTTCTGTGTTAAATCCACCAAGTATTGGTACAGTTTCTGTTACCCATAATAAATTGGAAGTTGAGGGGCCTCTTTCGAAGTGTACAAAACTGGAACCAGTCAACACTGAAAACTCTGCAAATTGTCGTGACATTTCTACGCGCCTAAAATGTTTGAATGATATTACTAACACAAGTGGAACTGTAAATTTTAACAACTGCAATTTTTCTTTCACTTAAAACTTGTGAAAAGCATTTTTTGTTTTAGTTTAAAACATGTTTCTTGTGATGTGTTGTGTTACAAATGTCTTATTGCTTTGTGTCAAAAATGAAAAAAATAAATGTTCATGACATTTCACTTTTTTTCTGTTTCCTAAATATTTCAGAGGCGGATATCTTTCAAAAAATGGGGTGGAGCTTCAGCCATGGAACAACATGAAAATGAATATGTTGTACCATAGCTAAGCTCCGCCTTCTTTCCTTTGGATTCTAGTTGAGCTGCATATTTAATTAGCAAAGTATGGTACAACATAAATTTGCATATAATATACCATGGTTTTCCCTAAACACACTTTTTAAGCAAATTATTGCATTAAAACATCAAAGGAAAAAAATCCAATTTATGTTACAAGTTATTTGTTAACTGGCGAAACTTTAGTTTGCCTTCAAAGCCATGTTTATTTAAGCTAGTTTATATATTAAAAAGTTGCGAGTTTACAATGTTTACCTCTTTAAAATAAGAATTGCCGAAAGGATGTTAAAAGTGTTTAAAAGTAAAATTATCAGGGCATCTAAAGTACTAATCATAATATATACATGCATTAACTGTACTTGAAGGAAGTCTTCCTAATAAAGGGATAATATATTATTGACATTGTTAGATAAATGACAGAGAACTTAGGTAAATAGTTTCCTGTATATCACTTCCTGTACAAGGGTTTGGATTGGAGAACAGACTTTGTACATGTAATCTGAGTTGTAAGTTTTATTTTCTACTTTCAAATGAATTTATGTGTATATTAGTATATTTATTTACAGTACAAGTTTAATGCTTTGTATGTTGAATCTTTTTGGTGTGTAATAAGATAGAAATTTGTATCCATTTTAAAATATTTTTCTTTTCTTATTTCGAAAAAAATGTACCTAGCCTTCAAAATTGGGCTAAACACCACATCCACAGGTTGTTTGTCAATCAAAAAGGTTACAACTATTTGATTTTCCCCTTTATTAGAGGGAATGTGAATTTAAAACTTTGTGAATGTGTTTATTTAGATTGTAATTCTCTTTATGACTAATATCTTGAGAGTGAAGGGTTGACTTGTTGTGGCTCACCTAGAATATTATAGTACATTAAGTAAGTTTTTTCAGTCTATTTATCTGTCTTGTAAGTTTGTGTGTGTCAAGTATGTGGTTAAAGTTATTGTTTGAAAGTACATCTAGTTCAATTACTACTATGTTGTGGTCACAATATTTACATGTTCATTATAGTGTGTACTTTTAAATAAAAATATATATATATATATACAAAACCAGAGTTTTGAGACTTTTGACCAAGATTTTGCAGTAACTAAGCTTGACTGGGTTGATTCTGGTGCACACCATTTGAAATAATTTTTTGGTGTACAAGGCATCTCTTATTTAGCCTCACTCTACTTGACTTTATTGTTAGGATCTCCCTCTTCTCCAAATCTTAGCACCTTTGATGGTGTTTAATGCACACATTTTTCTCTCCCAATCTTGAAACAACCAGTTTTGATTTCATCTACATAATATTGTTAAGGACTCTCAAGTAGTTAGTGAATTCTCTTCTTGTTTTTCCCAAATTTGACTTAAATACACTTATAAATGTAAAACACAGTTATATTATATTTATTTTCAAGTAATTATAAAATGATTAAGGGAAACAAATCAGTAAAGTCATGAAAGTGTTCCAACAAAAATAATTAGTGATGCACTTAGCATTAAAAGGATTTGAACAAATATAATTGGTGTTCTAGTTAAATACATGCATTGTAAAGTAGTCTTAATAGCAGAGGTCAGGAATTTAATCAATTATAAGTGCATAATGCATTTATAGATCACATTCCAGGAAATACTATCTTGTGTAAAACGAATGTACATTCTACAATAAAAGGGTATGTGATATTTTTTTGTTTCTTTAGTATCTACCTCCTGAGAAGATTACAAAGATTAAAACAATTACACAGTTTAAGCATGCTACATTGTGTGTACATATCAAAACTTGTATTCAAGAATTTATTGATAATACATTAAATAATAAAAAAAGGGGGGTGGTGACCCATTCTTCTGATATTTGTGAAAAGGGGGGAATGAAAAATTAAGATACATTCTCATGTAAAAGTTTGAAAACAAAATCTTTGTCACCCATTTTGGAATTTGATTAAAACTGGAGCAGAAGTGCTCTCATAAAAAAAAAAACGAATCCCGGAGCAAACATTTGGAAGTATTTTTTTTTAGCTCAATGGGCCCTTCCACCTGAAGTGAGCTTTTTTTTAAGTGGTTTAATCCACTATTTTCTACATTTGAAAATGCCTTTACGAAGTCAGGATTATGACAGTTCTTGTCCATTCGTTTTTGATGCGTTTTGTTATTTGATTTTGCCATGTGATTATGGACTTTCCGAATTGATTTTCCTCTAAGTTCAGTATTTTTGTGATTTTACTTTTTTCTCATGGCATGTCGTTCGTCATCTGCAAACTTATACAAAAATATTCTCCTCTGAAACCAAACTTGACCTAAGTCATGGAAGTCATCATGCATTGAGACATTAAGTTTTAAAAATGTGTCTGATGACCCCTCCTGCCAACCAAGGATGCAGACATGACCAAGATAAGAAGATAGGGGGGGGGGGGGGGTACAATGCAGTAGTCATGGACTTTTCTATTTAATATAAAAAAAGATGTGCAGGTATGATTGTCAATGAGACAACTTTTCACACAAAAATTTACAGCTATATGTGACATGTCACCATACGGGCTTCAACAATGTGCTAAGCCCATACCATTTAGTCAGCTATGAAAGGCCCTGAAATGCCAAATGTAAAACAATTCTCAACTATACATGTAAGACTGAAATGTGAATCAATGATTTGTAATTCAGCACAAAAATCTCTCAAT
This sequence comes from Mytilus edulis, assembly GCF_963676685.1. NCBI lineage: Eukaryota > Metazoa > Mollusca > Bivalvia > Mytilida > Mytilidae > Mytilus > Mytilus edulis. The sequence goes on along the minus strand of NC_092351.1, from coordinate 30,845,703 downwards.
CCTTTCCATCAGTTATTTCATTCATTTGGATTTTTGATACTGCCTATATCTAATGAACATGATGAAGTTATTTGAAATTTAAGTACAACATGTATTAAAGTAGTCTAGTAGATTATACAGAGAAACATTAAACATGTACAGGCAGAAACTGTGACAAGTGTACATAATTGATGCTCTTATAAAAACAGATAGAAATAAATATTGATTTGTTTTTAACAAATACAAAGCTAGATTACTGACATTTTAGTACATAAGCCTACATTTATAGAAACCTTTTAATTCTTACTTATTAATAACAATATAATATGATATACAATGAACACTGGACATCAACATGAGCTGTTGATCTATGTAATAAAACCTTGTCATGAACAGATGTTGTCATTATAAAGGCATATTATTTTATTTTATAGGACAAATCAAGCAGTGAATTGAACTTGAAGATTAGAAAGGAATTGTGATTCGTCCTTGCATAGAAGGTTTGTACATGCACAGATCTAAATTTTAATTGATTAAAAGAAATTTTGTTGGAATACCAGCTGCATTAATTATATTTTGTAATTGTTTAAATTCCAATAAATATTTGATCAAGCCATTCAAGGTCACCACTTGAATAATATTGTATATTTGGAAAGTAACGGAGACAAATAGACCACGTTCGAATTTGTCCATCAATGAAAAAAAACTTGTCAATTCTGTGCGCCTTTATGATGTTATTTACCAGTTAGAGGGGATCGCCTGTATCCCTGCACTATTAACATTAATCAAGCGTCTTAGTGATCGTCATTGTGCAGGATAAACTGGAAATAATATTTATTCCATAGGTACCTTATCACATTTCCCTTATGATAGCAGTGCTGAATATCAATTACCGTATAAGAATTTAATTTGCTGAATAATTCGTGCAATATAGCATTATCATTTTTTCCTCTGATCACTCAACAAGGAAACGGAAGTGATGATGCCCCTAAACGCACAAATGATGTTCACTAAAACCAAACTTTTTGACGGATTTGCATTGAACTCAAAAGTTGTCTATTAGGGCAATAAAATAATGCCTTTGTTTCTACTACATGCTGAAAAAATAAATGACTCAAGTTTTACCAAGGATCGCAAGTTCATGTACTGTTGAAGGTGTGAAAAGTAGCTAGTTTTTGAAGAAGAAAAAAATGATAAAAATTCAATAGATTCCTTATCAGTAGCTATAGACTTAAACAATAGTCCTTATTATCTTATACATGTTATATATATATATATATATATGTGAAATAAAATATCAGAGTCCAGCTATGTAAAGATTGCACATAGATTAGCACACCTGAATTTCATTCCTAATTTTAACCATGAGTTATAAGTCATGACAGTGCATTTTCTTTGTATTATACCCCTCTTGTATAATACAAAATGTACATGTTTATGTGACACATTTTATTTGGTGTATATATCTAACATATCCTATACAGATATTTTGTATTTCTATCTCACAGAAATAAACAAAATGAATGTCTATCGCCAACCAGCGCAGTGGGAAGACAAACGCACCAAAGATTTACGGAATCAAGTTACACTACTGAATACACATCTTGGTGTACAAAGGTCAAAGTTGTCATCAACGATACCAGAACTCGTGCAATACTGTGAGAAGCACGCTGTACAGGATCCTTTCCTATTTCCTATTAGAGACAATCCTTTTAAACCAATAAGACGACCGTGTTGTATTATATAGAAGATAACGGGATCAAAACATGTGTGAATGTGATAAATATGTGGTAAGTATACAATATTTAGTACACAGTTACAAGGAGAAGTCATACCCTTAGCCGGGGGGGTTCAAACATTGTTCAAACTGTTAAAGTCGAGTTCATGAGTCCAAATAACCCCCCCCCCCCCTTGAAAATTCCTGGCTATGGGCCTGGTAGTTGATTTAGATATTAGAAGATAATGAGAAAACTCTCCATCCAAGTCACAATTATTAAAAAGTAAACCGCTATAGGTCAGACTACAGCCTTGAACATAGAGGAACCTAAGCTCACACCAAACAGCAAGCTATAAACTTAAAAGAGCCCTAAAAATTACTTGTGTAAAACAATTCAAACAGGAAAACAAACAGTCTAATCTTGATAAAAAAAAAAACCAACGACAACCAATGAACAACAGGTAGAGATAGGAACATGAATCTGTCTGTTCTGTTTACAGTTTAACAGACAAAGAGAAATAACTCTGCATTATCCAACGTTACCAGTATTCAATATTTATAGCTATCTTGACCATGTTTAGCATTCAGTGCTCTCAACCACTTAGATTAATGATAGGAAAAGATATTTGATGGTTTAGATGTATCTTACTGGATCAGTAAGTTTTCAATGATATGCTCATATAAATAGTTTTGTTCTTTTTGACATTTACCTTTAACACGTTAAAAATAAAAAAGGGAAAATAAATAATTCCCATTTTGGCCCAGTTTTTATATTAACTTTTTACATGAAGAATATGTACATTAATTTGTACAACCGAGACATTAAATACAAAAATAATCATCAATTCTATAAAATTCGTCAGATTCTTCTCATTTTATTTGTAAAAGAGTTTTGATACTCAAATATAGTTACTTCAATTTGTATAAAACAGATTTTCTCCACATTATTTGGTACGTTTACTTCTATAACAGTCTTATCTAAAGAGTATTGACACTCTTTGTTGTATGCGGTTCTTTTATTTCTTGACTTCAAAAGTACGGTCTAGTACTATGAGTAACATTTATAATACCACAAAGTATTACTACTCTAGTTATAGCTCTTTTTACTAAAGAATATCAATATTGCTCTCATCTTTTAAGAGTAGCAATACTCAATAAAGCGGTACCTACCTCCAACGTTAGAAAACTCCGTTGATTTTTTTTTCTAGAACCATTTTTTAGCATCTAGACTAGAGTTTTTTTCTGACAGAGTATCGATACTCGTTGAAACTGTTTTCTACTTTTAGAGATTCGAAATTCTTCAAAACAGGTTTCTACAATGAGCATAATGATAGTATTGATACTTTTGGAAATAGGTTTCTAACTTGAGAGAATCCATATGCTTTTAAAAGTTTTTCTACCTTGAGAGTATCGCTACTCTTTTAACCAGTTATCCACCTCGAGAGTATCGATACTCTTTTAAATAAGTTTTATACCATGAGTATATTGAGAGTATCGATACTCTTTGAAATAGGTATCCACCCCGAGAGTATCGATACTCTTTTAAACAGCTTTCTACTTTTCGAGTATCAATACTCTTTTAAATAGGTTTCTACCATGAGCATATTGAGAGTATCGATACTCTTTTAACACATGTTTCTACCTTGAGTATGATGAGAGTATCGATACTCTTGTAACACATGTTTCTACCTTGTGTATGATGAGAGTATCGATACTCTTATATCTATTTTTCGTTTTAAAAAAACATGGAAAGATTTGAAAAAATAAGGACTAATATAAGACTATCTGAGGTATGTATTGCTTCCTTCGGTCCACAGATACGAATTGAGTACACTAAAAAGTCGCAAAAGTTGAACTTTGAACATTAAATCTATTAAAGCATGACAGTGTATAGCATCTTGATGGATTGAGTGAAGTTCTCAAGAAAACATGCAACCAAAATGTAATAGCCCCTGAGACGGACAACAACACATTCAAATGTATCACTTCTAAGTGGTAAAAACAAGAAAATAAATGAAGTTCATATATACTTAGTAAAATGAACCCCATCAAAAACAGGAGGTATCTCAGGTGCACCGGAAGGATACGCAGATCTATTCCGCATGTGGCACCTGTCGTGTTGCTCGGGTTAAAAGGGTCTCAATGACTATCAAAACAATAGAATATATTTTTATATTATCTCCAATCTCCATCTCATCCTCATCTCCAATTAGGAATATAATAATAAGTAGTAAGGGCCATTGACAAAAAAAGAAAGATTATACTTTCATAGAACATTTAATAAAGAAAAAGATGAATAACCTTTTATGCTTGAAAATTCAAACTTTCTCAAATGTATTTTAACTAGATCAACTATGCCACACGCTCCAATATTTAACCTATATTCTGTATGATTCCACGTTTTATGCATGCAAAATATTAGAAAAAAAAAACAAATAAATTCATTGTTTTATATAAGTACATATTTTATTGCTTGATCATTATGAACGCTATTTTGAAATAAAGATTAAATATTTATATCTTGTATTTTGTGTGTAAACATAACAATGTGTAAATCATGTTTGCTTTGATATTAATAAGTTAATCTGATAGGATTATTGTGTATAATTTAACGGAGACCAATCAAATAACATGATAAAAACAAAAACAAACAAAACGAAGAGAAGAGAAATGAAATATTATACATCGTTATACAATATTGTATCTGTTTGACAACTGCACGTTAGAAATAATTGCCGATAGTAATCGTTAAGCTCTGCCGTCAATCCAAGTACGATTGATGCCAGATTTTGATATTTTACTTTTATTTTCTGCAATGTTTTATGAATAAAAAAAAGTGTCACAACACATATGTTAGAAGATGGATAATAAAGTTCCTCAAGACTGGTTTCCATATCTGGATTAAAAGGTCCATCAATACTGATTTCTTCAGATCGTGTGTACGTGCCCTCATCATCAATTATTGACAATAATCTGAAAAAATAAATGTTATTTTTTTGACAAAATGTTATCACAATATTTGCAGATGTTGCGTTCTGCAATGACTTGCATTGTATATTACTGTCTGAGAAACTTAAGAAACCGCTTAACAGTAAAACTGTCTAAAATTGAATCTTTATCTATATATCAATTTGAATAAAAAAAAATTTAGAACGGTGCATAATTACAATGCCTTTAGGAACATGAAATTCAATAACCCGATCATATACCCGATATATATGCAACTTTTTGACCATCACAACCACTCTTTCAGAGGTCTGTTGAAAGTCAACTTTCTGGTCTATCTACTATAGTTTTCAAGAGTTGGTTTAAATTTTCCGACCTATACATGTCGTGCTTACTCATATAACATATACCTATTGTATATTTTTTTAAGATTTTCTCGTCCTCAGTATGCACGTAATAATTGCCACTGGACGTTAAGCATGCCTCACTATATATACAGATTTACGTGTTATTCTGATGGATAGTATTAATTGGTTAGCAGATCATTTTGTTTTATTTTTTGAAATTATTCTGGTAAAAACAAATAAAAATGTGCAAAATTGAGCTTGACGACATATTCAAAAGAAGAAATGATTCGTATTTTCTATCATGTCAATATTTAATTTATATTTAAATGTGATAATACAGATACGAATACACAAGCATGCACTATTTTCTTTCTTCGCCTTCTTGATTTTATTCTAAGCTTTGATGGGTATTGACTTAACTTAGATCGAGAATGGACGAAAAAGGCAATTACTACTTATTTCACCTTTTAAATAAAAACAATCAATTTCAAACAGAATACAAAGTGTGATATCATATTATTATTCATGTTATATGTCATGCATGTATACAGGCCGTTGTTTTGTTCATTTTATTTACATGTACAACCAACCCATTGAGATTGTGTATATATTTTTTATAACTTATATTGTTATTGCATTAAAATATTGACAAATATTCCCTTTTGTATTTTGTATTGATTGGATAAGAACACCTATTTTGTCATAAACGCTGTTGAATTGGTCATATGATGCAACACATAGATGACTTACCTCCGGTGTTTCCTGTTCGCCCGCTAGAAGCTGTCTTACATCGGATGGCACGGGATCAGTGCCATCCACAGAATCTTCAAGTGCATTTTTGTTATATGGCTTGAACGAATTTAGTCGCCAAATACATCCTTTCTGGAATATTGTGTCAGTTGGTATTTGTTACTCTGCATATTCTGTATAAAAGACAGTTTATTCGTCCACCATAATCTGGCTTCTTGCGTCAAATACGTTGACCAGATAGAATTGCCCTTTTTTAAAACATCCATGTCTAAAAGGTGAAAAGAGACCATCAGTACTGGTGGATTTGAATTTGGTAGCAATGGTAACCCATTTGGTCTCACTTTAAAAAATCCTCTTCGGAGAGTTTTCCATGGTTGTTCTGAATTTTTTCGATAGTATACATTCACTGACTTGTTTGCCTCATCATATCTGTATCTAAAAATATTTGACTTGGAATGGCTTTTAACTCCAGCTATACATGGGTCTAGCCAACCGCTCACATTATAGCACCCATGCAGTTCCTGTGCATTATACAAATTTTGATGTAGTTCAGGAACAGTTGTGGCATCCGTGTGCCTCAGTCTATCGGAAAATACACTAAATATTTGGTCAATGTCTTCATGGGTATGACCAACATACAGAAAGGACAACTGAATCTACAAAGTATTTTTTTACACTATTACAGTATTAATTCTTTCCATGGTTTTAATATCATAAATAAATACTAAAAAAATAAAATCGACGGTACCAATTTTGTTGCACCAGATGCGCATTTCGACAATACATGTATCTTCAGTGATGCTCGTGGCCAAAATATTTGAAATCCAAAGCTTATATAAAACATGAAGAGCTATAATCCAAAATGTCCAAAAAGAATAGCCAAATTCGTGAAAGGAATCAGAGCTTTGCATGAGGGAGATACATTCCTTAATTTATAATAATTTCTAATATTTTGTAACAGCAAATTTTAATAACACAAAAAATCCGTATTTTCATGCCAGTACCGAAGTACTGGCTAATGGGCTGGTGATACCCTCGGGGACTAATAGTCCACCAGCAGAGGCATCGACCCAGTGGTAGTAATAAAATCGACGGTACCAATTTTGTTGCACCAGATGCGCATTTCGACAATACATGTCTCTTCAGTGATGCTCGTGGCCAAAATATTTGAAATCCAAAGCTTATATAAAACATGAAGAGCTATAATCCAAAATGTCCAAAAAGAATAGCCAAATTCGTGAAAGGAATCAGAGCTTTGCATGAGGGAGATACATTCCATAATTTATAATAATTTCTAATATTTTGTAACAGCAAATTTTAATAACACAAAAAATCCGTATTTTCATGCCAGTACCGAAGTACTGGCTACTGGGCTGGTGATACCCTCGGGGACTAATAGTCCACCAGCAGAGGCATCGACCCAGTGGTAGTAATAAAATCGACGGTACCAATTTTGTTGCACCAGATGCGCATTTCGACAATACATGTCTCTTCAGTGATGCTCGTGGCCAAAATATTTGAAATCCAAAGCTTATATAAAACATGAAGAGATATAATCCAAAATGTCCAAAAAGTATAGCCAAATTCGTGAAAGGAATCAGAGCTTTGCATGAGGGAGATACATTCCTTAATTTATAATAATTTCTAATATTTTGTAACAGCAAATTTTAATAACACAAAAAATCCGTATTTTCATGCCAGTACCGAAGTACTGGCTACTGGGCTGGTGATACCCTCGGGGACTAATAGTCCACCAGCAGAGGCATCGACCCAGTGGTAGTAATAAAATCGACGGTACCAATTTTGTTGCACCAGATGCGCATTTCGACAATACATGTCTCTTCAGTGATGCTCGTGGCCAAAATATTTGAAATCCAAAGCTTATATAAAACATGAAGAGCTATAATCCAAAATGTCCAAAAAGTATAGCCAAATTCGTGAAAGGAATCAGAGCTTTGCATGAGGGAGATACATTCCTTAATTTATAATAATTTCTAATATTTTGTAACAGCAAATTTTAATAACACAAAAAATCCGTATTTTCATGCCAGTACCGAAGTACTGGCTACTGGGCTGGTGATACCCTCGGGGACTAATAGTCCACCAGCAGAGGCATCGACCCAGTGGTAGTAATAAAATCGACGGTACCAATTTTGTTGCACCAGATGCGCATTTCGACAATACATGTCTCTTCAGTGATGCTCGTGGCCAAAATATTTGAAATCCAAAGCTTATATAAAACATGAAGAGCTATAATCCAAAACGTCCAAAAAGTATAGCCAAATTCGTAAAGAGTGTATGTGCTGTTTTATGTATCAGTTATTTAATAATAATAATAATAATCTTTTATTCGTAAGCAATACAGCTTATAGAATATAAATATTACAAATATTCAATTACATCAGTGAAATATATTTACATTTAAACAATTAGACAAAAAATCATATAAGTAAGTATACCCATATAACAGTACAGCAGAGAGATTTAAGATAGAAGGAGTGGGTAGACTGGAGATTTTTTCACATTGAGATACTTATCTATGAAATTGATAAGAAGGATGCTTCTGGTAATTTTTTTAAAGTCTTGTCAGTTCTGTTCATATATATATGCATGTACGCCCGTGCTTTTCTGAAACGTGTTATTACATTTGGACAGTATGTTTGTTTGGATTGGAAAAAAAACCATTAGTTTTCGCAGCTATTTCGTCATTCAATGATTAAAAACGATTTACGTTTATATACATGTTGATTTGACAATAGAATCATGTATAAAAATTGTACAGCATTTTCAAAAATACTCAGGATTCCGCCTCAACCGCGACTTTCAAAATCTAGTCGGATCCAGGTCCTACCAAATAAACAATTATTATAAAGCGTTTACAGAATATCTTCATGAAATGAACATATGTATTTTTTTCTTTCTTTCTTTTTCTATTCACCCCGTTACAGTCTTATCAACGTATATCTTGTATCTTCTTTTAATCATATTGATGTAACGGACTTAGTACATGACGTATTCTTAAAGGCCAATATGAAACACTTTAGAATATGACTTCTAACTTTTACATTAGGGCACGCATTATTTTATTTGGCTTACCTCATAGAAAACTCGACGATGGACCAGAAGTTCTAGAAATGAAAGGATAAATTTGTTTTTGTTTTCCCTAAAGCAATTATCTGCCTGGAGGTACAATACTGGAGGTAATGGACGTCCCTAGAATCAAAATTATAATATTATAATAAACATGGAAATAAAGTAATAAATCACATCATTTTGAATCACGTTTCACTATTGATGTACTATCGGAAGTACAATGTACATGCATGTACTGTAATACTGTATTGTATTTATATTTATCTTAACAATGTACTATGACAAGCCGTGTCCTTCTTTATTCTAACTATATCTAACAAACTTAGAAATACATTTCATTTAGTTTATAAGATATTGTATATAGTTCATGGGATGACTATTACAGTTTACATGGTACTTTATTTATGGTTTATAAAATATTTCATAAAATATTTAAGATATATCATTTAATGTTGTTTATAAAATATCTTATAAACTATACATGATATCTTAACATCTAAACAAAAATATATAAGTATATCTATATATATATGTTACATAAAAAATATTTATAAGATAAAGGTACTCCCGTATTAATTATAATGCCGTACATTGACCTACATGTATAATGGTTTACTTTAATAAATTGTTATTTGGATGAAAAATTGTCTCATTGGCACTCATACCACATCTTCCTATATATCAACTTTTTATAGGATATCTTATGATACAATGTATATACGCTTATGAACTTTGTACGATATCTTATGCACTTTATATAAGTATAAATGTAATATACTTAATAATATGTATTCTAAAGTTTGTAAGATATAAAAGATAATAAAAATGAGATATCTTTTAAGTTATATAATTTAGATATGAAACCTGTCAAATTGACGTGAATCTATTTGACCCAAATGCTCATATTATTTTTTATCACGTATTCAAATGTATGTATAAATTACAAAAAGTCCAAAAGAAACCATTAGCAATGTATTAATGGTTCATCATAATGTACATGTATCGGCATTTCTTCGGTATTTTAGACAAGATGCGTACGTACGCCTATCTTAATTTCCATAGCAACTGCCGATGGTCATACTACCCGATTGACATAAATAGACAGACACGCACGTGCAAATGCATTTTTTTCTTCGTAGGGTAAAAAGATTATTTTGACAAAATTTAAAAAAATTGACTGCTACCTACGAAATTAAAATAATATTTAAACTTTTTTTTTTATATATATTTTATCGAAATCGTAGTTATGCCCCTTTAAGATAAGATTTCAAACATCGTACCCATTTGCACATTGTACCTTAGAAATATGTATAAATATAAAACAATATGTTTCATTTTTAAGAAAAGATCGTAACAAAACTAAAAACAAGTTTTCTTTACTTAACACTATCAGTTTTGCATAATCATATCAATGTCATTCATATTTGAAATGAAAATTAGTTAACTTTATTTTTTTAAGATCAACATAACACATTCATATTAGCTATTACTTTGACATGTAATACAAAAGATGTGCTATTATTTTGACCTGTTATATAAATAAAGGAGGTGTGCTCCGTATGAGGAAACTGTGTCAATTACAATCCACAAATAAACTTAGTGTATGTCAACATCTGTTACAAATTAATATTTACCTTTGAAGCCTTCCACAGTAACTTCATCAAGATGTTCAACGTCAGATTGGAATCATGTTTATACTGATAAATATCAGTGAAAACAAATTTTTGATGTGTGCCATGGTTAATGGCACCAGTTACGTGTGTTTTCATTGGAATGGTTGAAGCAAGGTCCTGCAAAATAAAAACATGTTTACATGCTTTTCTCTCTGACCTAAGACAATTAAAATTCAGCTAAATTATAAAAATACAATACATGATTGTTTTCCTTCAATCAATTTTTACCATGGCGAGTTTAAAAAAATATCTTTGTTGAAAAATCATAATAAAATAACATACAATTTTGTCTCATTTTAATATCCTGTCGTGCTTTTATAATATACATGTATACTACAATAACTATGAGTATATAAATAACACATTCAGATGATCTTCTGTTTTGTTAAAATTACTACAACTTATAATAATACGAAAAAAATACCAACACTTGTATTATTACTAGTATAAAAAGTCCATGGTTACAGAACTGACTAGTAATTTATGTCCCCAGAATAATTTTCCTAGGAATTCAAGTTCATCGTATTCCTAGATAAAAACGGCCATGTCCTTTTTTTATCATAAAAATATTTATGAATCAAATTATTTACATATGAACAATGGAACTTCAAATGTTCTATAATTATTTAAGAGATGTGCATTTTGATTTTTAATAAAACTCATATTCCCAGGCTAATTTTCCTAGGAAATCATGTCCCTGTCATTATTATTCCTAGGTAAAAATGTCCATGCCCTTTATTTTAAAAGGGTTTGAAAAATGTTGTGTTTTATCATTGTTTAAGAGTTTTGCATCAATTTATATTCCTAGGTAAAAACTCTCACGGCCTTAAAAAAAAAATTGAGGAAAAAGTTAGTAAAAAAATTTCTTACATTTAAACGTAGACGATTTTACATGTAACATTAATTTGTTTATAATATCAAACGAAAAGTCTTATCACATACAGACAGGTAATCAGAGCTTTGTATGAGGGATAAATATCCCCTTATCTAAGATATTTCCAAATTCTATAACAGCAAATATAAAAAAGAAGAGCAAACATGCTTTACTTACTTTTCCTTTTCTATCTTTAAAATGTGGTAAACTGGTCTTAGTATTGTCCATTCCATCAATTATCAAACTGAGATACCTGTCAGGCCGCCTACGAGATATCGTTCTCCGACGGTAATATGCCAGTTTCTCCATTCTTGAAGTAATGAAACAGACATTAGCTGTGCTTAGAAACATTAACAGCGAGTATGACCAAAAATGTTCTGTGTCTTTTTTTCTTTCGTTTTTGTTCTTTTTTGTGCTTTGCATCAATCTGACGAGTTAATAAGAGGAGTATAAGGCGCCAGTTTAACCACGCCACTTTCTGTATGTGCCTGTCTCAGGTCAGGAGCCTGTTCTTAAGTGGTTATCGATCATATTATTTTTTCATAGCTTTGTACATAAATCAGGCCGTTAGTTTTCTCGTTTGAGTTCTTTTACATTTGTCATTTTAGATGCATTTAATAGCTTTCTTATGGGGTATGGATTTTGCTGATTGTTGAAGGTCGTACAGTGACCTTTGCCGAGGTGTTGACTCATTGGCAATCATACCACATTTCTTAATAAAATAGCGAATGCAAGTGTTGAACAAAATGACAATCAAAAATATAAGTTTTCATTAATCTTTTTTTTTTATTTCATTGTTTGTATTGTATTATGAAATTTATTGATGCTGTAATGTTTATGCCTTTGGGCCCATTATTGGCAATCAAAATATATCCTTCTTCTTTTATATGAATTATCCAATTTCATTTAGGATTAAAAAAAAATGAACACACAGTAATAAAATATTGCCTTTAGACATACGATAACTTACATGATCCGATGAAGATGGGCTTGTTTTTCTCTGAAAATAGCTTGTCTTTTCTGCGGATTCAGTTGAAGCTGTAGTGCTCTGTCAAGTTTTACGCATGTTGTGCACTTTGTAAAAACATTTGTCTGAAATAAATATATTTTTTTTATATAAAATGCACACTGTTTAAAAATATTACAGAAACAATTAACCACTAAAAACGTTTCTATATTTATATAGATATATATTGTCTCTTAGCTAGAAATGTTTGTACTGTCGTCTTTTGGAAAAATTATACGGAGACAGAAAGTAAGGAACACACTACATAACTAAAGATTTGATTCTCGGAAGACCTTTTGCATATAAAAGCTTATTCCATCGTAGAAAAGAACAAGATTAAAATGATAAGATTTTTTTCAAAAACATGGACAGTTGAGAATAAAGATATATATAAGTACATAATTATTTATGAATTTTGTTCGTGTCATTTATTTTTTTCTCAAAAACATACGTGTACTTATAATGACTGATTGTGCTGCTTTTTAGAATTGATGAATTTTGAGAAAATGAATTAATCTCAATCAAAATGTATCATAAACAAAACTTACTGATCTGATTTTAACATGACTATAAAACTTCCTCCAAATGGCGTAAAAAGATGTTGTAGACATGAAATTATTGAAATCCATTATCTGTTCGTTTCTATATGCTATATAGATTTCTTTCTTCCGCATTCCAAAAGGCAACCAGACTTTTTGTTGATGAGGTGGCCTTTATCCACGTTGAGCAATGTATTCTCCCAACCAATGGATAGCTGCTTGCTTTTGTTCACTAAAAGACTGGCCCGCTTTCGAGTTTCTTGTTAGATTACTATTCTGCCATTTTGTTCTGTATCTGTAAAAGCTACTCTTTGTTATACCATGTCCTTGTAACCATGCTTGTTGACAAACCACATTTCCATTTATACGAAAAGTAAACCTTTGATTACATGTACTTTCAGATGATGGTTGAAAGTCTTCAAATTTTCCGGAAAACCACTGTTCTCTTTCTTCCGTGTCTAGAGTCCAATATAATGTTCTCAATTTCTTTATAACTTTTCTTTCATAGAATTTTTTAAAAGTACACATTCTTTCGCATCCACACTTTTTTCGTAGCTTTCTTTAAGGCCAAAGAACCTGCTTTTTTCATTATCATAGACGTTGTGTAATGCAACGAACCTCTACGTCCCTTTGAAACTGGTGTACTAGTCTTGAAATTAGGATGTTCATATTCCAAATGCCCAAATGGTTCCGACTGTGTGGAAGATCCACTTGTTGGCAGTGTTGAGCTAATGATGGACAAATTATCTGTACTATTAGAATCCGAATTCCGTTCAAAAAGATCTTCTTCGCACAAAACAGGTGCTCTTACGGGTGGCGGTGGTTCATCATCAATAAAATCATAAACTGCTGGAAATCCGGCTTTCAGCAATTGGCGACGGTATGTGGATGTGCCTTCTCTCCACATTATCTTGTATAAGTGATAATTCTTCAATACTGTTTTCGCAAATACTTGATGTTTCTAAGTCACTCTCCTGAAAATTTCTTCCATTAAATGAACCCACACTGTTTGCCAAAGTTTATTCACTAGATTGCACAAAGACCGATCTTTCTTCAATCGAACACTCGTGTTCAGTAACATCTAAGGTTTCACTATTTTGAAAATTATAAGACACTTCCAAACTTGAAACTTCTGTTATGCTTGAATCGTTTACAGTATTTTCCATTGTAATCTTATATATTTTAATTTTAGTTTGAGTAATAACGAACCACCATTTTGAAAGTACCTCAATGAGGAAACATAGTACCTTTAGTCACATGACCCTTGTATCATGTTCGTGTAACATTAGAAGTTACATTATACTTCACAGAACTGCTTCGTAAACTTGTCATAAGAAGTTCATCAATTTTACGTATAAAGAAAATATTATGATAAGCAACAGATTGCCTTTAATCTGATAAAATCACCAACAAACACAGTTGTTTGCACAAGAAGATTATTCAATGGACCATAATACTATTTGCATTCAAAACACTTAATTATATGCATGTATTAACGTCTATGTATTATTCACATTATTTCAAATATCATGCAGAACCCCAAATACATGTACTTGATTCTCGGGGGGGGGGGGGGGGGGGACACTTACTATGTAATGAGTGGCATGAATAAGTCACTATTTCATGTTCTGTGATACATGAAAAGGGTGAATATTTTGAATTAAAAAAAATCGTGTCATTTGACGAACTGATTTGAACCAAACTTCAAGGGCAAGGAAACAATAAATTCAGAATCTTCTTTTGGAATCATATAAGAACATAAATACAATTAAGAATACAAATTAATTAACTCTATTGCTTCCGACATTTATATTGAAAACGCCATTTCTAGTTCTCGAGATTGTGGTAATTCTTGGTATAGATACTTATTATCCATGCGGTCATGTTGTGGAGCGAGAGCTTTAAATTAGTATCTGGTACCGAGATGTCATATAAATATTTTAATGAAGGAACACACAATGTTCAAATAAGATATACAGGGTACCGTAGTGTGATTAAGAAATGAAATAACATAACACAAACTTTAACTAAACACGTAAAAGTTAATTAGGGAGCTACCATTTGATTTTTATGGGGGGGCTAGGATGAAAAATTTTGTCCTGCATTTTTTTTTTTTAGCTGTAATCTCTGTCCTGCCTTTTTATTTTTCACTCTGTTCGGTCCTGCATTTTTTTTTGTTTATCCTGACTTTTTTTTACCTAAATTGTCGTCCTGACTTTTTTTTTTTTTGCAAGTGTCTCATCCTGCCTTTTTTTTTACTCAAAACTCCTGTCCTGCCTATTTTTTTCAAATTTCATCCTAGCCCCCCCCCCCCCCCCCCCCCCCCCCCTAAAAATCAAATGGTATCTCCCTTAGATGACTTTTTTGTGTGATTTCAAAATAACGAAAGAAATGTCAACGTAAAACTGATCTGTGTTCATTTGTAATACCAAACAATTCTATATTTTATTTTTTTTATGTTTGATTATCCCAATTTTTTAAATGTTTTGAAATTTGGAAATTTTTTCCAACTTGAAATCATTAAAATGTTGAAATTCTAAAATTCTTTTAAAATTTAATAGTTCAGTTATTTGTTTTAGCTTTGAAAATGCTAAACTAAACGCGTAGCTTTGATTATTTCGCTTATTGAGAGCTTGAATTTTTTTTTGTAGTTTTTGATAAAAAACATAAAAAGACTAAAAAGATGAATTTTAATCATGATACAAGTAGCTCTTGCTTGATTTATTGCAGGCTATGAATATAAGATAAATTCAACTGAATTTTACAATTTTTTTTACATGTAGGTGTTGTGCTGTTACACCACTGTCCATTATTGAGGCGAGGGTTCATTACCTGCAAACATGTAAAATTCTGCAACATTCTGTTCAAAGTCAATGATAACTGCCATACTAAAATGTTTTTAACTTTATTAATTATACATTCTCACTTTAGGTATTATACAGTCACGTTGTTTATTTCTGTATATCATACTTGTTTTTCATTCATTGTATCGTACATGAATCTAGGTTGAATTGGTTTGCCTTTGTCATTTCGAGGCCTTTTGAAGCTGACTATGTGGTATAGGTTTTAGATCATTGTTGAAGGAAATACGGTAACCTATATTTTTACCTTTGGTGTCATTATGTCTGGTTGGCAATAGTACCACATCTTCGTATTTTTATATTTATATTCATAACAATCCAAATTGTCTTCATTAGAATATCACGAAGATTATACTAGACATATGATTGAGGTGTCCATTACATGAAATACGCATTTTAAAAAAACAAAGGGTTCGTTTCCGATTAACTCCCTTTTAAAAATACATTTGACACAAAACACGTGTCTTTTTGGTTTAGGAGAAGTGGATATATATGCTTATGTGATGAAGAGAGGCAGCGATGCATAATGATTTAAAATTAGTTTTAAAACATCTCAACAAGTTCCTATCTTATTTTGAGTTCAAGGACATATATATAAGGATTTAGTATATTGCGAGGATTTCAGTTAACATTTCCTCAAAATAGTCTCTTGCCATAGAAATCACATGTGAAATAAGTCCTTAATTTTTCACATAGTCGTAAAACGTACAGTTTAAATTACCAGGCACACGAGAAATGTAAGCGTGTGCACTTCTGTATACGATATAATTATGAATTTCATATTAAATACATTCATTTTGCATGAACCCCTCAGTTGCATGAACACCCTGAGGGGGTCATATCTATCGGTGAGTTTTGATATGAGCCATTCGGATATTCTAAGCAACACGATTCTCGGAACGTGTCGGAAATGTTTTAAGGCATATAGAAAACAAAATGTGAAGATATGAAAGATAAAATGAATGAATCCAGAGTATGAAGAAAATTGAGTGTTGAAACTTTTTTTGTGATTGATCAGAGCAAATTGTTTTTAATATGTATCAAGTTTGCCGAAACAGGGAATTGCAATATAGGATTAAGACTGTGAGTGTAAAACACAAAGACAAGTGGTGTGCATGTACATGTACACTCCCAAGTAATAGATAAAATACTCAAGCCTTGAATTAAAGGTAAATTCAAATGGTACATTAAGCTATATACATTTGTCTATGTACAACTAAAATACAAAGCAATTACATATTTTCAATAAAGATGATTTATCATTATCATTATTTTATTAACAATAAATTATTTCAAATTCAAAGCAAAATAATTTAGCAACCATTTGGTGACACATACATTATGTAAGTTGGATCAAGTTCACGTATTCAATTTCTTTTTTCTCAAAGAAAGCTTTATTTAAATATGTTCAAGTCAGAAAACCATACACAAATTCTGAAAAAAAATTATCCACAAAATGCCGAATACGGTCCGACAGACATCAGACAGTGACCAGTCAGTGAAACTACCATTCCGACCCGTATATGAATTTGTTTACTACAGCGTCAAGGTAATGATAAGTACGGAAGCGTATTAGGGACATGGAAAAAATAAAATTGGCAGTGGACTTTTTTTTTCAAAGTCGAAATTTTGACTTTTTAAATCTCAAAATTTTGACTTTAACTTGAAATTTTGACTTTTCAAATCTCGAAATTTTGACTTAAACTTGAATTTTTGACTTTTTGAAAAGTCGAAATTTTGACTTTCTTAAAACTCGAAATTTCGACTTTATACAGACTCGAAATTTTGAGTTTAGTAAAAGACGAAATTTCAACCTTCAAAACCTCGAAATTTTGAATTGAGTAAAACTCGATATTTCGAGTTTTCAAAAGTCGAAATTTCAAGTTGTTTAGAGATTATATTTAAGTATATAAAAACTGTGGTCACTTGAATGATGTCATTAGATGCTGCACGAGACGCGGGAAACGATTACAAATGAAGGAGTTTTTGAAAAGAAGGAGCGTTTCGCAAAAGATCATTGATCAAATGAGAAATGATAAGGTAAAATCAACCAAAAAAACGAATTAACTTCGAATTCGTCCCCTTTTTACAATTTTACACGATTCTCATATGAAAATTTTCAAAATTAGAATCGACGATTGCCCGCCTGCCTGCTACCTACTATTGCGTCTTTTCAGAACTACTTCTACCTATTTACTTGTCTTATTTTTAGTTTTTAACACTATTGATAATTTTCTCTTTAGTATAAGATAGAGGGTTGTGTACCAAATAAACTGTTACTAGTTCAACCCCATAGGCGGATTCAGTTGTGGAAAGGGGAGGGGGTCCGGGGGTTGGCTTTTCTCTTGGCCGATCAATGCATTTAACATATAGTTGGAACACCCACCCCCCTTTTTGTCCTGGGTTTGGACCCCCCCCCTTTTTTTTAAATGGATAGAACCGTCCCTGATTACCCTGCCAAAATATATTGCGCCTATCAAAAGTCAACCCTTTTTTTTCCAGATATGCTTTCATTCTGTCAATCACGACATATTTGTGCTCATTTTATGCCAAATTTTAACGCCCGATAGTATAGATACATGATCTGGTACAGATAAAGGTGGATCATGTAGACCGCCCATGAGATCCTGTAGAACGCATCAAAGTAGATGCACATGATGTACAGATAAAGAGGAATCGTGTGGACCGCCAATGGGATCCTACTATATATAGAAAAGAAGATGTGGTATGATTGCCAATAAGACAACTTTACACAAGAAAACAACTACAGGCCAGCGTACGGCCTTCAACAATAAGCAAAGCCTATACCGCATAGTAATCCATAACGGCGAGAAAACTAACGGCCTTATATATGTATATAAAAATGAACGGAAAACAAATATGTAACACAAACAAACGACAACCACTGAACAACTAACTTGGGACATCTTCTTTTTGGTAATATCTGACTTCTATTCTTAACATAAATAGCACGTTAAAAGGTCGAAATTCACAAGTAAAAATATTGATGAATCGAAACATAATGATTCCGTAATATTCTGGTCGCAATCCATAAAAAGCTCTTGAAGTGTCGTAACTTGCTCGTTATTTATCCGTGGAAACGCGAACCAAATCTTAGATTATTGACGCAAATACATTGTAGTATTTCGTTATAAACCGTAAATGGTCATTTATTCTTGAATTGCCCCTTTAAAAAAAATTCGTAAGGATCCGCATGCTTTAATGAATTTGTACCATACGCAAGGATCCGTAAAAAACATCCGTGTAAATACATTTGAAGAAAGGCTATCATAATATTTCATAAGTATTATCTACCGTGGACATTTAATCTCCTCAGTATTCAAAGACATATAACATTTACAACAAAACACAACATTACAGTGATATTGCTTACTTTTTTCGAAACTACCTGTACCCTTTTTATAGGGAGAATATGCGTCATTTTTATCAAATTGGGAAATTTATAATAAAACAAGAATTTGACTGGAACTTCAATTTTCAGACCCTCTTTCAAGAGGTGAACCCTCATTTGAAATATGGTCCCTTATTGTCAGTGATATTACATAAATAAACACTCAAATCTGCACATAAAGTCATTTTAAGTATTAAAAATGTGAAAGTACCTTATGACTAAGACATGTCTTATGATGGTCTTAGGACATGTCATAGTCGTAAGATATGTTTTCGAAAGTGTTCCAAGTTATGATTTGTCATAACTTTTCTAACTCATGGTTTTGTATCAGGAATATACATATTATTTGTTCCTAGTATATTTAATAGTACTATACTGACCGACTTTAGAAATGCAACACTAGATTATTGTTGTGTTTTTTTTAATAAATGTGTCCCTGTCAAAAGCGATGACTGCATGTTACAAACGCAAAAATATTTGTCAGAAAGGTCAACAAATTCTGTCTGACATGTTTTGGGTTCTGTTTTACACCTTCTGGTTTTGCATGTGTTCAACCCATTAATTGGTTTTGGCAATTATGCGGTTGGAACTTGAGGGCTTTTAAGGTTTTCCTTAAGCCGATTCTTTGGCAATTCAGTTGATGGGAAACATTTATGTCATGAAACTGTACTCAATGGCACTCGGCAATTTGATTACTGAGCAGTTGACGTTGCGGCCGTAAACATGTCTGGCAAATGGCGTTGCGTAATCAAATTCTGTTGACGTTTCATTGTCACTAAACGTTTATCTGTTCATTGATGAACAGCAACAAATCTTGTCTACTTGTATCGTTGTCGGAAGTACAGTAAGACGAGTTTCTGAATTCATACAGTATGGTGGCAGTACGCTTATGTTTTAATGTTTGCAGTATTCTAAAGGGGTTATTCAGTTTTTTTGTTTCTCAGTCTTGGCAAAATGGAGATGCAACATTTTAAAACCGGTTCAAGTGAGGCAAAGGATTGAAAGAACTGTTTCACAAAGCAAAACAAATGAAACAATCTTTCATGGGTCCAAAATTTCGCTTTAAGAAATTCGTGCGACTTCTTTTGACCCTGAATTTATATTCAATGTCGACTGACTGTTTTAATTTGCGACTTATTTCCAGCCTGTATTTCAAATACCAATGAATTCCCATAGAAAATGTCTGTCGTTCTGCATGATCTGAAATTTTCACATAGTTGACTGATTGTCAAACTTTCATTGAAGACATAAATTGCATTCATATTTTTGAAACTTCAAGACCTGCACTCACATGAAACACTTGCTTAACCCTCATCTCGTTTTCCGATATGATTAGCAGAGATATGTTTATGATAAAGCACATTGCAAGCAACACACATTTGAGAGCCAATTTTTGCTTAAGAGGCATTACCTTACCCACAATCAGGGAAAGGATTTCGGAAACACCGAGGAAATCTCATCATCTCAAGATGATCATAGGAAGGTTCATCCAATTTTTTTTTCGTTATACAATGACACTTCATTATGAACGGGTTATTAATTTCAGCCAGTTTTTTTTAGTGATGATCAACCGAAAAAATAATCGGAGGATCGTAATTTAATTGTTCATAACAGCCATTCTAGCGTTAATTGTTTCTCGCTACAAAACCCTTCATGAAAGAAGAATTCTGATCTTGAAAAAAACACTTGCTTTATAGATTGCGTTTCGATGTAAGACAAGGCTCAGCATTGAAGGCCGTTGTGTCTTGGATGGAGAGTTATCTCATTTGCAGTCATACCACATCTTCTTATTTATATTGGTCGCACAAAATTGAAAATATTAAGGAATATGAATTTTATATTTTTAGGTATACCAATTTTTATCAGTCATAAGAAATGAGATTTTTGTAATAATTTTAATAGATTGGAGATAATACGTTATCAGATCTTATTCATATAATCAATCGATCAATAGCACCGGAAGCCTTGTAAGAAAACGTATCATATATAGGGTAGAAGCAGTGAAGAAAGAAGAATGGGAATGCAGCCTTATAAATGTCCTGTCTATGTGTAGAAAGTTAACTATACGTTTAAGTAATATCATACATTTACCAAGAAAGATAATCAGAAAGCAGTATATGCATATGTGTCATTTATGTTATACATGAATGATGGAATTATTTCACATGAAATCAGTTGATATTTAAAAGTTCCTTCTAATCTCGTTTTTTAAGAATATGTAAACTTCCTTGGCAGTGAAACAGTCATGTGGTGCATCGATATTATGTTCTGCCATCAGGATGCAAGATATTTCATACACAGTTTTATCACATGGCAAGTTTCCTTTAAAAATACATTCATCTTCGCAAACTGAAACTTCTCTTGCGTCAACATCGACTGCATATTCATGGGTGTCACATAACTGAGGTAAAGAAAACATTATATTTGGCCTCCCATTCGGTGAATTCATATTCTTTGTTCCTCTTATTCGATGGGCATTCCATACTTTCACTACTTGATTTAATTCTCTCTACAATATAATCATACATAATATAAATTTCTGATAAAGAATTGTTTTAAGTTGTATTTCCTGCCATATTCCAAAAATGAATATCATTTCGTCTCGATCGATCAAACCATTGGCGACTCGGGCCATTTAAACTCTTTAAAAGAAAAACCTTATCTTCATTTATTTCAAACCTGTATGTCACCACATCTAAATGATGAAAGATTAATAGATCATCTGTGACATTTTAAGCTTGAAATTTAGCAATATAGATCATTTTTTTTTTTGGGGGGGGGGGGGTCAGATTTTCTACCTCCTCTGGTTTTATCCATTAGGATGGGGTGAAATTAATGCACTATGACCAAACTTATTTTTTTTATTAAATTTGTTCTCAAAGAAAAAAATGAGGTTAAATAAGGTCCCCCTGGCGAAAATTTTACCTTTAATGTTCTCCTTTTTCTAGTTATCAAACTGATTCCGCTTTGTTAGATTAAGGAAATTTGTGAAGACTAGAAGCTTCATGCATGAATAATAAATTTACCTGAATTATGTTCATAAAGCAGAACTGAATTAAATTTTTATCGAGAAAATCCCCTGAAAAATCACCACTGTCTCTCATAATACCAAAAAAGTTTATCCAAAACTGTGAGTTCTGTTTCCGTAGCACTGACCACCATGCTTCTATACGTTGGTTTGCCGTACTTACTCCTTTCAGGAAGCTCTTTTTAAAAGCAAATTCGTCATTGTGATTCCTGCGAAGAAACATTTGCATCTGTTCGATGTACGAATTCTCCGTACCTCTGTCAGATCGTATACGTAAAGGACATGCATTCATATTTTTTATAGCATTGGTGTAATAACCAGCTATAATTTTTGGATTGCTACTGCTCACATAAGCCTCGAGCCAAATTATCTTTCTCGAAAATCCGTCTATACACCCGTTTATACATATCCCAAATGGCTTCAGTTTATCATAAGAATCTACATGCCACAAATAGTTCGGTCCTTTGCTATAATAAGATCTTCGACGTAGTCTCTTTCTACTCCTAATTTTGCAACCTTCAGGGTCCATCACTTTAAGAAGTTCACGAACAGTTTCGTGTGTTGTAACTAGTTTGTTTTGTATACATTTCAAGTGCATCCATCTGTATCCATGTAACGAACCAGACATTTGAATTTCAGAATCAATGTAAGCAGCAACGTCTAAAACATTCGATTGGTTCTTCCGTCTAAACAAATTTTCCTTTCGAAGTATTCTTTTCAAGTGTCTTACACTTATTTGTATGAAATGTTTAAGCCTTAGACATAGAATAATTTCTTTATATGAATAGCCAAGATTGAAATAATGCCGTATCAAGTTTCGTCTAGTCTCCATCATTCTTGGTCTTTAAATGAAACAATTCCTTTGAAAGCGGGTTAAATACTTCTTCTGAAGCGAATCATTGAAATTTCGTATTGAAGTCGAATTTTTAAGTTTAAAAAAGTCAAAATTTCGAGTTCGAAATAGGTCGAAATTTTGTGTTCTAAAAATGTCAAAATTTTAAGATTTTAAAAAATCGAAATTTCGTTATTGAAGTCGAAATTTTGAGTTTAAAATAAGTCGAAATTTCGAGTTTTAAATAAGTCGAAATTTTGAGTTTAAAGTAAGTCGAAATTTCGAGTTTAAAATAAGTCGAAATTTCGAGTTTTAAAAAAGTCAAAATTTTGCCTTTAAAAATAAGTCGAAATTTCAAGATTTTAGAAAGTCAAAATTTCAAGTTTAAGTAAAAATTTCGAGATTTGAAAAGTCAAAATTTCAAGTTGAAGTCAAAATTTTGAGATTTAAAAAGTCAAAATTTCGACTTTGAAAAAAAAAGTCCACTGCCAATTTTATTTTTTCCATGTCCCTAATACGCTTCCGTAGATAAGACATTCCAGCTCATTGAGGATAATTTTAATAGTAAACTATTTTCACTTTCCGGGTCTTAGCGATGTCTGATCTTAAACAACGACACATGATAACCACACTACAATAGGACCACGATCCCGCTACGACCTCAGAAATTATGAAAATTTGGAAACCGTAGTACGATTGTGGTGGTTTTGCACATGGTAAGATCGTATTGAGGACGTACCAATTAATTCTTCATGATTGTGGGATCAACGACAAACTGTGAACATGCTCAAAACATTCGTAGTGCAGTTATGACCAACATTAGTTGTAACATAAATCGTCGCTGGCCTTCCAAAATGTCGTATATGATTTTTTTGGCTAAAAATACTTTTTGACACCAATGGTCAGGGCGGGAGGAAATCTTTGGTATTACAAAATAGCATACAGTTAGACCAATCAAAACATTTTAAATAAGACATATTACAAAATTACCAATGTCAGTTGTTTGTAAAGTTTGCTTCCAAAATGTTGTATGAAAACTTGAAAATCGTTGTATAATGGCTTTGGGAATAACATATTTGTGCATTACTTTATTTCTGTGAACATAATTTAAGTTCTCTGATAATCCAGAAATGTCAAAGTTTTTTTATTTCACTGCTAATGACAAAAATGTTCAAGTTCAAGTGGAACAGTGGAAGCATGCATTTTGTCAAAATTTTAAAGCCTGTTTGTGAGATATTTTTTTCTTGAAAAAAAATCAATTTACAACATTTTGGAACCCCAGCGACGATATGTAGGACTCTAAACCGCGATGGTAACGCTAAAGAGCGATGGTTTGAATCTGGAGTTCGTTTATGATTACGCTGAAATGCGATGGTGGCATTGTGACGGCTATAGTGTTGATAGCTACGCGGAAGTGCGATGGTAATAACGCTGAAGTGCGAAGGTCTACACAAACTACATTTTCAAAGATTTTCATGTCTATGTATATATCACTTTGTATGTAAGAAGCAATTTCTTGGTTTTAAGTTAAAAACTATATACGAGAAACTGCGAAGATTGGTGAATAGGGGAAAGTTAACCTTCCGTAGTGAACTTTTTTTCTTTCGAAATCTACAAACACTTCCTTTCTACGTACGATGGGGCGTGACATTTTCTTACTACATACGGATTCGCATACAGACAATCTGTATAATGATATTTTCGTAATCCAGGAACTTATGTGAGGAACCAAGTAAAAATAAAATTTAATGCAGAATTATGTTTACATGCATGCAGAAATAAAACGGACAATCTCTAATCTCGCAGAAAGGACGAAGTAAAGACGTATTAAGATCGGCATTGGCACAGAAGAATCGCATTAGAAACTTTGTGCAATCGGGGAAACAATTGAAAAATATTTCTCTGCGACCTAATGCCCTAGTCAAACTATAGACCACGATCGCACAATTCGCTCTTCGCGATCTAAGATAAATTCAAACCATAGCGAGGTCGCTGATGATGGGATGTTATAC
Source organism: Mytilus edulis (assembly GCF_963676685.1). Lineage (NCBI taxonomy): Eukaryota > Metazoa > Mollusca > Bivalvia > Mytilida > Mytilidae > Mytilus > Mytilus edulis. The sequence continues at coordinate 30,820,634 of NC_092351.1, read as the reverse complement.
TAATGTTTCAGAAAAGGGAGAAGATTTGGTACCATAAAAACGTTTAATCCCGCTGCTGTTGTTTGCACCTGTCCTAGTCAGGAATCTGGTGTTCTGTGGTTGTCGTCTTTTATGTGTTTCATAACTATTCTCGTTACTCGTTTATCCTATAGATTACACAATTGGGTTTCCCATTTGAATTGTTTTACAATAGTAGTGTTTGTGATCCTTTATAGCTTACTGTTCAATGTGGGACTAGGCCCCGTGAAGACCGTACCTTGAATTATAATGATTTACTTTTATAAATTGCGACTTAAATAGAGAGTTGTCTCATTGGCACTCATACCACATCTTCCTATATCTGAGCACAACATGGAGAGCTTTTATATGTTTTATTTGACAATAACAATGAACATGTCTAGAGCTCGAAATGGTCATGGTATGGCCGTAGTCAGGTCGTAAGACCAGCGTAAAGAAGACGGCATGAACGTGCTAGAATCGTGCTATGGTCTTGAACAGCATAGTATGAACTTGGTATTGTCGTAGTAGAAGCGGTGCTTGGTTACATGGAGAACGTGATGGTCGTAGTAACGGCACTGTGAGACTAGTCTCTCCGACTATATGGATCGAACTTTCACTACCGTCTCTCGCTACGATGGTACAGCAACTTTGTGATCTAATCATGACCCCACTACGCTCTCGGCACGTTTCCACTGTACGATTGGAGTTTAGCCACTACCACACCATGATTTTTTTAACATGTTCAAAGGTCACGCTCAACATTATCATGAAGACCTTACCATGACCGTACCACGAAGAGGAAGACAATAATAGGCTGCTACTATACGCGCTTGCCGTCCCCAGTACGACCTCACTACGATTTTACTGTCTTTACTCTGATTTCGTTCAAGAAGAATCTCATATATGATAATATATACAGATACATGATGCTTGAAGTATGATTTATATATTCAAATGAGACATAGAATAAGAATAGTTGAATTTGTCAATTATGACTCCGATGATTAGCAGAATAAATAAATTGCAAATTATATTATGATATAGGCGAAAACATCTATTTTGGTCTATGAAAGGCTTTATAATTTCTCGCTACATTGAAGACCTGTTGGTGACCTTCTGCTGTTGGTTTTTTTTTCTATGGTCGGGTTGTTGTCTCTTTGACACATTCCCCATTGCCATTCTCAATTTTATTTACATCATATATGGACGAAGTACAGGAATTCCGACTGCCGCTTGAAATGAAGGTATTTTGGATAGGATCAGACAATTCCATCTGTAGAAAGGTTAACGAGTTCTTAGCGTGCATATACTGTTACACTTTACTAACATGCGGCAATATATTTAATGTCCCATTTCAGAAAGAATGAGACTTTAAACATTCACATCCAAACAAATTCCCATTTATGGCACGAGTTTCCCCATACATGAACAAGACCGTTTTTGGTTCTGATGTCTTCATGATCATCTGCACTGCCTCAAGAGAATTCCTAGCTCATACATTTGTAATAGTTGTAATCTCAATAAACATTAAAAAAAACCGAATAACGGTGCATTGACAGAGTAAAAAGTGTCTCCGGTTTTACATATTTAGCTGCATCGTACGTCAGCAGGCAGATCTTCTCCCGTTCTAGCCAAAAGTAAAACTTATGATAATGTACCTAGTATATGAATCTTTAGGGAACACATTTAAAAGAGGATGTTGACGTGTGTGTTTTAATTATTGCGAAACTCAATGTTGTCGAACGTTATGTGTTAATAGATCAGAAAAGGTAAAGAAAGAGCTTAAATATGTGTCATGAAACAGGTTTCTCCAAAATGATGTAGTGTTTAATCAGATTTCGAACAATGCGCTTATAAAAAAAATCAGGACAAATATTGTATAATAAATCTGTCAACAAATTTATATATATATGGTAAATTGCAAGTTTTAATATTCAGTAATTATCATAAATAAAACAGCTTTTTGTAAAATGCCTAGAAAAAATAGCCTTTATGTAAATAAAACATTTTATAAAATGCAAAAACTTAGAAAATGCCTTTAACATGCACATGTATATAACATTGAGGGTTCAATGTTAGTTTGACATCTGTCAACCTTCCTTAAACGCATTAGTTATAATTGTTTCTCCCTGTAAATGTGTCAGTATAGATATGATCTCTTAGATAGATAACGGAACCATTGTAGATTTAGAAGGGATTGGCACTTGCATATTCATTTCAACCACATGTCCCGCGGCTTGGACTAATACGTATTAATTGATGTCATACACTTTACCGTTATCTACCCTAAGCAACACGTGTACAGAAAAATTAATGATGAATCTGTTACTAAGGACTGATACTTTGTTACCTGAAAAAAGGGGGGATTACATTTTTGGGAATAGAAAGGGGGTATCAAATGCTCGATACATCATATGGGGTGAGGGGGATTCTATATTTCAAACATGCAAGAATACAGCTAAATTGATGAGTACTGTAAATCAGTACATGTCATATGATTATTCAGCAGAATTGTCTAACACTTGATTCAGATGTCTCATATATCATGTATATAAGTCTAAATTAAAAACTACGTTCAAACCTATGATTGCGTTGGATAAAAACCGCAACTTTTATACGTGTGCATTTAAAACAAATTTCGTTGTTGAAGGGTCTTAATACAGCACAAACAACATTTTCCAAAAGACCAAAAAAGTGAAAAAGTACATATTAAAACAAAACGCATTTGACTAACAGGTCGAACAACTGATGTTCTTTAACCCTGCTGACTGCCATTGGCGATTGCCAAATAAAATTTATCACGAGATGTAACAAAAAGGATCTTAATATGAATTTATTACTAAACAGAAAACAATAAACTTGTGGCCAAGATATTTATATATATATATAGATATATATATATCGTGGTATTTACACTAGTTATTTTTGGGCCCATGATAGATTCCGAATAGAAGACCGTACTTTGGCCTATATTGGTTTACTTTTACAAATTGTGACTTGGATGGAGAGTTGTCTTATTGGCACTCTTATCGCCTCTTCTTATATCTATTATCTATATCTATATCAAGTTCAATGAAGTCACAAACAACTCCCCTTCTCTAAGCTTTTTTTGCACTACTGTTGTTCAAATAATAGTATTAACGGAAGTTGGATGCATGTATTTTTTGTTGTGAATAATATAAAATATTGAAAAGGGTTGGGGAAAATTTATTATCAAATACTAGACTAAGTATATCTCCCTTAAGAGTGACTTTCAATAACCGTTAATAGATATAACTTTCCCCAAACTTCTCAAAGAAGGCCGTATGGTGACCTATAGTTGTTGTTAGTTTCTGTGTCATTTTGATCTTTTGTGGACAGTTGTTTCATTGGCAATCATACCACATCTTCTTTTTATAGCCATGCCACCACAATCTTCTAGAACACGTGGGCGTTGATGTAGAGGCAGAGGGAGCTCTGATAGTAACGAATTCTGTTGAAGCAGAAATTTCGGACCGACCAATCCAACCTAAATTACAACCTTTTGCTGGTTCATATAGCTCAAATGACGATATGTTAGTGAACAATAACAGAGATGACACAGATGTGTCAATAGATATAGGAAAATGTGGTATGAGTGCTAATGAGACAAACTTTCCATCCAAGTAACAATTTATAAAAGTAAACCATTATAGGCAAAGGTACGGCCTTCAACACGGAGCCATGGATCACATCGAACAGCAAGCTATAAATGGCCCAAAAAATTACTTATGTAAAACCATTCAAACGAGAAAACCAACGGTTAAATCTATATAAACGAGAAGCATGGTTGAGCTGTTAGAGAAAATGAAAGAACTGCATACAGACAAGCAAAACCTAGAGATATATAATATATTTTATGTGAAAATGACAATGAGAATAATGGCCGTAGTATGAACGTAGTCAGGTCGTAAAGAGAGCGTGATGAGGACGACAAGGTCGTGCTAGAATCGTACTATGGTCTTGAACAATGTGGTGTAAACGTGGTATAGTCGTAGTGAAAGCGTAGTTGGGTCGCGGTGAGAACGTGATGGTCGTACTGAGGTTGTAATAAATCGGTGTGAGATCGTAGTGCAGTATCTCCGAATAGAATCACGATTTCGCTACGCTGTGACTGTGATGGTACACCGACCTATGCGATCTTACTACAACATTAGTGCGCTCTCACTACGCTTCTATAAAAAGAAGATGTGGTATGATTGCCAATGAGACAACTTTCCACAAAAGACCAAAATGACACAGACATTAACAACTATAGGTTACCGTACGGCCTTCAACAATGAGCAAGGCCATACCGCATAGTCAGCTATAAAAGGCCCCGATAAGACAATGTAAAACAATTCAAACGAGAAAACTAACGGCCTTATTTATGTAAAAAAATGAACAAAAAACAAATATGTAACGCATAAACAAACCACTGAATTTACAGGCTCCTGACTTGGGACAGGCACATACATAGATAATGTGGCGGGGTTAAACATGTTAGCGGGATACCAACCCTCCCCCTAACTTTGGACATTGGTATAACAGTACAACATAAGAACGAACTATACAAATCAGTTGCAAAAGGCTTTACTCATCAGATGGACAAAAATACAAGTGGACGTGACCGGGTACTAGTCAACAAAAGAAACGATACACGACTTTAGAATAAATTTTATCCAAAAGTATTAAATATAAAACAAAATTGAGATACACTATTTTAAAAAGCTTTCATTTGCAATGCATGCACATATGCATATCGGGTTGTTGTCTCTGACACATTCCCCATTTCCATTCTCAATTTTACATATGATAATGAAAAACAAAACTTGTTGGAAAGTATTTAAATTCCGTGTAAACGATCATATTAGTTTTGCGGAAAGTTGAATAAAAAATCGACACATAATTCGTGTATCGTTTTTGTTGTTGTTGACTAGTATACTACGACTTGATTAAATCACGACCGCACCGACGTTACGCACGTTATTGCGTCAATAATGTGTATTCAACAAGTCAACCCTTATAAACAGCTTTTCCATAAAATCAGAACAGTTAAGATATATAAAACTTATATCCATAGACTAGACAGGTAAATACTATTTCGAAAAAAAGTGCAAATTGTTTTATCATACTTTACTGTAGTCTAAAATAAGGACAACATATTGACAAAATGTCAAAAATATGCGTGTCAGACGTAACAGACTATACGCATAATAACTTTTGGAGGGGTGTTTGTGTTCTTCAAAACAGTGTTATATCCACGAAAATTCGAATGAATGATATGCTTTATATATAAAGTATTACAATATTACATAAAGATCAACGCTATTTTTTTGGTAAAAACAAATAGTGGTCATTATGGTCAGATTTTGGAAAATGTTAAGTTATCAAAATTTATAGGTTTTAAAATATAAAATTATATGATATTTCGTTTGTGTAAATTATGCTCACAAAAGTACATACATAGACCATATCAGAATTATTGGCATTTTCGCTATTCATTGAAAAATTAGATTAGTTGCATGCTACATAGTGCTTTTCCGTAATTGTGCTTTAACTTTGCAAAACAGCTACATAGTTTTTAATAATTTGCGTAGTCAAAACGACTTCGTTTTCAAAGAAATGAAATGTCTTGCAAGTTTGTCCACTGGACGATTTTCATACGTTTTCAACGTTGTCTATTCGGGGTACGCTATTTATGGGCATACGATACAGTTACAGCGGAGGTAACGACGTTGCTAACGTAAAATGTTATTTTCGCGACGTCAAACTATGACATATCGGGAAAAGACGCATTTTTCGACTGATTTTTATCATTCAAACTGATTTAATTTGAAAACGAGTGCATGGACCCCTATTTTTTAAAACGGCAATTTGTTTCATTTTGCAAGGAGATTATGTGACCCAAATTTTATAAAACTGTAAATAGAGGATTTTTTTTAATTTTGATAAACATGCAGCAAAAAATGACGTTTGTTCCTCTATTCATGAACATTTGATAAATATGAGTTATTTCTGAATAATTATTGCATAATTTTAATGATACTTATAAAATACAGAAATTACCGATTATTTAACAAAAAACCATTTGTATTTATCTTTTACAACAAAAAAGTTATGTCTTTCTTTCGAAAAAGAAAATACGGACACAAATCTGAATTTTGAGCAAATATACCAAATTTCGACCTCATTTTACTCAAAAAGTAGCACATGAAAGTATATTTTTTATTACATATTTGATTTAATCAGGTAAAAAATAGCCTATATGCAAATTTTCATCAACTTGTAAATACAGGTTCAAAACTGTATCGTATGCCCTTATGGTGGATCATCTGTATATTTCCCCAGACAGAATTTTCTTGATGGTCAGATACTATCAATAAGACCACAAAGTATTAAAAAAAAATCCGATGACTGGGGTTGTTCGTTTAGATGAGGTTCTTAAGTTGAGAAAAAGTTAGTATCATGAGAGGATAAAAGAATCCACTTTTTCAAATTTTCAAATTTGGGAAGCGTAAAAATTCGATTTTTTATTTTATTTCTCTGCAATAAGATTCATATGTATAGAACTTGAAAGTAAAAATGAATTGGGCCTAAAGCGTGGCATTGGCTATATACCTCTCCGGATCCACATCATACAAAGCTTGTAAATATATGAGATGAATTATAATTAACCTTTTATTTCTGACAATCGTTTCATTTCTTAATCTAATTGTAACGCTATTAGTAAATTGAATTTTATAAGCAAGACCCGTTTTACTTGTAATTCCCGACAAACTTTTTATAGTTAAGCAAAATATATATCTTCCTCCTTTTCAGATCTAAATGGGGAAACATTGCATTTTATTACGTTTTATGTCAATTGGTCTCTGGTAGAGAGTTGTCTCATTGGCACTTATCATACCGTTTATATATTCTCATTTCATATAGATTTATGCATTACCCAAATACGATATATTTTGTTGTTTGTTGCTTACGTTACTGTCAGTGGGAAATATTTCATGCATATTCAGTACTACTAATCATTAAGAAGTATCCATAGTTGATATGCAAAACAAAAATTACAAGCGAAATAAAAAAAAACTTATCCCAAATAATCATTAATCGCCGTAAAACGTAACAATTTGAAGTTACCATTTGAGACGCAATATCGTTACTAACGACACTCGAATATGATAAAAAAATTGAGAAAGGAAATGGGGAATGTGTCAAAGCGACAACAACCCAACCATAGAGCAGACAACAGCTCTAACACAAGTAAATCTGTGACAAGGAACATAAGAAGTATAAATCCTTAATCTGAGCTTTTGACAGAAGTTGGTGACTTTATAAAGCAATCTTTACAAAAAATGAGGTCCATGTCCACCAAAGGTTACAGTACCATTTATAACTATGTTTTGTACGTTTATATTTGTAGTTTTAGAAATGTTTGTATTTGTGTTTGCTTGACATATATGGGTTTAAATTATTACTAAATACTATTACTGGCAGTAAATCATATCACTCCTTAACGCAGTCATCTGTTACTGTTCAGTATTCTCTAAACAAACTATACCATTCAACCTTTTTTCAAAGCAATTTTTACTTTGGAAATTTGACCCCCGATTAGATTTCAAAAAGTCTATTCACGTGTTTATTTCATCTCATATAATTATGTTCTCGAACTCTGCATGCATTTTGTGAGTTTAAACAGACACGTAAATTGTATAATGGTGTGCCATGTTCATGAAAAGTTGTTTGATTCATAGATGTAATACATCATGTGGTTTAAAAAATAATCTGAGACAGGCGGACTATTGCTTTTTTCATTTTAAAATTAAAGTTTAGTGTGGCGTCTATTTCGATATTCTAGTATACATTATTGTTAAGTGGCCATCTGAAGCTCGGCTCCGGGTCCGATATTGGTTTTCCTGTTTGAATGATTTACGTTAGTAATTTTTGGGGCCTTTTCTATCTTACTGTTGGGTTTGAGCCTAGGCTCCGTGTTGAAGGCCGTACCTTGACCTTTGATGGATTTCCTTTTAAAATTGTTATTCGGATGGAGAGTTGTCTCATTGGCACTCATACCACATCTTCCTATATCTATATAGGTCAATTGGGTATCAGCATGCACCTGTTAAACCTCTTTTTAGATTTTTTTGGGGGGAGGGTATCCTTATTGGTACATTTTTATATAATATATTTAACAATGGACAAATGTCAACAACAACTGAACCAAAGAGAAGATAGCCAAAGGCCACCATGCAATAAGTCTCCAACATAGCGAGAAAATCCCGTACCAGGAGAACAAATCTAGACCCTAAATAAAAAAAAAATATTTTGTTTTACTAAATTTCACTTGACTCAACTCTGTCTGCACTTTTCTGAAATATTATAAATTTGCAAGAAAAAATAGAGTAGGTGATCAACACGCAAGATGAAGATGCAGTCCCCAAGTTAGAAAAACGTGATATTAAGGCCAGCCGACTATGCACTATGGTGATATTTTTCGAAAGCTAATCCGATCCACTCGACACGATAGCAGCAGGAACAATTTACGTCATGTAGATTGTTTAATCAGATAACCAATGTCCTGCATCTGGGGTCAGTCAGTTGTATTAATAATCTTGATGCAAGAGAAGAGATTCAAAGATGATAAGAGTGAAGTACTATGAGATCCTCTAGTATCTGAATGTTTTCGTCAGTTTGTACATGAGTTGTAGTTTTCACATTGACCGCAATCACAATGTGGTCGTTTGACAGGAAGAACGGTTTAACTCTCTTAACAAGAAATGGAATGCCAGACGAAGAAATCATTGGTTTAGAAAAATCGAACAATGTTAACTGTATCAAGGTAAGTTGATTATTTCATAAATGCAAAATATGTTTTCATTGTGAAAATATTAATGTACTTAGCCATTATTGCATAGTTATTGAAATTTCGAAATTACCTCAAATTGCAACCAATTTTCTAATAAGTTATCATATGATAGGGAATGAAATGTGAAAGATCCACGAAAATTATCGGTTATTTGCTGATTTTGTGAGTTCATTGAAGATAATGGCAAATACTATTAATAGTTTTTGATTTGTATGAATATTGAATAAATATATGTTAAAAGTTTGCCAGTGGCCTATTGGCTTGGGCAAAATTAGCAAAAACTAGCTTTGCTAATTTTGCCTGTCTTATTTCAGAAATTTTAATCAGACTATTTATTGAAACTGTGTATGCACAAACGATATACTAGTATGTGGCTACATGTCAAAAACCTTTTCGACTTTTTTAGGTTGTTGAATGTTACTTTTTATTTTAAAACTAATAGGATATTTTTTCCTTTTATTAAAAGTTTTAATTAGAATGTCGGATTTTATATGGGTTTGCGCGTTTGCATAATACATGTAAAATGTATTGTATATTTTTTTTTAACAGACTGTGATAGTCTCGATAGTTGAATTATAAATTGTAAAATCCTCGCCGAGGATCGGACTTAAAAATTGACATTTCAACTATCTCGATTGGATAAATCTGATAATCCACTGGTATCAATGTAAATGAATATGTCAGAATACTAAATTGCTTGGTATAATTTTATAATTCTTCAAAAAAAAAAATATCTGCAAACTATATTTTTTATATTCTTTTTAAAAAAAATCTTGCAAACTATTACATGTTTATTTTAGGACATCAAAAGGGAAGCACAAGGCCACATCAAAAAATGCTGTAACTGAAGAAGAAACAACTGAACCCGTAAGACATCACTTATCATTTTCTTCCGTTAATATTTGAAAATATTTGAAACAACATGAACAAAATAGCAATTTGCTTTTTTATTTCATAGAAGATGTGGTATGTTTGCCAATGAGACTATTTGAAATCTCCAATGAAACAATGAATGAAAAACAATTATGTGCAGTAACAATAAAGTGTATACCTAGAATAGAAATGTTTTAATAAAGTTCAAAACACCAACTCAAAATTAAGAAATTAAAAAATTAAAACTTGCACCTCTCTTTATAAAGACATTATTTTTGATAATTGTATATTATTTTCATACAGTTAACTTTCAATTTTGCGAATTTTGATTATCTATGTAATTAAGTCATAACCACTGGAGTTTCATGAACAAAATTAAATAATAAAAAAAACTGTTGTCTAGGATGGTGAAGAAAGAATTATCACTATTACTGAAGAAGATGTGGTTAGTGAAAGTCCAAGTGATGCATCTGAAAGAGACGAGTATAAACTTCTGTACTTAAAGAATAAGGCAAGTAGTAAACAATAGTATCTCTGTACTTTTGAAGAGTGCAACCGAATACTGATTTTTTTTTATTTACAAATAATTACATTAGATGTATGTATCATTATAATACGTTATTCGGATTGGCTAACTGCACATCACGTGTTATTCCTTAAGCAGTTGTATCACACAATAAAACTTTTCATTCATGATGACACGAGGTCCCACAATAAAGTGCACAGGTAAATGAAATAAAAACTTGATAAAAGGCGTGTTTTCATGATCCTATAGGTAAAAATGTAATTATAAGTATTGAATGCTTTTTTTTTGTAACTTTATAGGGTTGTAAAAGCGTTGACCGTGCGCACATTTTTAGTATGAAGCGCTTCCAAGCGCGGAAGCGCTTCATACAAAATGTACTTCGGTCAACGCTTTTACACCCCAATAAAGTTACAAAAAAGAGCATTCAATTCTTAAATATAAAGCTAGCATATATAAGCTGTCATCAACTTAACAATGTTTAAATACCAACACATGGCTCATCCAACAACCCCGATAACATGTAGTTTAGATCAATTTTCTTTGATTCAGTAACGTTATCATAATATATACTAAAATCATAATTCTAATGTATATTTTTTTGACAGGATACTTTGTTAAATTTGTACTTGATGGAGTAGAGAGAGTTCTCAAGCAAAAGGACATAAAAAAGAAGAAGACTGGAAAAAGATGATACTTTTGCTGTCAAAATCCATATAAAATGTTAATAAAAAAAATGTGTATATATTTATTAACTTTTGTTATATGTTTGTATTCCCCTGTTCCGAATGGAGGAGAACATGTGTTTCATTTATTTCAGAAACTTCTCTCAATTAATTTTTAAAATGTGATATCAAGCCGCATTTCATCAATTTATACACTGTCATGCACTTAAAAAATTCAATGCTCCTCAACTTTTCTTACTACTGGTTAATTCTTAATAATAATGGTTCTGTAGGAATTTTTTATTGCATTCTTCCCAGAAATCACACATCAAGGTCTTCGAAATTTTTAATGGTGTTTTATGTGAGCCTTATATACATCCATCACTTATCAACTTCCTGTTAACCAAATACATAAAGCTGCCCTTTTTTTATTTTTTTAGCAGTACTTCAAAGTTCAACTGGTTAAGTTTTAAGACTCGTTAGTGTATTCCATTCTCATCTATGGATCGAAGAAAACAATTAGTAGCTCAACTTCATTAACGCTCAGATGATGTAGTATGATTGTAAATGAGACCAATCTCGCTACAAAAGACCGATTGACCCAGAAATTAACAATTATAGGCCACCATACGGTCTTCAAGAATGAACTAGGTCACAAAAAATTTCAAGGAGTATCAATACTCTCAAGGTAGAAACCTTTTTAAATGAGTATCGATACTCTCAAGATAGAAACCTGTTAAAATGAGTATCGATACTCTCAAAGTAGAAACCTGTTTAAATGAGTATCGATACTCTCCAGATAGAAAACCATTAATAAGAGTATCGATACTCTTAAGGTAGAAAACTGTTTAAAAAGGTATAAAAACACTCAAGGTAAAAAAAAAAGCTGCTTTAAGAGTATCGATATTTCCATGGAAGAAAACTGTTTTAAAAAATATTGGTACTCTCAACGTTGAAAACTGTCGATACTCTCAAAGTAGAAAACCGCTTTTAAGAGTATCGATACTCTCAACATGTTCAACACACTCAATGTAACCTGTTTAACAGAATATTGATTCTCTTGAGGTAGAAAACAGTTTCAAAGAGTATCGATACTCCGTCAAAAATAAACTTATTTGAAGTGTAGATGTTAAAAAAATGCTTCTAAAATACTGCTTCTCATGGACCATAAAACTTTTATACCGGAATATTCTAAGGCTAGAGGTAGACAATGCTTAATTGAGTATCGCTACTCTAGAAAATATATTTGCAAAATATTTTTATACTCTTTAGCAAAAAGAGCTATAACCGAAGAGTGGCGATACTCTGTGGTATTATACTTGTGACGTATAGTACTAGACAGTACTCTGGAAGTCAAGACATACAGGAACCGCATATGACAAAGAGCGTCAATACTCTTTAGATAAGACATGTATAAAGAGGAGATGTAAATTAAAGTAATCGTATTTGAGTATCACAACTCTCGTACATATAAAATGATAACTTGATAATTTTGTTTGCATTGATGATAATTTTTGTATTTAATTTTCCTGTTGGACCGTGAAATCAATACGCATTTCTAAATGAAAAAAATCTAATACACAATGTTTCAGCACTCATTGAGTTGGAAATATCATAACTTGACCAAAACGGGAATTATTTATTTTCCCTTTTTTATTTTTAACGTGTTCTTTCTAAAGCTACATGTATGCCCTTACCAAACCAACATTACAGTGCATATTGTTGTGCGTTTGTTTTTATCTACATTGGCTAGAGGTATAGGGGTCTAAGGGTTGCGATATCAAAAAACATGTTTTACCCTGCCGCATTTATGCGCCTGTCCCATGTCAGGAGCCTCTGGCCTTTGTTAGTCTTGTATGATTTTTAATTTTAGTTTCTTGAGTGTAATTCGGAGTTTAGTATAACATCCATTTTCATTGAACTAGTATACATATTTGGTTAGGGGCAAGCTGAAGGACGCCTCTGGGTGCGGGTGTTTCTCCCTGCATTGAAGCCCCATTGGTGGCCTTCGGCTGTTGCCTGCGCTTTGGCTGGATTGTTTTCTCTTTGACACATACCCCATTTCCATGATTTCCATTCTCAATTTTATGAACATTAGTGTTTTTTTCCTTTCTTCAAATTCTTGATGATTATTTAAAAAAGTTCCACTTTAACAATTCAAAAGACATTTGTAATACATTGTTTTGAAACATGAAATGTAGGTAATTTTAAATTGAGATAAAAGATATTTTTCTGCTGGCAAGAGTAAATGTGATCACTTGATTGCATACATGTTTCTAGTTTCTGTTGATGAATTCCAAAGAGGCCTTTTGTCTAATGAAATACAATATTATTATAATGAGGTAAATATTGACATGCATAAAATAAATAGTGAATAACATATTTTTTTTCTTTCAGATTCTACAAATGATAGCAGTAACTGTAATATATATATTTTCCACGAAGAAGAAATTCTGTTGTTGTAGCTGTTAAAATAGTAAATGGTCAGTGGAGCTGTTCAAGATGTTTATTGTCAGTGGCTTATATATGATGCTATTAATTGCCTTCAAAACTCTGTCAAAATTACTATAGTGCCATTGCTAAATAGAAAACCAAGAAAATCTTTTGAATTATTTTAAACTAAAATAATTATTATAAAAAAATTATATATATTCATTGCTTAAGAAATCATGCCAAACTAGATATTTGCTTGTGTGCCTTTAAGTGTGGGTGCTAATATAGACATATTCAAGATCTTTATTGTATTCCTATTGAAATTTGTGATTTGTGTGATGTTTATATTTTTTTATAATGTGATTACTGTATTTTTTATGATAAATCATCTTTTTGACTATTTGTGCCAGTAAAATTGCTTCAAATTCAAAAAGATAATTAAAAAAAATGTATTAAATCCATTATCTATTCAAATGAAAATTAAGCTGTATTCTTTGTTGATAATTAACCATAAGATTCCAGTTTATTTTTTACTTGGATACGAAAAATGTATGTAAAAAAACTGACTTGCTATTGCCAAAGATGATTTCATTTGGAAAGCTAATATGTTTTTTTTTAAACAAAGCAAATAGTAACTTCGGACAACAATTTATGTTAGTTCTGTTCTGTTAAGTAAATTTCTATTTAACTGTTTGATTGTCATTTATTAAAGTGCACAATATTAAATGATTGTTAATTTTCTGCTCAACATTCTTTTTTAGTGGGTTTTAAATTCACAATTTATTTCTAGGGGCCAAAACTGTTTGAATGATTCCCATTCCATAAAGATAAAATCTAAACCAGTGAATATTTTCACAACATTGTCTGTGAAAAAATAAGGAAATATATTCTGTTCATAAAAACTACATTTACTAGTACATTGGTATCTAGTGTTATCATGGTACCTTAGCTTAAACATTTTTTACTTCTAAGAGCTAAAAAAAAAAAAATAGAAAAAATTGTATTGTGCTAATCAATTGTTTAAATCTAATGATATATTGTAATAAAACATAGTTATATAGTCATACTTTTTAATTACAATAATTTTTTCACATAATAACAGATGGTTGTAATTTGGCATTTCAAATCTATATTTTATTTGTTCAGCAGAAACCACACATCGAATTTCTATCTGTCAGTTAAAAAAGTCTTTAATAAGTTTACATTCTTTAAACTTTAATCTTCATCATATATTTTTGTAAGTTCTCTTTTCTTTAACTTTGGCATTGGAAAATTATTGGGTAACTTAAATATTTAATTTTTAGTGAATTTAACTCAGTAAATGAAACATTTTTCTTTGTCAGTAAGTAATAAAATGATCCACATACAGCAGATGAAAATCAGATTTAGGGGGGGGGGGGGGGGAGGCAGGGGGCCTGGGCCCCCCCTTTTTGGGAAAAAATTTGGTTGCTTATATAGGGAATCACTGAAGCGTGACTGGAGCGGGCCACCTCTAAGGTCAGTCAGTGGGCCCCCACTTATGAAAATTTCTGGATCCGCCACTGAAAATTATTTCTCTTATGTATGTAATGACCTTGTACATGTACATTCATGTCCGACCCATTTATAGAATCTATATAGGAATTGATGCAGGTAAAAGTCAGAATTGCCTCTTATAGTTTCCTGAATTTAATTTTTGAGAAGTAGTGTTTATGAAACAATAACTATGAATATTTCAGCAGATTTTAATAAATATGATAGTGTGTATTATTATGCTGTTACATTTTCATTCTGTTGGGCACATTGTTATATATTTATAATTTATATGGTTTGTAAATGAAAATTAATATATATCTATATATATGTTATATGTTATTAAAATGCTTTTTTTTCATTCTCATTTTTGTTGGTATAAAAGAAGGGGAAAAGAACTTTTATATTTCCTTTTGCTACAGATTTTTTTTAACAAGTTATATATCTTAAAATTTAAGATGTTGTATTTACTTTCTGGCTTAAAAAAAATCTTCAGAATACTAGACAAAATTGTTTGTGTTAACCTTAGCTTAGGGTTCAGAGACTTTAGTGAAAGGATCCATTAGCTCACTCCATTAACAGTAGAAAACTTCAGTTTAGATAAGTGCTGAAAATGATATCATCCTCACCTGGCTCTACTACATGTAATACTATAAACACTACAGAGATTAGACCAGGATACCAGGCTAATAAAATGTAAAGTTAAACTTCACAGTCATAGTTATCTTTCTTGAATCAGATAATGTTAGGAGAGAGGATATATTTTAAATGTTTGAATAGGATATTCCATAATAACGATTTAAAAGGGTTTTTGCAGTTTCTTATAAGGGTGCATATTGAAAACTATTTTCAAGTAAGGTAATTTTCTGAAGTTAATCTGTTTTTCAAAAATGATATACATAGATGGTGAAGGGTGTTTTATGTAATGTACAAGAAATAAACATTGTTTATTTGTGTAAATTTGCAACTTGATTAACTCCATAACATATAAATACAATGTATTTGTCTTAATACAGTCATGTTTTTGTAACATATTTTATTATCATTACATGCAAATTAAAGAACCTAATGATATGAAATCAAAATATACTATAGCAAAGAGCTTTCACATGTGCAATGTTGTAATTTATATTTGTAAAGGACTACTGTGCAATGTATATTTATGTGTAAACAATTTTTCTGATACTTTTTTTGTTCAAAAGTCAAATTTTACAGGTGATCTGTTTTACTCTGATTTTCTGCAGTGTTACATTGCAATTCTTTTTACTTTTTCTACATTGTCACATTGAAAATTCAACCTGCTAAAATGATATATTGTGCATGAAGTAAAAAACCATCTGAATTGACCACATTGTATTATTTTAAAGTACACTAGAAAATGATAATATATGCACAAATGACATTGTCATAAACAAACCACAATGTCATAATGAACAAACCACAATGTCACAATGAACAAACCACAATGTCATATTTTATTTGTTGACAATAACCAGAGTATTAAAAAAGAACCAATGATTGCCTTGTTTGATTATAGTGATTAAAGTAATACTGTTTTATCTGTTGGCATGTTTTTGTTTATACTAACTGTTAAAGTTGCTTTGGTCTATTCCAGGAACCTATGCACAATTATGTTTTCTGGTTATTCCATTAAGATTGATGGGGGAGGGTGGAAAGGAATTTTTTATTTTTTGAAATGGGCCTTTGTATTAATATATGTACATTTGACGTCTTCAAAATTACAAAAAGATAGTATATTGGTATTAAGGGGAAAGGGTGGATTTTGGAAGTACCTTTCTTCCACTCTTACATCCATTTTAATGGAATAGCCTTCAAAAGGATATGCAAATTTAAGTCCAGTAAATTTATTGCTAAAATTGCAAAGGTCCACCCAGTTAGTAGGTCATACATTCCTGGAATAGTTTTTCCCTTGTTTGATTTTAAATGAAAAAGAGAAATTTGAAAATCAGGCAGGTTATAGTTTTAGTTATAGTTGACTTTTATTTCTGTGAACATTCCAATCGAATATTTGCTTAAAAAAGAATTTTATGGAATAAGTATAGAAAAAAGGCATACAAAATTTTCCATACCTTTAAAAAATTAAGCATTTTTTATACAAAATTAGAGTCAGGATAACTCTGAATCCTTTTGAATGAAAGTCAGCTGTTATTGAAAGTTTTTTTGTTACAACCACAGGTAAGTACGGTAGTCATGGGCAATATATTAGCAGTTTCGATATGCTGAGGTCTTGTTTTACATTGAATTAGAAATAGAAGAATTGATGAATAAAACTATTCAAATGAATCCTGGAGTACATGTATACATCAATCAGACAGCAACCTAACAACACTAATCAAATCAAGAACAAATTTAAGTCTATTTTGTAGACTACATGTCAAGCTCTTTTATTGAGTCAACAAATTGTGAGGCGATCAAAGATAAGTCTAAATATTTCTTTTTTAACATTTTGAATCTTTTTAAAGGGATAAGGGATAAAATATATGCATTAAAGAATTCACAATAAATATCAGTACAGAGAAACACTAAGAAAGGAACACCATAAAATGGGCATAACAGACAATGAAAATATATATACAATGAAACTTCACCTTTTTGTTCATCTGTCTTTTTGTATGACCACCCATTCTTAACCTTACAATTTAAGTTGTTCCATATTGAGAAATTATATGATATTTAAATACAAGTTTCTCAATGTGAGCGATTTTCAGTGAGACTGGGTATTCACAAGCAATTTGACGATATCTGAAAATAAATTTATACCCACTGAGGATGGAACATTTGACCATTGTCTAATATTTTAAACATGTAATAGTTAACTTTGAACACCATTGTGTTCAATATACAAATTCTTGTTTAATATAGAAATAAGAGGATGTGGATTGATTGCTACTGAGACAACTCTCCACCAGAGACAAAATGCCATGAAAGTTAGTAACTAAGATGTGAAGATATTTTCAAATCATCAAAAAACTATTTGCAGTACGGTTTAAATCTTAGGAAACTCTTCAGATTTTGACAAGGAAAACCTTTAATGAAAAAAATTAATGTGCACTTTAAATACTGGTATTGTCATTGCTCAACATGGACAATAAATTTACTCTTATGCACTTAGTAATTGTAGTTCACACTATTATCACTTCAGTTTGTGGTAGAGTGTCAGTAAAGTCTGTCTAAACATTGGAAATATTTTGGACTTGTACATTTTGTAAAATTGTTGGTTTTTTGGGCCTTCTTAATAAGGTCTTTTTGTTATGTCAGTTCATGTCATCTTAGAAAATCACTTCTTAAGCTTTAATTATGTGTGTGTTAAGATTATAAAAGATCTAGGTAAGAAGCCTTTGTATTCTTCAATAACCTCTTGGCTACCCTTTACGGATGAAGGTTACATGATCAATCCAATACGTTAATTGATTACTGGAATCAAATAAAATAAAGAAAATATTTGAATATGGAGAATAGCTAGGTTTAGTCATAATTAGATGGCTACTAGCCAATATGACACCTTAACAAACTTATAAATGTTACTGCTTTAAAGCTATAAAAGGTCCCCAATGAATTTGGAACAATATTTAATGAAGATGATGTAATTATCTCTTTACAATCAGATTCTATAAATGATCACAGGAACTTAGAGCATGAACCTCACTTTTCTATGAATAGACTACACTGTAGATTTAAGATGGTATAATTAAGAGCTAGACACATTTAAGATAATTAAGTTGAAAAAAAAATTAATACAGAAATTATTACATAGCTGATAGCAAACAAGTTATGCAGTTAGGTTAGATTTGGACAAATTTAAGAATAATTGCTGTAAACCAAAAAAAAATGGATCGAGTGAAACTTTTAAATTATTTTAGGCAAACTGTAACAAATATTTATTTCAGTATACCTATAAAAATGTTCAAAAGAGCTGTTGATAGATTACATAGTGACCAGTTACTAGAATTTGGTTATGTTACCGAGTAAAAAAGCAATAATTGGATGATGATACCAACCACTGGACTAGGACATGAAGGAGGAGGTATATTAACAATATTGTGGTGCTGACATTGTGACATGTTAAACCTTATTTGGAATGCATAGCCTCCAGTTAAAATAGACATTACAAGTTAATAAATGATAAATATTATCTGAACAATGATAAGAAACAGTTGAACTATTGTAAAATCTATCAGAAGTGTATTTGTATGTCACAACATATCAAACAGATTGCTTCGAATGTCTTTCTATCATTTCAATCTTATGTCAAAAACTTTCAAGAAACATCCCACAACCATCAATATTTAACAAATGGAAGAAAGATAAAAGATCATTATTTCCATGTTGTTTGAAGGCTAATAGGTCTGTTTTTATAATATTAATTATTTATATTATTTAGATCTTGGTGATAGCTCCTATTAACAAAGTCAATCATTCATCCAATTGTTTATGGTAGGTTTCATAATAATTGTGTCATATCAGGTCAATTATGACGAAAACTTTGGTGTTCAAGCAGCATACCAACATGTGACCGATCACATGACGTCATACAAATGAACTCCAGACCTCTTTTATCTATATTAAATCCATTGTCAATTATAGAGATATGTTCTAAATGATTGGCCAGTGTTGATGTAGGTTAGATAAACTTATATTTTTAAGTAAATACTGTAAATTCAGAAATTATTGCATGCATTTATTATTGCAATTTTGTCATTTTAAACTTAAATACGATTTTAATTTTTACGATTTTGAGAAAAATCCTGTTTAATTCATATAAAATATTTCAAAGTGCAAGTTTCAATTATTGCCTTTACAACTCTGTCACATTTTTCGCGATAAGAAAAACCTTACAATAAATTCTTAATTTACAGTAGATGGTAGATATAAGAAGATGATGTGGTATGAGTGCCAATGAGACAACTCTCCATCATAATCACAATTTGTAAAAGTTAACCATTATAGGTCAAAGTATAGCCTTCGATAAACATGAGGAGCCCAACCACAAGCTATATAAACAGCCCAAAAAATATTAATAGTCCTTGTGAATAAAAATATGAGGAAGCACAATACTGACTAAATAGCTGAAATTGATTAGATTCAGATTAAGAATGTACATATGTCATACATAAGAAAAATGATGCATTGATAATTAATTAATGGAATAATGGCAATATGGTCATGGTTGTAATTAACATTTAATGAAAAAAATTAAATAATCATGACCAAATTCACTTATTACTATTTCAGGGGACAATGACAACCTAAAAATTATGGTTGCTAACCAAAACAACTATTAATGGCTGCTGCTCCTGAAACTAAATTAAAAAGATAACAAAAGAAAAATGATATACAGTGAAAGACCGATAGTATTACAACGAAATTAAAAGTTGGTGAAAACCCTAACATTAAAATTTAATCTAAGTCAGGACTACATTTATTTAAATCCATGTAGACTAAATGATTTAACTCACCAAACTTTTTGTTACAAATCTTCACAACAAAGTCTGAAGTGTGGTCAAATTGAGATGGCAAAGGTCAGCTAGAACTTGTACATCTTCACACAATCTGCTGTACAAAATAATCACATTTATATTTTATCAAATTTATTAAGTTACAGTTTATGCTAAATTGTTGTCTTTTGCAGAGTCAAACCAACACATTATCAGAACAGACATTTTGTGATGGTCAAGCAGATATTTTTAGTATGAAATTCCTTTTGTACTTTAAATACTTTATATTGAGGTAAGATTTTAAAGATAACTGTGGATTCATCAGGCTGTAGCCAGTAATTTCCAAGGGGGGGTTATTTGGACTTATGAACTCGACTATAACAGTCACAATTTGAACAGAACGTTGACTTTAACAGTGCTTATTTGGTTTCAAGGGGGGGGTTTGTCCGAACCCCCCGAACTCCCCTGGCTATGGGTATGTTCATTAATATTAATGGGATACATGTACCAACTTTTGTGGATTTTGTGGGTTTAGGTAAACCACGAAATTCAATGCTCATCAAAGTGAATATTTTCCATAAGCTTATATGCAGACATTGACAAAAAAAACATGAAATCTAATATCCATGATAACATGGTTTTTCAATAATCGACAAACATGGTACCGACAAAGACCACTTTGCTTGGTTTATGGAATTGTAAGGTGTACTTGTCTGACAGGCATGGTTCATCTGACGGTGACCTTTTTTTCATGGATTATGTTAAGTTTATGTGATACTTGAAGTAAAACCTTCATATTACAGAATTTCAACATAAATACAACCATTATAAATTTATGCAGGCAAAAAACTTTAGCATGTAAAAAAAGAACATGTGGTTTTGAATTGACAATGACATAAACTCTCCACAAGAGAACAAATCAGTCAGGAGTCTACTTCGTCAAAATTATCTCCCCATTACGCCAGTTCATTTTCACAATCGTAGAAGTGGAAGCCATTGTAGGGATGACGCGCTACCAATATTGCTCTTGGAAACCGATAAATTTATCCACATTGCACCATTACGATCCTTATATGTCAGTTGTATTTTAAAAGACAAATGTATCAACTAGCTAATGAGCATCAGTTAATAATCTTGTCTGCATTGATTCAACTTAAAACTATTGTCTGATCGGTTGTCAGGTGGAATTTTCGAAAATTCATAAACATTTAAAAAAATTCTAATTAAATATTTCGTGGAAGGGCAGACTAGATTTTTTTAGTGTATGAAGACTATAAACCCTAGTAATCACACACAAAAAATTAGAATTTTTCGAAGATATGCATTTTCATCATCCAACTTGAAAGACTGTCGTCAATTATTTTCAGTAAAAAAATTAGCTATACGAACACACCTTCTCTGTTTTTGTGACTCATTAGATAGGTATTATACTTGACCCATATATTTCATCTTTTAGTACTGTGATTCTTTTGTGTTATAAAGTCAACCTGTAGCTTTAATATATAAAAATGATAGAATCTGAAGCGAGACGATGTATGAAATATTCTTACTTTGTACGATATCAAGACAAAATACTCAACTCAAACACGCCCTAACATAAAAAGGTGCACTCGATTTTCTCTTTTCGATACAATTATTACCCATTTTTTGGAATTTTTTCTTCAGTCACATAATGGAAGGGCAGACACGAAAATTACTGAACTAATAGATTGATATGTTTTCCGTCCGTGGTAATTTTTTCATAAAAATCGGAGGTTATGCATTTTCTTCATCCAACTTGAAAGATGCCCATGTCGTCGACTTAATATCTAATTTTTCTGCTTAACTATGTACTAGATAAATTAAAAACTTATGCAAATGGTGTTTTTAAAATAAAACACCTCGTAATTGAGAAGAAAATTGCAATTTTGTTTGTTTCTATTAACTTTTAAAAATTTTGTCACTATAGTAAACAATACAGTATACATTTATCGCCTTCTCTAACAAAGAGCTTCGATTCTTTTGTTCTATTTCAACCTGGTTTCCGACTGAAATGACTCAGAAATTACCACTATATAGGTCACACTGTATGGCTTTCTAAAATGAGCAAAGCCCATACCACATAGCTTAAAAGGTCCCCGAAATGTAAAATGTAAAACAAACAAGAAAACTAACGGCCCAATATATGGACTGAAAATGAATGAACGAAAAACAAATATGTAACACAGCAACAAACGAGACATACTGCATTCTTGTTTGATTGGTCACCTCTATTAAATAAATGCATGTCTTAGCAGGTAATCTCTCCTTATCCTACGAAAGAAAAACCAATGTAATTTGAACTGTAATTCAAGGTCACTTCTCATAGGAGGTTAATTTTCTCAAGTCCTGGTGTTGACCTTTGAATAGATGTCGGACAGTATGATTAACTGCTGTAACATATGGTCTGAGTGTATAAGAACCGCAAAGGATGAGAGGTATAGAACATTTTTAATTGTGTTGTATCATTCTCAAATTCCTCACTTTCAGCAATTCAGTTTTAAAAGTGTTACACATGCATTTATATTTCACAAATTATTTCATTGGTTCAGTACCATGCTCTCTTTGTTTTAAAACCCCTTGCAACAACTCTTCAAGGGGTCTGAGTGGCCTGTTGGAAATCAAAATTTCTGTTCCTATCCAATAAACTTTCATTTTCAAGTGGAGGTCCAAATTTTACCAGAAGTTCATCCTGTAATGTCTCTACTACACTACCTACCTCTTGTATTTATTCAATTTGTTCTTGTCCGAACATGCTTGAAATAGTTGCCACTGGACATTTAACAACCAGCATTCAATCAATCAATCATTGGTTAATTTTATATAAATTTTGCTGATGAAAACAATAAAGAAGCACTGAACTGTTATTGATCTTCTGTTTACAGTAAAATGAATTTTTTCTTATAAAACTATTTCTTAAACCTGCCTCATTAACCCTGGACATTTTTATTACTTGTCTTTTCAGATTAAAACAACTTTGATGAATACAGACATTAAAAGAAAATTGATGGATCATTTGGGAGTTTAAGAAGAATTACCAGCTTTATTGATTGAATTATATAGTTTAATAGGTATCTATAAAATTTACAGTTTGGAATAAAAGCTAATTTACCAGCTTGAGAATATACATGACTAATTTTATCATGGGAAAATTTAATTGATTGAATTTCTAGCTATTTCATTGATCTTAACTTTTACTATGCAGGTCAATTAAGCTTATATATTGCTCAAAGTACAAATATATTAAACTATTTATTAGCTATTACAAAACACGAACATTTTACTGAAAATAAGTAAAAAGTCTTAGTAATTATATAATCACTGGCAATCACATGACAAAAATATGCAAAAAAAACATAAAAACATCAAAAATAAATGTTTTATTACTGGCTTCTTACATTTGTATATGTTATGAGATCTTTGAGATACCATAAAGGGTTAACTAAAATGTTTTATCATAAATATGCTTGAAATATTTTCCACTGGACATTAAATACAAAACAGTCAATGATCAATCTTTTCATATGACACTAGACTTTTTACTCAGTGATTGGCAGATTAAC
Organism: Mytilus edulis; assembly: GCF_963676685.1. Classification (NCBI taxonomy): domain Eukaryota; kingdom Metazoa; phylum Mollusca; class Bivalvia; order Mytilida; family Mytilidae; genus Mytilus; species Mytilus edulis. The sequence continues at coordinate 30,796,731 of NC_092351.1, read as the reverse complement.
CCATTTATTCATAAAATTGAAAATGGAAATGTGTCATATAGACAACAACCCGACCAAAGAGCAGAAAACAGCCGAAGGTCACCAATGAATCCTCAACACAGGAAGAAAATCCAGCATGCAAATATTTTATTACACATTGTAATAAATAAAAATGCATCTTGAAATTTACGATATATTGAATCGTAATGGAACAATAATATTAATGTGAAATTTTATTAAGTTATTTGTTCATCATGAAAGCTAGACTGTACATCAGACCATTTTCCTATTGACAATCATTAGAAGAATTAATAGAACTTAATTGAATATATTGTGATTGAAGTAATAGAATTGTTTGATGGTCTTCAGTGCCATAGGTTAGCATGGGTTCACATTTATATATATTTAGAAATCAATAAAACTGGACATACAATTTTATATAAAAGGGATATCGGTCATTAAATTCTTAATGTTTATTCTGTGTTTTCTTATTTTACTTACCGGTATTAGCACAGATTTAATGTGTTGAAGACAATGGTATAATATGACTGGATGTTTTGATTATAACAGTTTAAGTCGTGTGTAAGAATTCATTGGACAGTTTTCAAGGTATGTGTTTTTATTCCACACAATTTCAGTTAAAGCCATTAAATTTCATGATGTTTCAGGATATTTTCAAACTAGACATTTTGTTGAGGCAAACTTTTTAGCGCCTTGAATTTGAAAATTTGTAAAGAGTATTATATATATACCATATGACATCCTGAAGATAGCGTTTTGCTCCGATTTTTTCTACACTTGCGGCCATTTTTTCTTTCATTTGGGCTGATTGTGTTCAGGTAAATAACAGGTGAATACTATTTCTTATTTATAAAAAAAACCTCTTCTGTTTGTCAGTTGTACACATATTTGAATTGTCAATATGAATTGTCAATTATCACTTTCCTCCATAATGACGCCTTTAGACACCTGTGTAGTGCCTCAGTTGAAAAATCTTCCCTACGAAAAATCTGTAACAGACTTAAATATCCATGAGAATATCTGACTCGAATTTCATGGATGAAATATTCGTTTTCGCAATGCATTAATTCTTTAAACCTGATATTTTTTTTATTGAAAAATTCTTCACGAATCAAGTATGTAAAAATAATTTTCCATGGAGGAAAGGGTTAAAACATGTATCGTTGTCCCCTTCTCACCACAGAGAAGTGAAATTAGGATTTCAAGCAAGATAAGTCAATTTAAAGCAGTTAAAAGCACAACAATTAAATCCATAAAATGGATTTTCTTGATGACACCCATACAATTCTATTTTAGAGTGGTGTGAATAAAACTGTTTATGGTAATGCGAATGAAGCAAATCTGGACTTTTATTTAAGAATCATCCTCTTTCTGTTTTCAATGGGTGCAGCTGCCCAAAATAAGATGGACCAAGTGAAGTTGAGCATATATAAGTACTTAACATAGTCTAAGAATGCATTACATTTGTCATCAGAACAAGCGTTCGACATAATGTATAACGTGAAGCAGACCTTGATTTGGGGAAGGAATGGTAGCCAAATATTTTACTATTGTAACTTGATTTGTTTTTATGCCCCACCTACGATAGTAGTGTTAATTTCCCTCAGGGTGATAACTGTTTTGATGCGAATATCCCAAGCTGACACTTGTGACATGACTAATACCACGTGTCTGCAATCACAAAAACAATTCGAAATCTATGTTTTGTATTATGAAATTTCAAAGATTAAAACAATTTTTTTGTTGTTAAAAGGTTGTTTATTTGTGCAAATCTCCAAAAAATACTTTCTTTCTCTTCCGGTAAATTATGAGAGCGAGAATTTTGGTTTTGAGCTAAAATAAGTTTTATACATACTTCTTTAAAAAGTTATCATAATTGGCTTAAGTTTATGATTAATTCATTTAATGCATTAAAAGCGTTTTATTCATTCACAATCTCTAGCCAAACAATGTTTATTCTCGGACTCCTCATTTTCGTATATTTTTCTACGGCCGCCATTGCACATTTTTGTGTAAACTACGGATCGGAACCGGACCACAGATATGACAAAAATCTGCATTTTCACAATAATGACAACAGACGGACGGTAGACAGAAAAAATATACCAATAGAGAAAACTACGCATTTATAGACTATTTGTTAGATAACTTTGTTAAAAATACGTATCCTGTTGATGTAAAGGTAAGAAACAACAGAGACTAATTCATTCAGTGCCATGAAACAATGAATTTCATAAACATGATAAAAAAAAGTTTTTAAATTGATATTTTTTTTTGCTACTTTTGCTACTTTATCTTTACTTAATATAATATAAAAAAAAAGTTAATTTTGTGTACTAGATATTCAGTTTTTTATATATACAGGTTGCACTATAATGAACCATTCATTCATTTGACTTATTGTTGGGTAACTAACTGAAACCACATATTTATTTTTATTTGGCACAAGAGGAAAAAAATAATTCTGTAACTATAAATGAATAAAGAAAACATAAACTGAAACAACTGTTGTTATAGTTTAATTGTATTCTCAGTTATGAATTGAACAATATAAACTAAAACATATAAAGGAAATAGAGCAACAACGCGACGCGACAAATGACATTAAACAAAAAATACAGATATTTTTTTACGCAAAATGTGATGCTATCCAAAATTTCTGGGGAGAACACTGGGTAGTTTTTAATGAATTTGAAGTCCAGCCAACTTGAAACTTTGCACTCTTGTCTTTCTGTCCTGTTCAGATCTGATAATTTAATCTGCGATCCTTGGACCTTAATTCACTCAAATATTTGGTGACCAGTTGAAGCCGAAAAATGCGAAGACACGAAGTCGAAATCGCAAAAACACGAAAACGAGATATATCTTTTCTTTCCCATTTCATGTTTTCAACCTCGCATTTTTCAAGTTTTCAACATTGTGTTTTCGTGATTTCTAATTTACGCCATTTTGCATTTTCGCCTTTTCGCCTTTTTGCGATATACATGTTATTAAAACATGAAAATAAATTAAATATGTCACAGATATGAAATTTATATGACAATCATTTGAATGACTTATACTTTGTAGTCTTGCCTTGAAATATATTTAAAATGTTGTTATAATGTCATGTATATCACGAAAAGGTGAAAAGCGTCTTAGTGAAGGTCATTGTGCAGGATATACTAGAAATAATGTTTGTTTGGTAGGTACTTAATCACAATTACCTAATGGCTGATTGTCAATTATGAAAATTCAGTTTGCCGAATTATGAATAATTCGTGCAATATAGAATCATCGTTTTCCAGCCAATTGCTCAGCATGGGAGCAGAAGTGGCGACGCCTCTAAAAGCACAAATGATGTTCACTAAAACCAGAGTTTTTGAGGGAAATGCATCAAACTCAAAATTTGTATATTGGCCAATAATTAGTATTCAGAAAAATAATTGAATCCACAACTACTGTCCATTTGAGAAATGTATATATGGTTCAATGTCCTAGAAACAAATCTTTTTGAAAGTAAAACAAGAAATTGTTTGAAAACTTGTATGGCATTTAAATACATGACCTGTAGATGGCACTTTGAAAATGGGGTACAACCTGTACAATTTATACAATTCAGTTATTTGTTGATCAGCTTCATAATTATTTAGAAAGATATATGTAGAAATGTGTCAAATTGTTTTCTTGATTCTAATGTATGAATTGTAGACCCTTGTAAAATGTGTAATACCTTGATGCAGACAACTCTTTTAATGTAAACTTTATTTGAAAAGGATAATATTTGAAGAAGAAAAAAAAAATTAATATCTGCTATGTTATATTTTTTATTTTAGAAAAAGAAAGTAAAGTTGAAAGAACTTCATTTTATCAAAGCCAGAACAGGATTTACATCAAGCAAGAAAGCATCAGGTTTATAAAAATATGTTTCTAAAAAATACAGTTCAGTTGTAAAAAAACAACCCAATAATAGGATTCTGTGCACACAAAGACACAATTTCCTCCATTCAAATGTTTGGAAAGCCAAAAAAAAAAAGAATAGAAAGAACATGAAGAAAGAAAGAAAGTTTGATGGCTACTATAAAAAAAAAATACAGGGACTATATAAAATCCCAAGTTGAAGAAACCAACAACAGCATGGCAAAAAATGAAAAGGCTAAAAAACACAAAACACTCTATAAAGAAATCTACTGACTTCAGCAACACGGATGATTATATCTTACAGTATAAATAAATATTACTAACCAAGGACAATAGACATAAAAAAGTAGCAATTAGGCATGTTGTTGCAGTAATGTAGCATTTTAATGTTAATATTTGCATAAAAAATAAAGGCAGGACATTTATCTGTGTCAACAATTTGGTTTTCTCTCTGTATCCACAGAGAAATCTGAAAGAAGCAGCAATTTACTAATGTTTAAATAAATTTCCAATATTTTGACTTTGAACACTGATTTATAAAACAAATGTAAAAATAATGACCACATCCTAATATTTAATGACAGAATTGTCAGATTAGCAGGTCTCACAATAAAAGACGATGCAAAAGACTTTCTTAAATGTCACAAGTAGATATTGTCAATAATTAGAACACATGGGGTTATGATTTCATCTTTTATCTGATTTTTATGAGATTTCCATACATAGTTATAAGTTGCTGGTAGGCTGTTGAACTGGTGCCAAAGAGCTTGTTAGGACCAGCAAGAATACAGTCAAGGAATATGTGCGCATTATAGTAATATGGTTGTCCAGTTCTGCGAAGAATTTTGAAATGGGTAAGTGGTTTTTGTTTTCATTATGGTTTATTTCATACCTGTCAACCTCTGAAAATGAAAAGTCAGGTCATGACCTGCATTGAGAAAAAAAATCTCAGGTCATAACGCGTACGACATTTTGCGGGCTCAATTGAAGAACAAAAATATGTTTACATATAATTTATATAGTCAATATGTATATGAAACAGTTAGAACATGTATACAAGTTTATTTCAGACTATTGTTATATTCCATAGTAGCAGACTTGGCATTCTTTAAAAGAACTGCACTTGGTTTCAGTTCATAGCAATGCAAATGTGTATTCATTTTACAAGAAAGAAGAGCACACAGTGTATCCTTATTAAGATCAGCCCTACACTCTGTAGCTATTTTCTTTACTAAAGAAAATGCCCTCTCACTGTCTGCATTGCTGTTTGGCAAAACCAGTAATGTTTTAGCAAGTTTTGACAAAACAAAAAATCTTGGCTTGTTTTCAACTACCACTTTGTTATTTTCAACTGAAAGGGCCCTCTTTACTATTTGGGTGGTTTTAGTTTTTCCACAGGAATAACCTGAAGCTATTTCACAGCTCAGGTAAACAGTCCTACATTTTGACTTTTGGTTACATCGAAAAAGACCGATAAAACCGAAGGTCGCATTACTTCTAAATACCGGAAACAATTCCGGTCAGATATCCGGGTGAAACGGGTAATGTTAGAAATTCCCGGGACCCGCCGGGTAAAGAAAAACTCCCGGGTGAGAGGTGAAAATAACGGGTGTCACCCGCAAAAAACGGGTGTCACCCGCAAAAAACGGGTGAGTTGACAGGTATGGTTTATTTGTTGTACTTAAGTTTTTATGAATATAAATTTGAATGAAGAAAAATAATGATAAAACATGATACTTTGATTACTGTACAAACAGTTTTACATAATTCTGATGAAAAAATTATGAAGCTGGAATAAAAGTAAAATAACAAATAACAGCATAACAAATTTGAGGGATGTAAGAAAATATATCTGACATGCTTAAAACATTTATTCTATAGACAAAAAATACTTAATCATCAGGGATACATGTATAATTCTTCAGTGATGAGACCTGGCCTCTGGATCATAAAACTTTATCAGTACTGTACTCAAGAGTACAAAATTTGTGCTCAAATCACCAAGTTTAAGCATTTAGTATATTGATGGATTCATTTCTGAGTCTGAGTACAATAATTGTGCTTTAATGTTCTATGACCTCAACGCCTAGAGTGTTGAGTCCCAAGAAATTTTCATAGAATTAGTTTTTGATAGTTGGTCAAAGTATGATTCCTGAATGCAGTTGATGCCTTCTTATCACATTTTAAATGATTTTTCATTTTGAAAACTGTATGCCACAAGCATATTTGACAAAGGTTCATTCATTTATTAGCATTGGTTGATAAAGTAAAGAAATCTTGACATTGGTTTTGATGGATTTCTGAAGGAAAAATAGGTTATTGATTTGGGGATGTACGACAGGTGGGTAGATTGGTGGTAGGCTACCAAACAGTGTCCTTGCATTTGGTAATGTACCGTTCAATCAAAGGTTTTCATTTTGATATGTTGTGACTGATGATAAAATGGAGGTTAAGTTTAATATTGATGATTTTCACTTTCACCATTCAGGAGTTATCCATTTTCGAAAGATTGAAAAATGGCCTTTACAGTTGTGTCCATGCTTTAAATCATGAATCATTAAACCAAAGCTTATCAAATTTTAAAATGTTGTTACTGATAACAAAATGGAGGTGAAGTTCAATATTGCTGATTGCAAATTTTTCCATTCAGGAGTTATGGATCTTGAGATATTGAACATTATGCCAGGACACAAATAAATGATGAAAAAATATTGTTTTCTGTGGCTCTGACAGCCTCTTGTATTACCACTTCTTTGGTAACATTGCTGGTAGACTATCAGTACCAGAGATTGAAATCGCCTATAGTAACCAAGTCTTACTTATTGGCATGATTTTTAGATGATACACTTATTTGGAGTTAATTTCCAATTCATAAAATTATGTAAATTCAAGTTGCAACTTTCTATAACAGACAACTCTCTTTGTTTTGTAATAAATTAGGTCGTTAGTATTCTCTATTAAATTGGTTTATATTTTTCATGTCATTGTTTTTTATAGTCAACTAAACAGTCCAGGTTTTTCCTCATGAATGAAGGCTGTATGGTTGCCCATAATTGTTTACACCCACTTCATTTTTACTTTGGTTTATTGTTGTCTCATTGGCAATCATACCACATCTACATATTTCTACACAGTTGACTCTTAGCAGTTTTTGCTGTTCTTTATAAGATGTTTTAGGTTTTATTTTGTTTTAAAAGTTCTTCATATCTTTGGCATCATTTTTTGTTGTTGTGGTATATACCTGACATGCATGGTATTTCAGAAGCAAATGTTGTGTAAAAGAAAATTATATTTTTATGCTTAATTAACATTTAATTCTACAACTGCACATGTGTTAACTGTTAAAAGTATTTATCAGCAATTAGTTAAAAAAATCTTTTGATCATACCACCTATTTTTATGCAGTTAAGCTGCATTATGCGAGCACCCTAGATTTGTGTTCTACCCAATAAATGCTGAAATACTTGCCATTGTTACTATCTAGCCGAATAATATGTTATATATAACTAATTGAACACTTTTTTAAGACTTTTTATTCTGGATTACAAAAAATATGACCAGAAAAACCTTAAATGATCGTCGATTTATCCAAAAGTTTTGAAGTTACACATAGGAAGTAGTGCTTATTAAGAATCCTTGTGTAGTTCATTATGACTTGTGCTTTTAGCTAAGATGTCAAAGAACAATTGTATGAAATATTTAATCAGTGAAAATCTTTAAGACAAGTAGTTTAGATTTCCCAAATGGCAAAAGTCGTAGGGATATTGTTTAATTTGTCATCAATACGTAGTACAACTACGTCAGTAGTCTATTATATAATAAGTTCAATTGTTCATGCTGTTGGCGGCAATTTCAAATTAGAAAAAGAAATTTTCGTAGCTTTTCAATTTGGAGGCAGGTGTGCAAATTAGCGGTGGTCCGAGGTCCGCGACCTTCCACTTTTGCAAGCGGAATTTCGTCTAGGATAGTTGGTGTCTAGCTACGCCCGACGTAGTCACCTTCCACTTGAAAGAAAATAAGAAATTACTTTGCAAACCTTTTCACCATGTTCACCAAAGTCTCCAATTAAACGAGCTAAAAACTTATTTTTATCATTATTATTTATGACAGCGATGTTCATTTTGTTCAACCGCTAGCTTTATACAGAAAATCGCCGACAAATATTGTATAAATTCGAGTAATATCGTATCTGATTGACAAAAACAACATTGTAAACATATAACAATGGCGGCCGTGAAGACAAAATTTTACAATATCGGATCCGATTTCGGAAGCGGGTAAGGATAATTCCGGGTTTGACGATCAATTACTAAATAAATCAAAGCAGGTGAAAAAATAAATCTATGCATGGTAAATGAATATAAACACTAGAATTGTAATCCAAAAGATACATGTAAAAGAAAGAAAAGGCAGAAAAAGATTTTATACAGATTGAAACTCAAAATTACTATTTGACAAATTTTAATTTAAAAATCCTCCAATGCAACGTGACAGGTGGGAACAGTATATCTAACAATATACATGTTCATGGTCACAATCTAAATTTTCTTTATCAGTGATAAATGATGATAATGCATGTGAGATGCTTTTAAGGTGTAAACATACTACTGCAATTTCGAAGGGTTAATTGTTTTTCTCAATTTTGAAGGGTCAATTAAAGTAGCTGAAAGTTTCTTTCTTTATTTTCACAAATAATGCAACTATATTATATATACCTAAATGTAAGTAAATCATATGATATATAGGTTGCATTCTTTGGGCCACTCTACCCTCTCCTGTTTGATAACTTGGAAACGGTCCAGCTACCCACCCCTAAACCATATGAGGAGCAGATCCAGGATTTTAGGTTAGGAGGGGTGCAAACTTAAATTTTCGCCGAACAGAGCGAGGCTAAAAATAATTTGAGGTAAAATTATCTGAATATTCTTTATTAAGCTGAGAACAACCCATGCTTTGCAAATTTAAGGGGGGTTCAACCATATACATTCATGTTTGTGACAATATGAAAAATCAAATGAAATATAGGAAGAGTCGCCGGGGGTCACCCCACCCTTCCTGTTTTAGAATTTAAAATTGGTCCAGATCCCCACCCCTAAACAATATATATTCATGTATGGGACAATATAACAAATCAGATGAAATATAGGGGGAGTCCCTTGGGTCACCCCACCCCCTCCTGTTTGAGAATTTGAAACCCGTTGAGATCGCCACCCCTTAACCATATATTCATGTCGGGACAATATAACAATTCAAATGAAAGATAGGGGGAGTCCCTGAGGTCACTGTACAGCCTCCTGTTTGAGAACTTGGAAATGGCCAAGATCCTTACCCCTAAACCATATATACTCATGTATGGGACATTATAACAAATCAAATAAAATATAGGGGAAGTCCCTGTGGTCACCCTAACCCTCCTGTTTGAGAACTTGGAAACGGTTGAGATCCCCACGCCAAAACAATATATATTCATGTATGGGCCAAATTATAACTAATTAAATGAAATATAGGTGGAGTCCCTGGGGTCACCCTACCCCTCCTGTTTGAGAACTTGGAAACCAATGAGATCCCCAACCGGCCTAAACCATATATATTCATGTATGGGACAACATAACAAATAAAATGAAATGTAGGGGAAGTCCCTAGGGTCACCCTACCCCCAGTGGCGGATCCAGAAATTTTCAGAAGTGGGGGCCCGCTGACTGACCTAAGAGAGGGCCCGCTCCAGTCACGCTTCAGGGATTCCCTATATTTTTTCCCAAAAAGGGGGGCCGGGCCCCCAGCCCCCTAAATCCTCTGCGTACCCCTACCTGTTTGAGAACTTGAAAACCGTTGTGATCCCCACCACTAAATTATATATATTCATATGTATGGGACAAAATAACAAATCATTTACATTTACTATGGGCAGGTCAGTCAGACATCACCTTTGATCCCTGTTGTAGTGAACATTTGTCTGATTCGTGTCTTATAACTTTTGTACTATAGAACACAAACTCAGTTTTCCTTCCAGGGAAACCAGTCCATTCATACAACTACATGTTCATTCTAAGTCAACTTGAACTTCTAGCAGTCAAATAAAACCAAGGTTAACTATCAAGTAGAACAACTGCAATCATTGGTAACTTGTGCCATGGCAGACTTACCATTAAAACATATACATTGTTATATGCACTGCTTTTGAAACCTTGATAAAATATAAATTATTTACCTTAATAAATCAATCATTAAATAAACATGAATGTACTATATATGAATTGCCACAGTTTTCATAATTACGGTTGCCTTGGTTTTTGGTTAACTGCCTTCAGCGCTTACAGCGCTTTGATTTTGTAAGATCAAGGATAGAACGTGATATTCAAACAAATGAGCCTATGTAGTCATGTAATAATGCATCATCTTCACTTGTTTGATTTTCCATGAAATATGCATGCAACTTCATTCATACAAACAAAGTTTTCAAAATGTTTTGTACAGGTAAAAATGTTTTTTTTTCAATTTCTTAATGTAATTTCATATTACAACCCAAAACAAATTATTGAGACAAATTAACAACAAACTGAATAATAATAGCATTTTATATTTTGAGAGTGACATCATCAGCTCAAACATAGGAATGCCCTTTAATATTTTAAATGTTAAGAAAACAAAAACTTCGAAAATGATCTGAAAAATTTCATCAATAAATTATAATGTATATTTTTTTCAAATATTTGCCTTTTGAACTGCATGCACTTTTAGAGTTAATTTCCCACCTTGTGGAAAATAATCACCTGTAGGCCATTAAGTTCAGAAGAAAAATCAGCTATTTCCTGTTGTTTATATATAGATTTAATGCTACCAAGAACAACAGACATTTGAGTAGATAGAGAGAAAAAGATTTATTTGTCTGTAAACATTTCTGTGGGAATAAATATAGGTTGCATTAGATACTGGTCGTCTGATGGTTATTATCATCATTAAATGTTTCATACAATTATTACAGTATAAAAACTTCTAATAATTGTTAACCTGTGCAAGAGGTTACTATTGCAAAACTGATTAACTGCATACCATATCAGCAGGTAAACTATATTTACTGTATGGAATGATTGTATAGTGTTACATGGGTCATTTTCAAAAAATGTGGATATTTCAGTTGTGAAATAACACTACAAAAAAATATTCAATTTTCAACTTTAATATATGAAATTGAATAGTTTAACAACAATACAGCCTGAAATAAAAATATGCAATC